>NC_092373.1:125660277-125998096 GCF_030028105.1 Mobula birostris | reverse complement strand
AGCCTGGCCTCTAGACCCCAGCCTCCAGCCTCGCCTCTAGTCCCCAGCCTCCAGCCTCGCCTCTAGTCCCCAGCCTCCAGCCTCGCCTCCAGTTCCCAGCCTCCAGCCTCGCCTCTACTCCCCAGCCTCCCTCTAGTCCCAAGTCTCCAGCCTCCAGCCTCGCCTCCAGTTCCCCAGCCTCCAGCCTCCAGCCTCGCCTCCAGTCCCAGCCTCCCGCCTCCAGCCTCGCCTCCAGTCCCAGCCTCCAGCCTCGCCTCCAGTCCCCAGCCTCCAGCCTCCAGCCTCGCCGCTAGTCCCCGAGCCTCCAGCGTCGCCACGTCCCCAGCCTCCAGTCTCGCCTCTAGTCCCAGCCTCCAGCCTCCAGCCTCGCTTCTAGTCCCCAGCCTCCAGCCTCCAGCCTGGCCTCTAGACCAGCTCCAGCCTCGCTCTAGTCCCCAGCCTCCAGCCTCGCCTCTAGTCCCAGCCTCCAGCCTCGCCTCCAGTTCCCAGCCTCCAGCCTCGCCTCTACTCCCCAGCCTCCCCTCTAGTCCCAAGCCTCCAGCCTCCAGCCTCGCCTCTAGTCCCCAGCCTCCAGCCTCCAGCCTCGCCTCTAGTCCCAAGCCTCCAGCCTCGCCTCGCCTCCAGTCCCCAGCCTCCAGCCTCCAGCCTCGCCTCCAGTCCCCAGCCTCCCGCCTCCAGCCTCGCCTCCAGTCCCCAGCCTCCAGCCTCCAGCCTCGCCGCTAGTCCCCAGCCTCCAGCCTCGCCGCTAGTCCCCAGCCTCCAGCATCGCCACGTCCCCAGCCTCCAGTCTCGCCTCTAGTCCCCAGCCTCCAGCCTCCAGCCTCGCCTCTAGTCCCCAGCCTCCAGACTCCAGCCTCGCCGCTAGTCTCCAGCCTCCAGCCTCCAGCCTCGCCGCTAATCCCCAGCCTCCAGCCTCCAGCCTCGCCGCTAGTTCCCAGTCTCCAGCCTGCAGCTTCGCCGCTAGTTCCCAGTCTCCAGCCTCCAGCCTCGCCGCTAGTCTCCAGCCTCCAGCCTCCAGCCTCGCCGCTAGTTCCCAGTCTCCAGCCTGCAGCTTCGCCGCTAGTTCCCAGTCTCCAGCCTCCAGCCTCGCCGCTAGTCTCCAGCCTCCAGCCTCCCGCCTCGCCGCTCGTCCCCAGCCTCCAGCCTCGCCGTTAGCTCCCAGCCTCCATCCTCCAGCCTCGCCGCTAGTCCCAGCCTCCAAGCTTGCCGCTAGTCCCCAGCCTCCAGCCTCCAGCCTCGCCGTAAGTCCCCAGCCTCCAGCCTCCAGCCTCACCTCTTGTCCCCAGCCTCCAGCCTCGCCTCTAGTCCCCAGACTCCAGCCCCGCCTCTCCTCCCCACCCTCCAGCCCCGTCTCTGCTCCCCAGCCTCCAGCCCCGTCTCTAGTCCATAGCCTCCAGCCTCGCCTCTTGTCACCAGCCTCCAGCCTCCAGCCTCGCCTCTAGTCCCCAGTCTCCAGACTCGCTTCTAGTCCCCAGCCTCCAGCCTCCAGCCTCCAGCCTCGCCTCTAGTCCCAGCCTCCAGCCTCGCCTCTAGTCCCCAGCCTCCAGCCTCGCCTCTAGTCCCCAGCCTCCAGCCTTGCCTCTAGTTCCCAGCCTCCAGCCTCGCCTCTACTCCCAGCCTCCCCTCTAGTCCAAGCCTCCAGCCTCGCCACTAGTTCCCAGCCTCCAGCCTGCAGCCTCGCTGATAGTACCCAGCCTCCAGCCTCTATCCTCGCCGCTATTCCCCAGCCTCCAGCCTCGCCGCTAGTCCCCAGCCTCCAGCCTCGCCGCTAGTACCCAGCCTCCAGCCTCCAGCCTCACCTCTTGTCCCCAGTCTCCAGCCTCGCCTCTAGTCCCCAGCCTCCAGCCTCGCCTCTAGTCCCCAGCCTCCAGCCTCGCCTCCAGTACCCAGCCTCCAGCCTCCAGCCTCGCCTCTAGTCCCCAAACTCAAGCCTGCAGCCTCGCCGCTAGTCTCCAGCCTCCAGCCTCGCCGCTAGTCCCAGCCTCCAGCCTCCAGCCTCGCTGCTAGTACCCAGCCTCCAGCCTCTATCCTCGCCGCTATTCCCCAGCCTCCAGCCTCGCCGCTAGTCCCCAGCCTCCAGCCTCGCCGCTAGTACCCAGCCTCCAGCCTCCAGCCTCACCTCTTGTCCCCAGCCTCCAGCCTCGCCTCTAGTCCCCAGCCTCCAGCCTCGCCGCTAGTCCCCAGCCTCCAGCCTCCAGCCTCGCCTCGCCTCCAGTCCCAGCCTCGCCTCGCCTCCAGTCCCCAGCCTCCAGCCTCCAGCCACGCCTCCAGTTCCCAGCCTCCAGCCTCCAGCCTCGCCTCCAGTCCACAGCCTCCAGCCTCACCGCTAGTCCCCAGCCTCCAGCCTCGCCTCCAGTCCCCAGCCTCCAGCCTCGCCGCTAGTCCCCAGCCTCCAGCCTCACCTCTAGTCCTCCGCCTCCAGCCTCGCCTCTAGTCCCCAGCCTCCAGCCTCCAGCCTCACCTCTTGTCCCCAGCCTCCAGCCTCGCCTCTAGTCCCCAGACTCCAGCCCCGCCTCTCCTCCCCACCCTCCAGCCCCGTCTCTGCTCCCCAGCCTCCAGCCCCGTCTCTAGTCCATAGCCTCCAGCCTCGCCTCTAGTCCCAGTCTCCAGACTCGCTTCTAGTCCCCAGCCTCCAGCCTCCAGCCTCCAGCCTCGCCTCTAGTTCCCAGCCTCCAGCCTCGCCTCTACTCCCCAGCCTCCCCTCTAGTCCCAAGCCTCCAGCCTCCAGCCTCCAGCCTCGCCTCTAGTCCCCAGCCTCCAGCCTCCAGCCTCGCCTCTAGTCCAAGCCTCCAGCCTCCAGCCTCGCCTCGCCTCCAGTCCCCAGCCTCCAGCCTCCAGCCTCGCCTCCAGTCCCCAGCCTCCAGCCTCCAACCTCGCCTCCAGTCCCCAGCCTCCAGCCTCCAGCCTCGCCTCCAGTCCCCAGCCTCCAGACTCCCGCCTCCAGCCTCCAGCCTCCAGCCTCCAGACTCCCGCCTCCAGCCTCACCTCCAGTCCCCAGCCTCCAGTCTCGCAGCTAATCCCAGCCTCCAGCCCCGTCTCAAGTCCATAGCCTCCAGCCTCGCCTCTTGTCACCAGCCTCCAGCCTCCAGCCTCGCCTCTAGTCCCCAGTCTCCAGACTCGCTTCTAGTCCCCAGCCTCCAGCCTCCAGCCTCCAGCCTCGCCTCTAGTCCCCAGCCTCCAGCCTCGCCTCTAGTCCCCAGCCTCCAGCCTCGCCTCTAGTCCCCAGCCTCCAGCCTTGCCTCTAGTTCCCAGCCTCCAGCCTCGCCTCTACTCCCCAGCCTCCCCTCTAGTCCCATGCCTCCAGCCTCCAGCCTCCAGCCTCGCCACTAGTTCCCAGCCTCCAGCCTGCAGCCTCGCTGATAGTACCCAGCCTCCAGCCTCTATCCTCGCCGCTATTCCCCAGCCTCCAGCCTCGCCGCTAGTCCCCAGCCTCCAGCCTCGCCGCTAGTACCCAGCCTCCAGCCTCCAGCCTCACCTCTTGTCCCCAGTCTCCAGCCTCGCCTCTAGTCCCCAGCCTCCAGCCTCGCCTCTAGTCCCCAGCCTCCAGCCTCGCCTCCAGTACCCAGCCTCCAGCCTCCAGCCTCGCCTCTAGTCCCCAAACTCAAGCCTGCAGCCTCGCCGCTAGTCTCCAGCCTCCAGCCTCGCCGCTAGTCCCCAGCCTCCAGCCTCCAGCCTCGCTGCTAGTACCCAGCCTCTATCCTCGCCGCTATTCCCCAGCCTCCAGCCTCGCCGCTAGTCCCCAGCCTCCAGCCTCGCCGCTAGTACCCAGCCTCCAGCCTCCAGCCTCACCTCTTGTCCCCAGCCTCCAGCCTCGCCTCTAGTCCCCAGCCTCCAGCCTCGCCGCTAGTCCCCAGCCTCCAGCCTCCAGCCTCGCCTCGCCTCCAGTCCCCAGCCTCGCCTCGCCTCCAGTCCCAGCCTCCAGCCTCCAGCCACGCCTCCAGTTCCCAGCCTCCAGCCTCCAGCCTCGCCTCCAGTCCACAGCCTCCAGCCCTCGCCGCTAGTCCCCAGCCTCCAGCCTCGCCTCCAGTCCCCAGCCTCCAGCCTCGCCGCTAGTCCCCAGCCTCCAGCCTCACCTCTAGTCCCCAGCCTCCAGCCTCCAGCCTCACCTCTTGTCCCCAGCCTCCAGCCTCGCCTCTAGTCCCCAGACTCCAGCCCCGCCTCTCCTCCCCACCCTCCAGCCCCGTCTCTGCTCCCAGCCTCCAGCCCCGTCTCTAGTCCATAGCCTCCAGCCTCGCCTCTTGTCACCAGCCTCCAGCCTCCAGCCTCGCCTCTAGTCCCCAGTCTCCAGACTCGCTTCTAGTCCCCAGCCTCCAGCCTCCAGCCTCCAGCCTCGCCTCTAGTTCCCAGCCTCCAGCCTCGCCTCTACTCCCCAGCCTCCCCTCTAGTCCCAAGCCTCCAGCCTCCAGCCTCCAGCCTCGCCTCTAGTCCCCAGCCTCCAGCCTCCAGCCTCGCCTCTAGTCCCAAGCCTCCAGCCTCCAGCCTCGCCTCGCCTCCAGTCCCCAGCCTCCAGCCTCCAGCCTCGCCTCCAGTCCCCAGCCTCCAGCCTCCAACCTCGCCTCCAGTCCCAGCCTCCAGCCTCCAGCCTCGCCTCCAGTCCCCAGCCTCCAGACTCCCGCCTCCAGCCTCGCCTCCAGTCCCCAGCCTCCAGTCTCGCAGCTAATCCCCAGCCTCCAGTCTCACCGCTAATCCCCAGCCTCCGGCGTCGCCACAAGTCCCCAGCCTCCAGCCTCGCCTCTAGTCCCCAGCCTCCAGCCTCCAGCCTCAACGCTAGTCCCCAGCCGCCAGGCTCCAGCCTCCAGACTCGCCGCTAGTCCCCAGCCTCCAACCTCCAGCCTCGCCGCTAGTCCCCAGCCTCCAGCCTCGCCTCTAGTCCCCAGCCTCCATCCTCGCCTCTATTCCTCAGCCTCCAGCCTCCAGCCTCGCCTCTATTCCCCAGCCTCTAGTCCCCAGCCTCCAGCCTCGCCTCTCGTCCCCAGCCTCCAGCCTCGCCTCCAGCCTCCAGTCCCTAGCCTCCAGTCCCCAGTCCCCAGCCTCCAATCCCCAGCCTCCAGCCTCGCCTCTATTCCCCAGCCTCCAGCCTCCAGCCTCGCCTCTAGTCCCCAGCCTCCAGCCTCCAGCCTCGCCTCTAGTCCCCAGCCTCCATCCTCGCCTCTGGCCCCCAGCCTCGCCTCTAGTCCCCAGCCTCCAGCCTCGCCTCTAGTCCCCAGCCTCCAGCCTCGCCTCTAGTCCCCAGACTCCAGCCTCGCCTCTTGTCCCCAGCCTCCAGCCTCCAGCCTCGCCTCTAGTCCCCAGCCTCCAGCCTCGCCTCTAGTCCCCAGACTCCAGCCTCGCCTCTTGTCCCCAGCCTCCAGCCTCCAGCCTTGCCTCTAGTCCCCAGCCTCGCCTCTAGTCCCCAGCCTCCAGCCTTGCCTCTAGATCCCAGCCTCCAGCCTTGCCTCTACTCCCCAGCCTCCCCTCTTGTCCCAAGCCTCCAGCCTCCAGCCTCCAGCCTCGCCTCTAGTTCCCAGCCTCCAGCCACCAGCCTCGCCTCTAGTCCCCAGCATCCAGCCTCCAGCCTCCAGCCTCGCCTCTAGTCCCCAGCCTCCAGCCTCCAGCCTCACCTCTAGTCCCCAGCCTTCAGCTTCCAGCCTCGCCTCTATTCCCCAGCCTCCAGCCTTGCCTCTATTCCCCAGCCTCCAGCCTCGCCTCTATTCCTCAGCCTCCAGCCTCGCCTCTATTCCCCAGCCTCTAGTCCCCAGCCTCCAGCCTCGCCTCTCGTCTCCAGCCTCCAGCCTCACCTCTCGTCCCCAGCCTCCAGCCTCGCCTCCAGCCTCCAGTCCCTAGCCTCCAGTCCCCAGTCCCCAGCCTCCAATCCCCAGCCTCCAGCCTCGCCTCTATTCCCCAGCCTCCAGCCTCCAGCCTCGCCTCTAGTCCCCAGCCTCCAGCCTCCAGCCTCGCCTCTAGTCCCCAGCCTCCATCCTCGCCTCTGGCCCCCAGCCTCGCCTCTAGTCCCCAGCCTCCAGCCTCGCCTCTAGTCCCCAGCCTCCAGCCTCGCCTCTAGTCCCCAGACTCCAGCCTCGCCTCTTGTCCCCAGCCTCCAGCCTCCAGCCTCGCCTCTAGTCCCCAGCCTCCAGCCTCGCCTCTAGTCCCCAGACTCCAGCCTCGCCTCTTGTCCCCAGCCTCCAGCCTCCAGCCTTGCCTCTAGTCCCCAGCCTCGCCTCTAGTCCCCAGCCTCCAGCCTTGCCTCTAGATCCCAGCCTCCAGCCTTGCCTCTACTCCCCAGCCTCCCCTCTTGTCCCAAGCCTCCAGCCTCCAGCCTCCAGCCTCGCCTCTAGTTCCCAGCCTCCAGCCACCAGCCTCGCCTCTAGTCCCCAGCATCCAGCCTCCAGCCTCCAGCATCCAGCCTCCAGCCTCCAGTCTCGCCTCGCCTCCAGTCCCCAGCCTCCAGCCTCCAGCCTCGCCTCCAGTCCCCAGCCTCCAGCCACCAGCCTCGCCTCCAGTCCCCAGCCTCCAGCCTCCTGCCTCCAGCCTCGCCTCCAGTCCCCAGCCTCCAGCCTCCAGCCTTGCCGCTAGTCCCCAGCCTCCAACGTCGCCACAAGTCCCCAGCCTCCAGCCTCGCCTCTAGTCCCCAGCCTCCATTCTCGCCTCTGGCCCCCAGCCTCGACTCTAGTCCCCAGACTCCAGTCTCCAGCCCCGCATCTAGTCCCCAGCCTCCAGCCTCCAGCCTCGACTCTAGTCCCCAGCCTCCAGCCTCCAGCCTCCAGACTAACCTCTATTCCCCAGCCTGCAGCCCCACCAGTAGTCCCAAGGCTCCAGCCCCGCCTCTCGTCCCCAGACTCCAGCCCCGCCTCTCGTCCCCAGACTCCAGCCCCGCCTCTCGTCCCCAGACTCCAGCCCCGCCTCTCCTCCCCACCACCCTGCCCCGTCTCTGCTCCCCAGCCTCCAGCCCCGTCTCTAGTCCACAGCCTCCAGCCTCGCCTCTTGTCACCAGCCTCCAGCCTCCAGCCTCGCCTCTAGTCCCCAGTCTCCAGACTCGCTTCTAGTCCCAGCCTCCAGCCTCCAGCCTGGCCTCTAGACCCAGCCTCCAGCCTCGCCTCTAGTCCCCAGCCTCCAGCCTCGCCTCTAGTCCCCAGCCTCCAGCCTCGCCTCCAGTTCCCAGCCTCCAGCCTCGCCTCTACTCCCCAGCCTCCCCTCTAGTCCCAAGCCTCCAGCCTCCAGCCTCGCCTCTAGTCCCCAGCCTCCAGCCTCCAGCCTCACCTCTAGTCCCAAGCCTCCAGCCTCCAGCCTCCAGCCTCGCCTCGCCTCCAGTCCCCAGCCTCCAGCCTCCAGCCTCGCCTCCAGTCCCCAGCCTCCCGCCTCCAGCCTCGCCTCCAGTCCCAGCCTCCAGCCTCGCCTCCAGTCCCCAGCCTCCAGCCTCCAGCCTCGCCGCTAGTCCCCAGCCTCCAGCGTCGCCACGTCCCCACCTCCAGTCTCGCCTCTAGTCCCCAGCCTCCAGCCTCCAGCCTCGCCTCTAGGCCCCAAACTGCAGCCTCCAACCTCGCCTCCAGTCCCCAGCCTCCAGCCTCCAGCCTCGCTTCTAGTCCACAGCCTCCAGCCTCGCCTCTAGTCCCCAGCCTCCAGCCTTGCCTCTAGATCCCAGCCTCCAGCCTCGCCTCTACTCCCCAGCCTCCCCTCTAGTCCCAAGCCTCCAGCATCCAGCCTCCAGCCTCGCCTCTAGTTCCCAGCCTCCAGCCTCCAGCCTCCAGCCTCGCCTCTAGTCCCCAGCCTCCAGCCTCCAGCCTCCAGCCTCGCCTCGCCTCCAGTCCCCAGCCTCCAGCCTCGCCTCCAGTCCCCAGCCTCCAGCCTCCAGCCTCGCCTCCAGTCCCCAGCCTCCAGCCTCTTGCCTCGCCTCCAGTCCCCAGCCTCCAGCCTCCCGCCTCCAGCCTCACCTCCAGTCCCCAGCCTCCAGCCTCGCCTCCAGTCGCCAGCCTCCAGCTCCAGCCTCGCCGCTCGTCCCCAGCCTCCAGCGTCGCCACAAGTCCCCAGCTTCAGCCTCGCCTCTGGTCCCCACCCTCCATTCTCGCCTCTGGCCCCCAGCCTCGTCTCTAGTCCCCACACTCCAGCCTCCACCCTTGCCTCTAGTCCCCAGCCTCCAGCGTCGCCACGTCCCCAGCCTCCAGCCTCGCCTCTGGTCCGCAGCCTCCAGCCTCCAGCCTCCCCTCTAGTCCCCAAACTGCAGCCTCCAGCCTCGCCTCTAGTTCCCAGCCTCCAGCCTCGCCTCTTAGTTCCCAGCCTCCAGCCTCCAGCCTCCAGCCTCGCCTCTAGTCCCCAGCCTCCAGCCTCCAGCCTCGCCTCGCCTCCAGTCCCCAGCCTCCAGCCTCCAGCCTCGCCGCTAGTCCCCAGCCTCCAGCGTCGCCACAAGTCCCCAGCCTCCAGACTCACCTCTGGTCCCCACCCTCCATTCTCGCCTCTGGCCCCCAGCCTCGTCTCTAGTCCCCAGACTCGGTCTCCAGCCCCGCCTCTAGTCTCCAGCCTCCAGCCTCGCATCTAGTCCCCAAACTCCAGCCTCCAGCCTTGCCTCTATTCCCCAGCCTCCAGCCTCGCCTCTATTCCCCAGCCTCCAGCCTCGCCTCTAGTCCCCAGCCTCCAGCCTCGCATCTTGTCCCCAGACTCCAGCCTCCAGCCTCGCCTCCAGCCTCCAGTCCCCAGCCTCCAGTCCCCAGCCTCCAGTCCCCAGCCTCCAGCCTCCAGCCCCCAGCCTCTAGTCCCCAGCCTCCAGCCTCGCCTCTAGTCCGCAGCCTCCGGTCTCCAGCCTCGCCTCGAGTCCCCAGCCTCCGGTCTCCAGCCTCGCCTCTAGTCCCCAGCCTCCAGCCTCGCCTCTATTCCCCAGCCTCCAGACTCACCTCTGGTCTCCAGTCTCCAGCCTCGCCTCCAGTCCCCAGTCTCCAGCCTCCAGCCTCGCCTCTAGTCCCCAGCCTCCAGACTCCAGCCTCGCCTCCAGTCCCTAGCCTCCAGCCTCGCTTCTAGTCCCCAGCCTCCAGCCTCACCTCTAGTCCCCAGCCTCCAGCCTCACCTCTAGTCCCCAGCCTCCAGCCTCGCCTCTAGTCCCCAGCCTCCAGCTTCCAGCCTCGCCTCTAGTCCCCAGCCTCCAGCCTCCAACCTTGCCGCTAGTCCCCAGCCTCCAGCCTCCAGCCTCGCCGCAAGTCCCCAGCCTCCAGCCTCGCCGCTAGTCCCCAGCCTCTAGCCTCCAGCCTCGCCGCAAGTCCCCAGCCTCCAGCCTCGCCGCTAGTCCCCAGCCTCCAGCCTCCAGCCTCGCCTCGCCTCCAGTCCCCAGCCTCGCCTCGCCTCCAGTCCCCAGCCTCCAGCCTCCAGCCACGCCTCCAGTTCCCAGCCTCCAGCCTCGCCTCTAGTCCCCAGCCTCCAGCCTCCAGCCTCGCCTCCAGTCCCCAGCCTCCAGCCTCGCCTCTAGTCCCCAGCCTCCATCCTCGCCTCTGGCCCCCAGCCTCCAGCCTCCAGCCTCGCCTCTAGTCCCCAACCTCCAGCCTCGCCTCTAGTCCCCAGACTCCAGCCTCGCCTCTTGTCCCCAGCCTCCAGCCTCCAGCCTCGCCTCTAGTCCCCAGCCTCGCCTCTAGTCCCCAGCCTCCAGCCTTGCCTCTAGATCCCAGCCTCCAGCCTTGCCTCTACTCCCCAGCCTCCCCTCTTGTCCCAAGCCTCCAGCCTCCAGCCTCCAGCCTCGCCTCTAGTTCCCAGCCTCCAGCCACCAGCCTCGCCTCTAGTCCCCAGCATCTAGCCTCCAGCCTCCAGTCTCGCCTCGCCTCCAGTCCCCAGCCTCCAGCCTCCAGCCTCGCCTCCAGTCCCCAGCCTCCAGCCTCCGGCCTCGCCTCCAGTCCCCAGCCTCCAGCCTCCTGCCTCCAGCCTCGCCTCCAGTCCCCAGCCTCCAGCCTCCAGCCTCGCCGCTAGTCCCCAGGCTCCAACGTCGCCACAAGTCCCCAGCCTCCAGCCTCGCCTCTAGTCCCCAGCCTCCATTCTCGCCTCTGGCCCCCAGCCTCGTCTCTAGTCCCCAGACTCCGGTCTCCAGCCCCGCATCTGGTCCCCAGCCTCCAGCCTCCAGCCTCGACTCTAGTCCCCAGCCTCCAGCCTCCAGACTAACCTCTATTCCCCAGCCTGCAGCCCCACCAGTAGTCCCAAGCCTCCAGCCCCGCCTCTCGTCCCCAGACTCCAGCCCCGCCTCTCGTCCCCAGACTCCAGCCTCGCCTCTCGTCCCCAGACTCCAGCCCCGCCTCTCATCCCCAGCCTCCAGCCCCGCCTGTAGTCCCCAGACTCCAGCCCCGCCTCTCCTCCCCAACCTCCAGCCCCATCTCTGCTCCCCAGCCTCCAGCCCCGTCTCTAGTCCACAGCCTCCAGCCTTGCCTCATGTCACCAGCCTCCAGCCTCCAGCCTCGCCTCTAGTCCCCAGTCTCCAGCCCCGCCTCTCCTCCCCAACCTCCAGCCCCATCTCTGCTCCCCAGCCTCCAGCCCCGTCTCTAGTCCACAGCCTCCAGCCTCGCCTCTATTCCCCAGCCTCCAGCCTCGCCTCTATTCCTCAGCCTCCAGCCTCCAGCCTCGCCTCTATTCCCCAGCCTCTAGTCCCCAGCCTCCAGCCTCGCCTCCAGCCTCCAGTCCCTAGCCTCCAGTCCCCAGTCCCCAGCCTCCAGCCTCGCCTCTATTCCCCAGCCTCCAGCCTCGCCTCTATTCCCCAGCCTCCAGCCTCGCCTCTAGTCCCCAGCCTCCAGTCTCCAGCCTCCAGCCTCGCCTCTAGTCCCCAGCCTCCAGCCTCGCCTCTAGTCCCCAGCCTCCAGCCTCCAGCCTCGCCTCTAGTCCCCAGCCTCCAGCATCCAGCCTCACCTCTAGTCCCCAGCCTCCAGCCTCCAGCCTCGCCTCTAGTCCGGAGCCTCCAGCCTCCTGCCTCGCCTCTAGTCCTCAGCCTCCAGCCTCGCCTCTATTCCCCAGCCTCCAGCCTTGCCGCTATTCCCCAGCCTCCAGCCTCGCCTCTAGTCCCCCGCCTCCAGCCTCCAGCCTCCAGCCTCGCCTCTAGTCTCCAGCCTCCAGCCTCGCCTCTAGTCCCCAGCCTCCAACCTCCAGTCTCGCCTCTAGTCCCCAGCCTCCAGCCTCCAGCCTCGCCTCTAGTCCCCAGCCTCCAGCCTCCAGCCTCACCTCTAGTCCCCAGCCTTCAGCTTCCAGCCTCGCCTCTATTCCCCAGCCTCCAGCCTTGCCTCTATTCCCCAGCCTCCAGCCTCGCCTCTATTCCCCAGCCTCCAGCCTCCAGCCTCGCCTCTATTCCTCAGCCTCCAGCCTCCAGCCTCGCCTCTATTCCCCAGCTTCTAGTCCCCAGCCTCCAGCCTCGCCTCTCGTCCCCAGCCTCCAGCCTCGCCTCTCGTCCCCAGACTCCAGCCTCGCCTGCAGCCTCCAGTCCCCAGTCCCCAGCCTCCAATCCCCAGCCTCCAGACTCGCCTCTATTCCCCAGCCTCCAGCCTCGCCTCTGGTCCCCACCCTCCATTCTCGCCTCTGGCCCCCAGCCTCGTCTCTAGTCCCCAGACTCCGGTCTCCAGCCCCGCCTCTAGTCTCCAGCCTCCAGCCTCGCATCTAGTCCCCAAACTCCAGCCTCCAGCCTTGCCTCTATTCCCCAGCCTCCAGCCTCCAGCCTCGCCTCTATTCCCCAGCCTCCAGCCTCGCCTCTCGTCCCCAGCCTCCAGCCTTGCCTCTAGATCCCAGCCTCCAGCCTCGCCTCTACTCCCCAGCCTCCCCTCTAGTCCCAAGCCTCCAGCATCCAGCCTCCAGCCTCGCCTCTAGTCCCCAGCCTCCAGCCTCGCCTCTAGTTCCCAGCCTCCAGCCTCCAGCCTCCAGCCTCCAGCCTCGCCTCTAGTCCCCAGCCTCCAGCCTCCAGCCTCCAGCCTCGCCTCGCCTCCAGTCCCCAGCCTCCAGCCTCACCTCCAGTCCCCAGCCTCCAGCCTCCAGCCTCCAGCCTCGCCTCCAGTCCCCAGCCTCCAGCCTCTTGCCTCGCCTCCAGTCCCCAGCCTCCAGCCTCCCGCCTCCAGCCTCGCCTCCAGTCCCCAGCCTCCAGCCTCGCCTCCAGTCCCCAGCCTCCAGCCTCGCCTCCAGTCCCCAGCCTCCAGCCTCCAGCCTCGCCGCTAGTCCCCAGCCTCCAGCGTCGCCACAAGTCCCCAGCCTCCAGCCTCGCCTCTGGTCCCCACCCTCCATTCTCGCCTCTGGCCCCCAGCCTCGTCTTTAGTCCCCAGACTCCGGTCTCCAGCCCTGCCTCTAGTCTCCAGCCTCCAGCCTCGCATCTAGTCCCCAAACTCCAGCCTCCAGCCTTGCCTCTATTCCCCAGCCTCCAGCCTCGCCTCTATTCCCCAGCCTCCAGCCTCGCCTCTCGTCCCCAGCCTCCAGCCTCGCCTCTAGTCCCCAGCCTCCACCCTCAAATCTTGTCCCCAGACTCCAGCCTCCAGCCTCGCCTCCAGCCTCCAGTCCCCAGCCTCCAGTCCTCAGCCTCTAGTCCCCAGCCTCCAGCCTCCAGCCTCCAGCCCCCAGCCTCTAGTCCCCAGCCTCCAGCCTCCAGCCTCGCCTCTAGTCCCCAGCCTCCGGTCTCCAGCCTCGCCTCGAGTCCCCAGCCTCCGGTCTCCAGCCTCGCCTCTAGTCCCCAGCCTCCAGCCTCGCCTCTATTGCCCAGCCTCCAGACTCACCTCTGGTCTCCAGTCTCCAGCCTCCAGCCTCGCCTCCAGTCCCCAGCCTCCAGCCTCCAGCCTTGCCTCTAGTCCCCAGCCTCCAGACTCCAGCCTCGCCTCCAGTCCCTAGCCTCCAGGCTCGCCTCTAGTCCCCAGCCTCCAGCCTCACCTCTAGTCCCCAGCCTCCAGCCTCACCTCTAGTCCCCAGCCTCCAGCCTCGCCTCTAGTCCCCAGCCTCCAGCCTCCAGCCTCGCCTCTAGTCCCCAGCTTCCAGCTTCCAGCCTCGCCTCTAGTCCCCAGCCTCCAGCCTCTAGCCTCGCCTCTAGTCCCCAGCCTGCAGCCTCCAGCCTCGCCTCTAGTCCCCAGCCTCCAGCCTCCAGCCTCGCCTCTAGTCCCCAGCCTCCAGCCTCGCCTCTATTCCCCAGCCTCCAGACTCACCTCTGGTCTCCAGTCTCCAGCCTCCAGCCTCGCCTCCAGTCCCCAGCCTCCAGCCTCCAGCCTCGCCTCTAGTCCCCAGCCTCCAGACTCCAGCCTCGCCTCCAGTCCCTAGCCTCCAGCCTCGCCTCTAGTCCCCAGCCTCCAGCCTCACCTCTAGTCCCCAGCCTCCAGCCTCACCTCTAGTCCCCAGTCTCCAGCCTCGCCTCGATTCCCCAGCCTCCAGCCTTGCCGCTATTCCCCAGCCTCCAGCCTCGCCTCTAGTCCCCCGCCTCCAGCCTCCAGCCTCCAGCCTCGCCTCTAGTCTCCAGCCTCCAGCCTCGCCTCTAGTCCCCAGCCTCCAACCTCCAGCCTCGCCTCTAGTCCCCAGCCTCCAGCCTCCAGCCTCGCCTCTAGTCCCCAGCCTCCAGCCTCTAGCCTCGCCTCTAGTCCCCAGCCTCCAGCCTCCAGCCTCGCCTCTAGTCCCCAGCCTCCAGCCTCCAGCCTCACCTCTAGTCCCCAGCCTTCAGCTTCCAGCCTCGCCTCTATTCCCCAGCCTCCAGCCTTGCCTCTATTCCCCAGCCTCCAGCCTCGCCTCTATTCCTCAGCCTCCAGCCTCGCCTCTATTCCCCAGCCTCTAGTCCCCAGCCTCCAGCCTCGCCTCTCGTCTCCAGCCTCCAGCCTCACCTCTCGTCCCCAGCCTCCAGCCTCGCCTCCAGCCTCCAGTCCCTAGCCTCCAGTCCCCAGTCCCCAGCCTCCAATCCCCAGCCTCCAGCCTCGCCTCTAGTCCCCAGCCTCCATCCTCGCCTCTGGCCCCCAGCCTCGCCTCTAGTCCCCAGCCTCCAGCCTCGCCTCTAGTCCCCAGACTCCAGCCTCGCCTCTTGTCCCCAGCCTCCAGCCTCCAGCCTCGCCTCTAGTCCCCAGCCTCCAGCCTCGCCTCTAGTCCCCAGCCTCCAGCCTTGCCTCTAGATCCCAGCCTCCAGCCTTGCCTCTACTCCCCAGCCTCCCCTCTTGTCCCAAGCCTCCAGCCTCCAGCCTCCAGCCTCGCCTCTAGTTCCCAGCCTCCAGCCACCAGCCTCGCCTCTAGTCCCCAGCATCCAGCCTCCACCCAGCCTCCCCTCTAGTCCCAAGCCTCCAGCCTCCAGCCTCGCCTCTAGTCCCCAGCCTCCAGCCTCCAGCCTCGCCTCTAGTCCCAAGCCTCCAGCCTCCAGCCTCCAGCCTCCAGCCTCGCCTCTAGTTCCCAGCCTCCATCCTCGCCTCTGGCCCCCAGCCTCGCCTCTAGTCCCCAGCCTCCAGCCTCGCCTCTAGTCCCCAGACTCCAGCCTCGCCTCTTGTCCCCAGCCTCCAGCCTCCAGCCTCGCCTCTAGTCCCCAGCCTCCAGCCTCGCCTCTAGTCCCCAGCCTCCAGCCTTGCCTCTAGATCCCAGCCTCCAGCCTTGCCTCTACTCCCCAGCCTCCCCTCTTGTCCCAAGCCTCCAGCCTCCAGCCTCCAGCCTCGCCTCTAGTTCCCAGCCTCCAGCCACCAGCCTCGCCTCTAGTCCCCAGCATCCAGCCTCCACCCAGCCTCCCCTCTAGTCCCAAGCCTCCAGCCTCCAGCCTCGCCTCTAGTCCCCAGCCTCCAGCCTCCAGCCTCGCCTCTAGTCCCAAGCCTCCAGCCTCCAGCCTCCAGCCTCGCCTCGCCTCCAGTCCCCAGCCTCCAGCCTCCAGCCTCGCCTCCAGTCCCCAGCCTCCCGCCTCCAGCCTCGCCTCCAGTCCCCAGCCTCCAGCCTCGCCTTTAGTCCCCAGCCTCCAGCCTCCAGCCTCGCCGCTAGTCCCCAGCCTCCAGCGTCGCCACGTCCCCAGCCTCCAGCCTCGCCTCTAGTCCCCAGCCTCCAGCCTCCAGCCTCGCTTCTAGTCCGCAGCCTCCAGCCTCCAGCCTCGCCTCTAGTCCCCAAACTGCAGCCTCCAACCTCGCCTCCAGTCCCCAGCCTCCAGCCTCCAGCCTCGCTTCTGGTCCGCAGCCTCCAGCCTCGCCTCTAGTCCCCAGCCTCCAGCCTTGCCTCTAGATCCCAGCCTCCAGCCTCGCCTCTACTCCCCAGCCTCCCCTCTAGTCCCAAGCCTCCAGCATCCAGCCTCCAGCCTCGCTTCTAGTTCCCAGCCTCCAGCCTCGCCTCTAGTTCCCAGCCTCCAGCCTCCAGCCTCCAGCCTCACCTCTAGTCCCCAGCCTCCAGCATCCAGCCTCCAGCCTCGCCTCGCCTCCAGTCCCCAGCCTCCCGCCTCCAGCCTCGCCTCCAGTCCCCAGCCTCCAGCCTCGCCTCCAGTCCCCAGCCTCCAGCCTCCAGCCTCGCCGCTAGTCCCCAGCCTCCAGCGTCGCCACAAGTCCCCAGCCTCCAGCCTCGCCTCTGGTCCCCACCCTCCATTCTCGCCTCTGGCCCCCAGCCTCGTCTCTAGTCCCCAGACTCCGGTCTCCAGCCCCGCCTCTAGTCTCCAGCCTCCAGCCTCGCATCTAGTCCCCAAACTCCAGCCTCCAGCCTTGCCTCTAGTCCCCAGCCTCCAGCGTCGCCACGTCCCCAGCCTCCAGCCTCCAGCCTCGCTTCTAGTCCGCAGCCTCCAGACTCCAGCCTCGCCTCTAGTCCCCAAACTGCAGCCTCCAACCTCGCCTCCAGTCCCCAGCCTCCAGCCTCCAGCCTCGCCTCTAGTCCCAAGCCTCCAGGCTCCAGCCTCCAGCCTCGCCTCGCCTCCAGTCCCCAGCCTCCAGCCTCCAGCCTCGCCTCCAGTCCCCAGCCTCCCGCCTCCAGCCTCGCCTCCAGTCCCCAGCCTCCAGCCTCCAGCCTCGCCGCTAGTCCCCAGCCTCCAGCCTCGCCTCTAGTCCCCAGACTCCAGCTTCGCCTCTTGTCCCCAGCTTCCAGCCTCCAGCCTCGCCTCTAGTCCCCAGCCTCCAGCCTCGCCTCTAGTCCCCAGCCTCCAGCCTTGCCTCTAGATCCCAGCCTCCAGCCTTGCCTCTACTCCCCAGCCTCCCCTCTTGTCCCAAGCCTCCAGCCTCCAGCCTCCAGCCTCGCCTCTAGTTCCCAGCCTCCAGCCTCGCCTCTGGTCCCCACCCTCCATTCTCGCCTCTGGCCCCCAGCCTCGTCTCTAGTCCCCAGACTCCGGTCTCCAGCCCTGCCTCTAGTCTCCAGCCTCCAGCCTCGCATCTAGTCCCCAAACTCCAGCCTCCAGCCTTGCCTCTATTCCCCAGCCTCCAGCCTCCAGCCTCGCCTCTATTCCCCAGCCTCCAGCCTCGCCTCTCGTCCCCAGCCTCCAGCTTCGCCTCTAGTCCCCAGCCTCCAGCCTCGCATCTTGTCCCCAGACTCCAGCCTCCAGCCTCGCATCTTGTCCCCAGACTCCAGCCTCCAGCCTCGCCTCCAGCCTCCAGTCCCCAGCCTCCAGTCCCCAGCCTCTAGTCCCCAGCCTCCAGCCTCCAGCCTCGCCTCTAGTCCCCAGCCTCCGGTCTCCAGCCTTGCCTCGAGTCCCCAGCCTCCGGTCTCCAGCCTCGCCTCTAGTCCCCAGCCTCCGGTCTCCAGCCTCGCCTCTAGTCCCCAGCCTCCAGCCTCGCCTCTATTGCCCAGCCTCCAGACTCACCTCTGGTCTCCAGTTTCCAGCCTCCAGCCTCGCCTCCAGTCCCCAGCCTCCAGCCTCGCCTCCAGTCCCCAGCCTCCAGCCTCGCCTCTAGTCCCCAGCCTCCAGACTCCAGCCTCGCCTCCAGTCCCTAGCCTCCAGCCTCGCCTCTAGTCCCCAGCCTCCAGCCTCACCTCTAGTCCCCAGCCTCCAGACTCACCTCTAGTCCCCAGCCTCCAGCCTCGCCTCTCGTCCCCAGCCTCCAGCCTCCAGCCTCGCCTCTAGTCCCCAGCCTCCAGCTTCCAGCCTCGCCTCTAGTCCCCAGCCTCCAGCCTCTAGCCTCGCCTCTAGTCCCCAGCCTCCAGCCTCCAGCCTCGCCTCTAGTCCCCAGCCTCCAGCCTCCAGCCTCGCCTCTAGTCCCCAGCCTCCAGCCTCGCCTCTATTCCCCAGCCTCCAGACTCACCTCTGGTCTCCAGTCTCCAGCCTCCAGCCTCGCCTCCAGTCCCCAGCCTCCAGCCTCCAGCCTCGCCTCTAGTCCCCAGCCTCCAGACTCCAGCCTCGCCTCCAGTCCCTAGCCTCCAGCCTCGCCTCTAGTCCCCAGCCTCCAGCCTCACCTCTAGTCCCCAGCCTCCAGCCTCACCTCTAGTCCCCAGCCTCCAGCCTCGCCTCTAGTCCCCAGCCTCCAGCCTCCAGCCTCGCCTCTAGTCCCCAGCCTCCAGCTTCCAGCCTCGCCTCTAGTCCCCAGCCTCCAGCCTCTAGCCTCGCCTCTAGTCCCCAGCCTCCAGCCTCCAACCTCGCCTCTAGTCCCCAGCCTCCAGCCTCCAGCCTCGCCTCTAGTCACCAGCCTCCAGCTTCCAGCCTCGCCTCTATTCCCCAGCCTCCAGCCTCGCCTCTATTCCCCAGCCTCCAGCCTCGCCTCTATTCCCCAGCATCCAGCCTCCAGCCTCGCCTCTATTCCTCAGCCTCCAGCCTCCAGCCTCGCCTCTATTCCCCAGCCTCTAGTCCCCAGCCTCCAGCCTCGCCTCTCGTCCCCAGCCTCCAGCCTCGCCTCCAGCCTCCAGTCCCTAGACTCCAGTCCCCAGTCCCCAGCCTCCAATCCCCAGCCTCCAGCCTCGCCTCTATTCCCCAGCCTCCAGCCTCGCCTCTATTCCCCAGCCTCCAGCCTCGCCTCTAGTCCCCAGCCTCCAGTCTCCAGCCTCCAGCCTCGCCTCTAGTCCCCAGCCTCCAGCCTCGCCTCTAGTCCCCAGCCTCCAGCCTTGCCTCTAGTCCCCAGCCTCCAGCCTCGCCTCTAGTCCCCAGCCTCCAGCCTCCAGCCTCACCTCTAGTCCCCAGCCTCCAGCCTCCAGCCTCGCCTCTAGTCCCCAGCCTCCAGCCTCCTGCCTCGCCTCTAGTCCTCAGCCTCCAGCCTCGCCTCTATTCCCCAGCCTCCAGCCTTGCCGCTATTCCCCAGCCTCCAGCCTCGCCTCTAGTCCCCCGCCTCCAGCCTCCAGCCTCCAGCCTCGCCTCTAGTCTCCAGCCTCCAGCCTCGCCTCTAGTCCCCAGCCTCCAGCCTCTAGCCTCGCCTCTAGTCCCCAGCCTCCAGCCTCCAGCCTCACCTCTAGTCCCCAGCCTCCAGCTTCCAGCCTCGCCTCTATTCCCCAGCCTCCAGCCTCGCCTCTATTCCCCAGCCTCCAGCCTCGCCTCTATTCCCCAGCCTCCAGCCTCCAGCCTCGCCTCTATTCCTCAGCCTCCAGCCTCCAGCCTCGCCTCTATTCCCCAGCCTCTAGTCCCCAGCCTCCAGCCTCGCCTCTCGTCTCCAGCCTCCAGCCTCGCCTCTCGTCCCCAGCCTCCAGCCTCGCCTCCAGACTCCAGTCCCTAGCCTCCAGTCCCCAGTCCCCAGCCTCCAATCCCCAGCCTCCAGCCTCGCCTCTATTCCCCAGCCTCCAGCCTCGCCTCTATTCCCCAGCCTCCAGCCTCGCCTCTGGTCTCCAGTCTCCAGCCTCCAGCCTCGCCTCCAGTCCCCAGCCTCCAGCCTCCAGCCTCGCCTCTAGTCCCCAGCCTCCAGACTCCAGCCTCGCCTCCAGTCCCTAGCCTCCAGCCTCGCCTCTAGTCCCCAGCCTCCAGCCTCACCTCTAGTCCCCAGCCTCCAGCCTCACCTCTAGTCCCCAGCCTCCAGCCTCGCCTCTAGTCCCCAGCCTCCAGCCTCCAGCCTCGCCTCTAGTCCCCAGCCTCCAGCTTCCAGCCTCGCCTCTAGTCCCCAGCCTCCAGCCTCTAGCCTCGCCTCTAGTCCCCAGCCTCCAGCCTCCAGCCTCGCCTCTAGTCCCCAGCCTCCAGCCTCCAGCCTCGCCTCTAGTCCCCAGCCTCCAGCTTCCAGCCTCGCCTCTATTCCCCAGCCTCCAGCCTCGCCTCTATTCCCCAGCCTCCAGCCTCGCCTCTATTCCCCAGCATCCAGCCTCCAGCCTCGCCTCTATTCCTCAGCCTCCAGCCTCCAGCCTCGCCTCTATTCCCCAGCCTCTAGTCCCCAGCCTCCAGCCTCGCCTCTCGTCCCCAGCCTCCAGCCTCGCCTCCAGCCTCCAGTCCCTAGCCTCCAGTCCCCAGTCCCCAGCCTCCAATCCCCAGCCTCCAGCCTCGCCTCTATTCCCCAGCCTCCAGCCTCGCCTCTATTCCCCAGCCTCCAGCCTCGCCTCTAGTCCCCAGCCTCCAGTCTCCAGCCTCCAGCCTCGCCTCTAGTCCCCAGCCTCCAGCCTCGCCTCTAGTCCCCAGCCTCCAGCCTCCAGCCTCGCCTCTTGTCCCCAGCCTCCAGCCTTGCCTCTTGTCCCCAGCCTCCAGCCTTGCCTCTTGTCCCCAGCCTCCAGCCTCGCCTCTAGTCCCCAGCCTCCAGCCTCCAGCCTCACCTCTAGTCCCCAGCCTCCAGCCTCCAGCCTCGCCTCTAGTCCCCAGCCTCCAGCCTCCTGCCTCGCCTCTAGTCCTCAGCCTCCAGCCTCGCCTCTATTCCCCAGCCTCCAGCCTTGCCGCTATTCCCCAGCCTCCAGCCTCGCCTCTAGTCCCCCGCCTCCAGCCTCCAGCCTCCAGCCTCGCCTCTAGTCTCCAGCCTCCAGCCTCGCCTCTAGTCCCCAGCCTCCAGCCTCTAGCCTCGCCTCTAGTCCCCAGCCTCCAGCCTCCAGCCTCACCTCTAGTCCCCAGCCTCCAGCTTCCAGCCTCGCCTCTATTCCCCAGCCTCCAGCCTCGCCTCTATTCCCCAGCCTCCAGCCTCGCCTCTATTCCCCAGCCTCCAGCCTCGCCTCTATTCCCCAGCCTCCAGCCTCCAGCCTCGCCTCTATTCCTCAGCCTCCAGCCTCCAGCCTCGCCTCTATTCCCCAGCCTCTAGTCCCCAGCCTCCAGCCTCGCCTCTCGTCTCCAGCCTCCAGCCTCGCCTCTCGTCCCCAGCCTCCAGCCTCGCCTCCAGACTCCAGTCCCTAGCCTCCAGTCCCCAGTCCCCAGCCTCCAATCCCCAGCCTCCAGCCTCGCCTCTATTCCCCAGCCTCCAGCCTCGCCTCTAGTCCCCACCCTCCAGTCTCCAGCCTCCAGCCTCGCCTCTAGTCCCCAGCGTCCAGCTTCCAGCCTCGCCTCTAGTCCCCAGCCTCCAGCCTTGCTTCTAGTCCCCAGCCTCCAGCCTCGCCTCTAGTCCCCAGCCTCCAGCCTCCAGCCTCGCCTCTAGTCCCCAGCCTCCAGCCTCGCCTCTAGTCCCCAGCCTCCAGCCTCGCCTCTAGTCCCCAGCCTCCAGCCTCCAGCCTCGCCTCTAGTCTCCAGCCTCCAGCCTCCAGCCTCGGCTCTAGTCTCCAGCCTCCAGCCTCGCCTCTAGTCTCCAGCCTCCAGCCTCGCCTCTAGTCCCCAGCCTCCAGCTTCCTGCCTCCAGACTCGCCTCTAGTCCCCAGTCTCCAGCCTCCTGACTCGCCTCTGGTCCCCAGTCTCCAGCCTCCAGCCTCACTTCTAGGCCCCAGCCTCCAGCCTCGCCTCTAGTCCCCAGCCTCCAGCCTCGCCTCTAGTCCCCAGCCTCCAGCCTCGCCTCTAGTCCCCAGCCTCCAGCCTCGCCTCTATTCCCCAGCCTCCAGACTCGCCTCTGGTCTCCAGTCTCCAGCCTCCAGACTCGCCTCTGGTCTCCAGTCTCCAGCCTCCTGACTCGCCTCTGGTCCCCAGTCTCCAGCCTCCAGCCTCACCTCTAGGCCCCAGCCTCCAGCCTCGCCTCTATTCCCCAGCCTCCAGCCTCGCCTCTATTCCCCAGCATCCAGCCTCCAGCCTCGCCTCTATTCCTCAGCCTCCAGCCTCCAGCCTCGCCTCTATTCCCCAGCCTCTAGTCCCCAGCCTCCAGCCTCGCCTCTCGTCCCCAGCCTCCAGCCTCGCCTCCAGCCTCCAGTCCCTAGCCTCCAGTCCCCAGTCCCCAGCCTCCAATCCCCAGCCTCCAGCCTCGCCTCTATTCCCCAGCCTCCAGCCTCGCCTCTATTCCCCAGCCTCCAGCCTCGCCTCTAGTCCCCAGCCTCCAGTCTCCAGCCTCCAGCCTCGCCTCTAGTCCCCAGCCTCCAGCCTCGCCTCTAGTCCCCAGCCTCCAGCCTCCAGCCTCGCCTCTTGTCCCCAGCCTCCAGCCTTGCCTCTTGTCCCCAGCCTCCAGCCTCGCCTCTAGTCCCCAGCCTCCAGCCTCCAGCCTCACCTCTAGTCCCCAGCCTCCAGCCTCCAGCCTCGCCTCTAGTCCCCAGCCTCCAGCCTCCTGCCTCGCCTCTAGTCCTCAGCCTCCAGCCTCGCCTCTATTCCCCAGCCTCCAGCCTTGCCGCTATTCCCCAGCCTCCAGCCTCGCCTCTAGTCCCCCGCCTCCAGCCTCCAGCCTCCAGCCTCGCCTCTAGTCTCCAGCCTCCAGCCTCGCCTCTAGTCCCCAGCCTCCAGCCTCTAGCCTCGCCTCTAGTCCCCAGCCTCCAGCCTCCAGCCTCACCTCTAGTCCCCAGCCTCCAGCTTCCAGCCTCGCCTCTATTCCCCAGCCTCCAGCCTCGCCTCTATTCCCCAGCCTCCAGCCTCGCCTCTATTCCCCAGCCTCCAGCCTCGCCTCTATTCCCCAGCCTCCAGCCTCGCCTCTATTCCCCAGCCTCCAGCCTCCAGCCTCGCCTCTATTCCTCAGCCTCCAGCCTCCAGCCTCGCCTCTATTCCCCAGCCTCTAGTCCCCAGCCTCCAGCCTCGCCTCTCGTCTCCAGCCTCCAGCCTCGCCTCTCGTCCCCAGCCTCCAGCCTCGCCTCCAGACTCCAGTCCCTAGCCTCCAGTCCCCAGTCCCCAGCCTCCAATCCCCAGCCTCCAGCCTCGCCTCTATTCCCCAGCCTCCAGCCTCGCCTCTAGTCCCCACCCTCCAGTCTCCAGCCTCCAGCCTCGCCTCTAGTCCCCAGCGTCCAGCTTCCAGCCTCGCCTCTAGTCCCCAGCCTCCAGCCTTGCTTCTAGTCCCCAGCCTCCAGCCTCGCCTCTAGTCCCCAGCCTCCAGCCTCCAGCCTCGCCTCTAGTCCCCAGCCTCCAGCCTCGCCTCTAGTCCCCAGCCTCCAGCCTCGCCTCTAGTCCCCAGCCTCCAGCCTCCAGCCTCGCCTCTAGTCTCCAGCCTCCAGCCTCCAGCCTCGGCTCTAGTCTCCAGCCTCCAGCCTCGCCTCTAGTCTCCAGCCTCCAGCCTCGCCTCTAGTCCCCAGCCTCCAGCTTCCTGCCTCCAGACTCGCCTCTAGTCCCCAGTCTCCAGCCTCCTGACTCGCCTCTGGTCCCCAGTCTCCAGCCTCCAGCCTCACTTCTAGGCCCCAGCCTCCAGCCTCGCCTCTAGTCCCCAGCCTCCAGCCTCGCCTCTAGTCCCCAGCCTCCAGCCTCGCCTCTAGTCCCCAGCCTCCAGCCTCGCCTCTATTCCCCAGCCTCCAGACTCGCCTCTGGTCTCCAGTCTCCAGCCTCCAGACTCGCCTCTGGTCTCCAGTCTCCAGCCTCCTGACTCGCCTCTGGTCCCCAGTCTCCAGCCTCCAGCCTCACCTCTAGGCCCCAGCCTCCAGTCTCGCCTCTAGTCCCCAGCCTCCAGCCTCGCCTCTAGTCCCCAGCCTCCAGCCTCCAGCCTCCAGCCTCGCCTCTAGTCTCCAGCCTCCAGCCTCCAGCCTCGGCTCTAGTCTCCAGCCTCCAGCCTCGCCTCTAGTCTCCAGTCTCCAGCCTCGCCTCTAGTCTCCAGCCTCCAGCCTCCAGCCTCGCCTCTAGTCCCCAGCCTCCAGCTTCCTGCCTCCAGCCTCGCCTCTAGTCCCCAGCCTCCAGCCTCCAGCCTCGCCTCTAGTCCCCAGCCTCCAGCCTCGCCTCTAGTCCCCAGCCTCCAGCCTCCAGCCTCGCCTCTAGTCCCCAGCCTCCAGCCTCGCCTCTTGTCCCCAGCCTCCAGCCTCGCCTCTATTCCCCAGCCTCCAGACTCGCCTCTGGTCTCCAGTCTCCAGCCTCCAGACTCGCCTCTGGTCTCCAGTCTCCAGCCTCCTGACTCGCCTCTGGTCCCCAGTCTCCAGCCTCCAGCCTCACCTCTAGGCCCCAGCTTCCTGCCTCGCCTCTAGTCCCCAGCCTCGAGCCGTTTGCCAAGCCAAGTCTCTGGCCTCTAGCTTCTAGCCTGAAGCCTCCAGCCTCTTCCTGCCTGCCAAGCCTCGTCCTTGCCTAGTTCTGGGGTCCGAGCCAGAGGCAAGACCCAGGTACTGGGTCCTTGTCCAGTCTCTGGCTCGGAGTCCAAGCCCAGGCTCCCAGCTCTCTTGTCCAGGCCTGTTCCAGGTTCCTGGTTTTCCTGTCCATGTCCTTGCCATCGTCCTGTATCCTTGTCCTGTCCCTAGTACTTCAGTGTCTGTGTCTCACACTTGGGTCCGTTCCCAGCCGTGCCTTTATGACATAAGCTCCCTAATCACCATCGGTTCATTTAGATAACAGCCAAGCTAGTATAGCTGATCCCCTAATAGGCTCAATGACAACTGCTTTAAAAAGCCATCTTGTAGGCATTCAACAAACTCTCCTGAGATCCATTACCAATCTACTTTTCCCAATCAACCTGCATGTTAACATCATAACATTGCCCTTTTGACATGCCTTTTCTATTATCTGTTGTAATCAGTGAACCACATCCCACCTACTGCTGGGAGGCCTGTATCAGATTCCTTTTACCTTTGCAGTTTCTTAACTCAACCCAGAAGGATTCCACATACTTCTTTTGATTTGATGCCATTCCCTATCAGCAGAGCCACATTACGCCTCCTTCAACCTCCCACTCCCTCTGATACAAGGTGTGCCCTTGGACATTCATCTCTCAACTACAACCATCCTTCAGCCTTAAACGCAGAGCTATAGTCAATAAACAGCATCTTGAAATAGCATAGCATAGCATAACCTGATATGCCCCTAATCTGTTGGGAGCTTGTGTCCCAGTGCCAATTATGAATTTTTGAAAATGGCAAGCAACAATCAAGTTAAGTAAGATGAAATGTAGAAGAGTGTCATCAATAGACAGCTCTCACACGGACTCTCAGAAAGACTGTAGCCTGGAGGCAGACCTCCTATCTGCTCCCTTGGACAAGAAGCAAGAAATTTTAAAAGACAAATGTACACAGGAAAATCTTAATTGTGCTTAAATGGCAGAGGCAGTAATTGTCATTCAGCACAGGAACAAACCATTCATCCCACTGCCTCTGCACTAACCATTAAGAACACACGTATATTAATCCTACACGAATTCTGTGTATAAAAACAAGAGATTCTGCAGATGCTGGAAATTCAGAGCAAATTATGCTTGAGATATCATTCCTTCAGGCTGAAACTGACTTGCTAACTGAAGGCTTCAAGAAGGATCACTACCCACTCTGATCGGCATTATGGTAAAGAGGCAGCTCATGACTGGCTAAGCCAGGGTGCATTCAGAGACCTTGATCCCGCTAAACAACCTTCCTGTACTACTAATTCTTTGTATTCTCTACACACTTTTATCGACTGCCCCGCTGATTTTACCATCCACCTACTCCACGGGTAATTTACAGTAGCCAATTAACCTACTCACATGTTTAGACTGTAAGAGGAAATTAAAGAAAAGGATTGGAAATCAAAAACAAACTTTTAGAAAAGGGATTCCAAGCCTGGGCTGCACAGACCCCTCAATTAACGGTATTGGATCATGGCATAAAAAAGTTTGGGACCTTTTGTTCTAGAGGAACTCAATCGGTCTGAGCTCCTCCAACATCTGTAAAGGGAAAACGGCCATTTGACAGCTAGGTTGTCACTCTTCACCTGGATTCATGCTCCATGGTAGTTTGGTCACCAAGTGTTGAAATGGATTTGGCCACCATTTCTATGTGAAAATGTTTGAACTCGAGAAAACTTATAAGAGCGCCTAAGTCAGAAAAAAATCTTGTAAATATAAAGGAAAATGCAGGGAAAGAAGATAATTGGAAAGTTCCATCTGAAGTGCTGTCACATTTGAAAATGCAAATTGTGGGTGAGAAAGTCTCTCCGCAGCGTTTTCATAGACAGAAAGACAGGTGTAAAAAGCATCTCATCATTCCATTCCAGTGTGATTGAAATTACTGTCATAGTGGTCAGCATTAATCTGACGGCTCTGAGGGGGAAGCATGTTGCTTTACTTATTATGTAGCTTACTTTAAACTAAATTTATGCTTGAGATATGGATCCTTCAGGCTAAAAATGTGCAGCTAACTGAAGGCTTCAAGAAGAATCACTACCTCCTCTGCTCGGCCCAATGGTAAAGAGGCAGCTCGTGGCTGGCTAAGACAGCGTGCATTCAGAGACCTTGATCCCACTAAACAACACGTGTGTAGGTGTTCCAAACCCAGCATTAGAATAGTTAATATGGATGAATGGCCTGATATATTCTGATACCTGTTATTGGGCTATACTTGATAGCTGACTACTATCCCCTGCTGCATGAACTACTAATAACATATCATCACTGTACTGATGAATAAACCTAATTGCTGTTAACTATTGGCTCAGGAGCAGATCCAGAGAGAATCTGGGTTGTATTCACCCAAGCTGCAATGCATATAGCTCAGGCTTTTTGGCAGGCATATCTATAAACCAAGTATTTATTTGTGCATACCAATAGGCTTCTCCTATAACAATGGACCACAATTTTTTCAAAAGTTTCGCGTCCTCAGAGTTTTTTTTTTGTTCATGATAGACCATAGGTAGCTGAACACAAATATAATTTCAGACCACTTGTATCACTTAGGAATTTGGAGAAACAAAAAATTAACTTTTATTGAATGAAATGCGTTTAATTGCATAACGGTGCTGATGCTTTGCAATAGTTCAACTAAGCTAAAAAATAATTTGTTGATGATTTTTATTTGTACTCAGTGTCTGAGGCTTCTTGCTTAAGTGACCAACAATAATCGGCCAGCATTGATGGATCCAGTTGCCCTGATATCCTTTTTCCATGACCACAATGTCCTGGTGAAACCTTTCACCTTGCTTGTCATTGACAGCCAGGATTTGCAGGGAAGAAGTCGAAATGAGAATGCCGAAAATGAACCTTTCATGAGATGTTGCATTTCATGGTTTTGCGTGTTTGAAGCATGTTGTCAACCAGCTGCACGGAGTTTGGTGCTCTGTAGTTGCCAAGAAAATACTCAACAACATCTTTGAATGCCTTCCACGTGATACACCCAGAAGTATTCAGGAAGCAAAATCTTTGTTGTCTCGGGTAACTAAAATAATTGTCGGCAATATGTTTAGAGGAGATAGAAACAGAAGGAAATGAATGAAACCACAGAAAGAAAAAGTACTGGACTGTGATAAATGAAAGTATGCTGTCCTGAAAACCAGAAATGAAAGGGAATGCTGGAAATATCCAACATAGGAGATTGCATCTCATTTCATGAAATCCTGTTGCACTGAAACCAACCAGTGGGCACTCTTCCTCTTTAACTTCAACGTTCACTATATGGTCCAAACACTTCTCTGCCTATACGATTCAAATGTTCATCTGGATACTCCTTAAACACTGTCACTGACACAGCTTCAACCACTTTCTCAGGCCATGCATTCACCTGAGAAGAGAGGAACACAAAGAAATGGGTACAGGAGTTTTTAACCAGACTCCACTTCCCTGTTCAATAAGATCATGGCCGGTCTAGCATCAGCCTTAATGTCATTTTCTTCTTTTCTACCGATGCTCCTCGACTCTCTTTTAACCTAAGTACCTGTCTGGTTAAGTCTTGAATGCATTCTAATGGCTCTGTCTCGACAGCTCTCTGAGGTAGAGAATTACAGACACTCATGACTCACTGAGAGAAGAAATTCTTCCTTATTTGGGACAGCACAGTGGCACAGCGGTTCACAATATGCTTTACAGTGGCAGCAACCTGTGCTCAATACCATCTGTAACGAGTTTATACTTTCTTCTCGTGACCGTGTGTGCTTACTTCGGGCGCCCCACATTCCAAACAACTACAGGCGAGGGTCAGTAAGTTGTGGGTATGCTGTGTTAGTGCAGGAAGCGTAGTGACACTTGCTCCTGCCCCTAGCACATGCTCAGACTGTGTTGATTGTTGACCATCCGGCCCAACGAGCTGCACCACCCAGCAACCCAGCAACTGAATGCTAGCTGAGTCACAGGACAATCTGCCATGATCACTTAGCCTTCTAACCGATACGTCCTTGGAACGTGAGAGGAATCCAACTTGTTCACAGGGTGGACGTATAAACTCCTTACTGATGGCATCAGAAATTAACTCTGAACCCCAATGCCCCGAGCTGTAACAGCGTCATACTAATTGCTATGCTACCGTGGCATCCTAGGTATCACCGTATGTTTCGATATTTTGATGTACCTATGACAAGTAAAGCTAAATAAAGCTCATCTTTTTAACTTGAATATAAAGGACATAAACCACTACAGGTCAGGATCAGGTCCTTCAACCCACAATCTGCACAGACTATGTTGGCAAGCTAACCTTACCCCATCTGCTTGGACATGGTCTCTGTCCCTCCATAATACTCTCCATTCCTGTGCCTGTCTGAATGTCTCTTAAACTTTGCTATCTTGCACCTCCCCTAGCAGTGCATTCCAGGCAAATGTCTTGACTAGACATTTTGAACTTGTCAAGTGCTTTACCAAAGTCCACATGGATACCATCCATGGTTCTACTCTGATCAATCATCTTCATCACTTACTCAAAAAAACTCAATCGGGTTTGGAAGGTAGGACCGCCCCTAAAGAACGCCATGCTGACTATCCATAATGTCCATGCTTTTCCAAGTCAACAAATCCTGTCCCTTAGAATCTTTTCCAATCACTTCCCTACCACTGATGTAAAGCTTGTCAGCTAATAATTTTCTAATTTGTCTCCTGTTAGCCTTCCTAAACAAAGGAACAACATTAGCTATTTTCCAGTCTAATGGCACCTCACCCCCATGGCTGAAAAAGATACAATGATCTCTCTCACGGCCCCAGCAAATTGCTCACCTACTTCCACTATATTCTCAGAAAGATCTCATCTTTCCCTAATGATCAGTGAACCACCCCATGGGCCTCCACTTCCAGCACATCATTCTCTACAACTTCTGCCATCTTCCATGGGATCCTACCACCAAACACATCTCTACCTCCCCACTACCCCACTCTCCACTTTGTGCAGGGATTGCTTTCTCCGTGATTCCCTTGTCCACTCGTGCCCCTCCACTGAACTCCTTCCTTGCACTTAACCTGCAAGCAGAACAATTGCCACACTTGCCCATTAACCCTTCCCTCACCACAATTCAGGACCCCAAACAGTCCTTCCAGGAGAGACAACACTTCACCTGCAACTCTGTCAGGGCCATCTATATGCAGCCTCCTCTACATTGGTTCAATGTTCAAAGTTCAAAGTACATTTATTATCAAAGTATGTATTCATTATACAACTTTGAGATTCATCTCCTTACCACAAAACAAAACAAGAAACTCCAAAAGAACCAATATAGACTGGGTGACTGCTTTCTTGAGCACCTCAGCTCCATTTGCAATGGGGAGGATTTCCCGTGGCCAACCATTTTAATTCCACTTCCCATTCCCATTCTGACATGTTAATTCATGGCCACCACTACTGCCATGATGAAGCCACTCTCAGGGTGGAGGAGCAACACCTCATATTCTGTCTGGGTAGCCTCCAACCTGATGGCATGAACATCGACTTCTCTAACTTCCAGTAATTCCTACCTCTCCCCTTTTTCTGATTTCTTTCCCCTTCCTTTTCAGTCCTCATGAAGCAGTTCAGCCAAAAATTTTGACACATTATTCCTCCCCATAGATGTTGCCTGATATGCTAAGTTCCTTACACATGCGTCCTTTTCCTTTTTGACTAAACTTAGAGTACCACTAGCTGTCCTAGACTCCTGAACTTTCCCATTCTAATCTTTCATCCTCAAAGTACAAGCTAACTCTATTTAACTGGCATTCAAAAAACTCCCACACATCAGATATGGATTTACCCTTAAATAGCCGATTCCAATCGAATTTCTTAGTTCTTAACTAATACTGTTGTAATTAACCTCCTCTTGTTCTGCATTTCTCTTGAGGATCAGTCTTTTCTTTATTCATAACAAGAAACATAGAAAACCTACAGAACAATACAGGCCCTTCGGCCCACAAAGTTGTGCCAAACATGTCCCTACTTTAGAAATTACTAGGCTTACCCATAGCCCTCTATTTTTCTAAGCTACATGTACCTATCCAAACATCTCTTAAAAGACCCTATCATATCTGCCTCCACCACTGTTGCCGGCAGCCCATTCCACACACTCACCACTCTCTGAGTAAAAAACTTACCCCTGACATCTCCTCTGTACCTACTCCTCAGCACCTTAAACCCGTGTCTTCTTGTGGCAACCATTTCACCCCTGGGAAAAAGCCTCTGACTATCCACACAATCAATGCCTCTCATCATCTTATACAACCTTTATCAGGTCACCTCTCATTCTCCGTCGCTCCAAGGAGAAAAGGCCGAATTCACTCAACCTATTCTCATAAGGCATGCTCCCAAATCCAGGCAACATCCTTGTAAATCTCCTCTGCACCCTTTCTATGGCTTCCACATCCTTCCTGTAGTGAGGCGACCAGAAATGAGCACAGTACTCCAAGTGGGGTCTGAAAAGGGTCCTATATAGCTACAACATTACGTCTCGGCTCCTATATTTAATTCCACGATTGATGAAGGCCAATGCACCATACACCTTCTTAACCACAGAGTCAACCAGCGCAGCTGCTTTGAGTATCCAATGGACTCGAACCCTAAGATCCCTCTGATCCTCCACACTGCCAAGAAGTCTTATCATTAATGCTATATTCTGCCATCATATTTGACCTACCAAAATGAACCACTTCCCACTTATCTTGGTTGAACTCCATCTGCCACTCCTCAGTCCAGTTTTGCATCCTATCAATGTCCTGCTGTAACCTCTGACAGCCCTCCACACTATCCACAACACCTCCAAACTTTGTGTCATCAGCAAACTTATTGACTCATCCCTTCACTTCCCCATCCAGGTCATTTATAAAAATCACAAAGAATAAGGGTCCCAGAACAGATGCCTGAGGCACTCCACTGGTCACCAACCTCCATGCAGAATACAACCCGCCTACAACCACTCTTTGCCTTCTGTGGGTAAGCCAGTTCTGGATCCACAAAGCTATGTCCCCTTGGATCCTCTACCTCCTTACTTTTTCAATAAGCCTTGCACGGGGTACCTTATCAAATGCCTTGCTGAAATCCATATACTCTACATCTACTGCTCTTCCTTCATCAATGTGTTTAGTCACATTCTCAAGAAATTCAATCAGGTTTATAAGGCATGACCTGCCCTTGACAAAGCCATGCTGACTATTTCTAATCATATTATACCTCTCCAAATGTTCGTAAATCCTGCCTCTCAGGATCTTCTCCACCAACTTACCAACCACTGAGGTAAGACTCACTGGTCTATAATTTCCTGGGCTATCTCTACTCCCTTCCTTGAATAAAGGAACAGCATCTGCAACCCTCCAATCCTCCGGAACCTCTCCCTTCCCCATTGATGATGCAAAGATCATTGCCAGAGGCTCAGCAATCTCCTCCCTTGCCTCCCACATCTGCGGTACATCTCATCCGGTCCCCACGACTTACCAGCTTGATGCTTTCCAAAAGCTCCAGCACATCCTCTTTCTTTTCATCTACATGCTCAAGCTTACATGCTGCAAGTAATCACTAACTACCTTAAAACTTGATGAATTACGTCCAGTGTTCCCAAATTGCACCTCCTTTGCCACTGAAGCTTTGGTTATTTGGCCATCCAATCTCAGTCTATACCTCCAGACACAGATTTAATTGCTCCGTCTTCCCACACCTGTATTCACTTGTATGTGGCACTGCCAGTAGTCCTCAGACTACTAGCCATGACATTCTGCATTTTCACCTCTTCGCAGGCGCTCTGATTTCTTACTACATGGCCCCATCCCTCTTCCCAACCATGTCACTGGGTCACGACCTCTGGCTATTCACCCTCCCCTTTCAGAATACTCTGCTGCCGTTCAGTGGCATCCTTGATTCTAGCTCCGCTCTTGACAGAGTTTGAGTTTGCAGAGTTAGCATTTCAGCTTGTTGACATTTCATCTCTTGCCATAGTTTGGGAGAGGAACAACTGCAGCTGCTGTCCACTTCTTTTCATAAAAATATAAAGATTTTTTTGTGTCTTAACTGATCAGAAACGGTTCCATACAGACTTATTTGCAATTGAATTGCAGTTGATCATATGGTTCTTCATACTTATTGATTCTTAGTTACTGGATACACTCAGCGAACTCCACAAAGTTTCAACTCTACATTGGAATATTCATACTGATCCAAGGCTTTTAAACATCATAAATTTAGTTTAGGGTCCTGGCATTATTTTCAATTAGCTCAGAGATTACAGAGATGAATTATATCACAAGTTTAACTTCTAGTGAGTTGTTTTCATAAACAGTTTCTGAAAATTATATAAGGTGGTAATTTAATGGGAGTAATAAATAGGCATTACTGGATGGACTGAGTTCGACATTATCAATGGGATGAATTGTACATGATTATCATGAGGTTACTTAATAATTATATTATCCACATGTATTTCTGAAACAAATAAATAGATTAGGTCATGTTCTTGTCTCTCATGGGATTCTGGGAAGATGTTGAAAAGTATCTCTCAATGTGAATGCCTTCATTTTATTGCCGATGGGAAGAAAGCAATGTCATCTGATTTTAAACAACCATGCGTAATTTACAAATAGAAGTCCAGAAGAACTGTTTCTCACAAGTTTTCGAGGTAATTAATTCAATAAACTCCGAATAATTTTTGGAGTCATCTGAAGTGAATTAACACCCATCTCATGATATGTACTGTATGTTACTGCAGCTGCAGGGTGCAGGTCGCTCATGCAGGAAAGTGGATGGTTATAAGTCCAGTGGATAAGTAGAAGGATTTTAAAAGTGCGGCAATGACAGAGCAATTATCAGCTTTCGCAGGTCTGATAAAATGGAAGCAGAGGTCAGGATCTGAAACACTGAGGTCAGAAGTTTGTTTAAATTTCCAACTGAAAGATGCACTATTCCTTGCGCTGTAGATTTAATGTGTCAGACCTTTCCATTGCAACCCTCTGTATGTCTCGTTGCTCTGGCAGGGTAAATCCACAGTGCTGTACAGGCAGGGGGAGTAGCCCTAGGAGTCCTCTAGATACCATAAAGACATCAAGTCAGATTTGGACAAGTAAAACTCCTGATTTCCACCTGCTGCCTTCATTCAGCTGACGAATCAGTGCTTCCCTCTGTTGAACAAACTTCAAAGATTCAAAGTACATTTATTATCAAAGTCTGTATGTAGTATACAACCATGAAACAAAGAAAAACCACAGAGCCAACATCAAACATCAAACCATTCCTCCCCCCCCACCACACGCAAAAAAATGTGCAAATAGAACCCAAGCAAAAAGCTAAAACACAGAAAATAAAACACAAAATCAAAAGGCATATTTCAGTTCAGTTCAGTGTTCCTTATCTGCAGGCCACCTCAATTCAAAAATTTTCCAAAAGTAGTAACAAAAAAGAGCAACTAGAACTGGAGCTAGAAACTAGAACACATCAAAAACCTGAATTAGAGTCCCTATCTACAATCCGCATTGAGTAAACCTTGCTCCAGCACCATCCTTCAACAGTACTGAGGACACAAGGACCTTGAGAGAAATGCTGAAACCAAGAATACTCTTTGGTGCTCTGCCATTGACTGAACAGGATGAGCCCTGAAGGGCGTAACTGAGATAAAGGATAAGTCCTGAAAGACTTACAGCAGGTCATGAATAAATACACACAAGGCGTAAGCCTAATTGATTTGTTTATCAACAGTCTTACTATGGAAAGTGCATCTGATCATACATAGATACTTTATTGATTCCAAAGGAAATTACAGAGCCACAGCAATATTACAAATGCACGGATATACAAATACTAAAAGAAGTGCAAGAAAGAATAAAATATAATAAAAAAATAAGTTACCTCAAACAGTCTAACAGGACAGGTTGATCACTTTTCCAGCTATGGGGTTGACTTATTTTAGAGCCTAATGGCTGAGAGTAAGAACGACCTCATATAGCACTCTCTCAGCAGCGCAGTTGTCTTAGTCTATTACTAAAGTGCTCCTCTGTTCAGCTGAGTTCAAAGAAGTTATGTGTGACAAGTGTTTTTTTTAAATGCAGAATGCTAGGTGGTTAAAATATCCTACTAGGGAGAGTGTTGTGGGGGCAAATATGACAGGCATTTAAGAGGCTCTTGTCAATCAGGCTTTGGATGACCTGGACAATGGGATCAACATGCACCCTAATGCCTTCACCATAAATTTGGGGGATTTTAACCAGGCCAGTCTGAAAAAGTGCTAAACGATTACCATCAACACCTCACTTGCAATATCAGAGGAAACAACACACTGGACCATTGTTACACCACCACCAAGAATGCCTACGTGCTATTCCACACCCTCACTTTGGGAAGTCTGATCACCTGGCTGTACTTCTACTCCCTGAGTATAGGCAGAGACTGAAGACTGCAGCACCAGTAGTGAGCACCAAGAAGGTTTGGACAAGGGAAGCACAGAAGCACCTACAGGACTGCTTTGAATCGGTGGACTGGACTGTATTCAGGGATTCACCTTCGAACCTAGATGAGTATGCTGCAATTGTTACCGACTTCATTAAAACCTGTGTGGATGAGTGTGTGCCCATGAAGACTTACTGTACATTCCCAAACCAAAAGCCGAGGATGAACCAGGAGGTGTGTCGTCTGCTAGATTTGTGGCATTCAAGCCTGGCAACCCAGATCTGTACAAGAAAACCAGGTATGACTTGCAGAGGGCTATTTCAAGGGTGAAGAGACAATTTCGAATGAGGTTGGAGGCGACATCAGATGCACGGCAACTCTGGCAGCTTTTGCAAGACATTACTTCCTACAAAGCAAAACCCAATAGCATGAATGGCAGCAATGCTTCACTACCAGATGAACTCAACATCTGCTATGCCCACTTTGAAAGGTAGAATTTAACTACAGCTGTGAAGATCCCTGCTGCACCCGACTCTGACTCAGCCAATTTTAGGCTGTCTTTAAAGAGGGTGAACCCTTTCAAGGTGGAAGGTCCCGATGGAGCACCTGGCAAAGCTCTAAAAACTTGAGCCAACCAACTGGCGGGAATATTCAAGGACATTTTCAACCTCTCACTGTTACAGGTGAAAGTTCCCACTAGCTTCAAAAAGGCAACAATAATACCAGTGCCTATGAAGAATAATGTGAGCTGCCTTAATGACTATCGCCCTGTAGCACTCACATCAACAGTGATGAAATGCTTTAGGAGGTTGGTCATAACTAGACTGAACTCCTGCCTCAGCAAGGACCTGGATCCACTGCAATTTGCCTATCATTACAATAGGTCAACAGCAGATGCAATCTCAATGGCTCTTTACATGGTCTTAGACCACCTGGACAATACAAACACCTATGTCAGGATACAAACACCTATGTCACCTATGTCCACTATAGCTCAGCATTTATCACCATCATTCCCACAATCCTGATTGAGAAGTTACAGAGCCTGGGCCTCTGTACCTCCCTCTGCAATTGGATCCTCGACTTTGTAACCAGAAGACCACAATCTGTGCGGATTGGTGATAATATCACTGGCCATCAACACTGGTGCACCTTACGGGTATGTGCTTAGCCCACTGCTCTACTCTCTCTATAGCCATGACTGTGTGGCTAGGCAAAGCTCAAATACTATGAATTTGCTGATGATACAACCATTGTTGGTAGAATCTCAGATGGAGATGAGAGTGCGTACAGGAGTGAGATATGCCAACTAGTGGAGTGGTGCCGCAGCAACAACCTGGCACTCAACATCAGTAAGACGAAAGAGCTGATTGTGGACTTCAGGAAGGGTAAGATGAAGGAACACATACCAATCCTCATGGAGGAATCAGAGGTGGAGAGAGTGAGCAGTTTCAAGTTCCTGAGTGTCAAGATCTCTGAGGATTTAACCTGGTCCCAGCATATTGATGCAGTTATAAAGAAGGCAAGACAGTGGCTGTACTTCATTAGGAGTTTGAAGAGATTTGGTATGTCAACAAAAACACTGAAAATCTTCTATAGATGTACCGTGGAGAGCATTATCACAGGCTGCATTGCTGTCTGGTATGGGAGGGCTACTGCACAGGACTGAAAGAAGCTGCAGAGGGTCATAAACTTAGTCAGCTCATCTTGGGTACAAAGTACCCAGGACATCTTCAAGGAACAGTGTCCCAAAAAGGCAGCTTCCATTATTAAGGTTCGCCAGCACCTAGGGCATGCCCTTTTCTCACTGTTACTATCAGGTAGGAGGTACAGAAACCTGAAGACACACACTCAGCGATTCAGGAACAGCTTCTTCCCCTCTGCCATCCGATTCCTAAATGGGCATTGAACCCATGAACACTACCTCACTTTTTTTAATAACATATTATTTCTGTTTTTGCACAATTTTTAATCTATTCAATATACATATACTGTCTGTGTTGGCGTAGTCAAGTGGTTAAGGCATTCATCTAGCGATCTGAAGGTCGCTAGTTCAAGCCTTGGCTGAGGCAGCATGTTGTGTCCTTGAGCAAGGCACTTAACCACATATTGCTCTGCGACAACACCGGTGCCAAGCTGTATGGGTCCTAATGCCTTTCCTTTGGACAACATCGGTGGCGTGGAGAGGAGAGACTTACAGTATGGGCAGCTGCCCGTCTTCCATACATGCTGGCATGCTGGCCTTCATAACAAGTGGAATTCAGTATAAGAGCAAAGAGGTCCTTCTGCAGCTGTACAGGGCCCTGGTGAGACCACACCTGGAGTACTGTGTGCAGTTTTGGTCTCCAAATTTGAGGAAGGACATTCTTGCTATTGAGGGAGTGCAGCGTGGGTTCACAAGGTTAATTCCCGGGATGGTGGGACTGCCATATGTCGAAAGATTGGAGCAACTGGGATTGTATATTCTGGAATTTAGAAGGCTGAGAGAGGATCTTATTGAAACATATAAGATTATTAAGGGATTGGACATGCTGGAGGCAGGAAGCATGTTCCCGCTGATGGGTGAGCCCAGAACCAGAGGCCACAGTTTAAGAATAAGGGGTAGGCCATTTAGAACGGAGTTGAGGAAAAACTTTTTCACCCAGAGAGTTGTGGATATATGGAATGCTCTGCCCCAGAAGGCTGTGGAGGCCAAGCCTCTGGATGCTTTCAAGAAAGAGATGGATAGAGCTCTTAAGATAGCAGAATCAAAGGTTATGGGGATAAGGCAGGAACTGGATACTGATAGTGGATGATCAGCCATGATCACAGTGAATGGCGGTGCTGGCTCGAAGGGCCGAAAGGCCTACTCCTGCACCTATTGTCTATTGTCATACAACCTTGCCCAGCTGTGCACCCTGGAAACCTTCCAGGGCGCAAATCCATGGTCTCATAAGACCATCGGATGTCTATGCACATACTGTAATTGTTTTATTTATTTATTTATTTTAACTTTTTTCCCATATTATGAATTGCATTGAACTGTTGCTGCTAAGTTAATAAATTTCACAACACATGCCAGTGATAATAAATGTGATTCTGATTCTGAATAGCCACATGAATGTGTGGGGAATGGAGGGATATGGGCTTATGTTGACAGAAGGGACTAATTTAATTAGTTTGGCACAGCATCGTGGTCTGAAGGACCTGTTCCTGCACTGTACTGTTCTATGTTCTGTGTTCTATATCCGGGAAAGCATAACTGAGCACATTTGAGACACAGTTGGGTCTTCAACAAAAACAGATTTATATTCCATTGCAACTTTATGGTATTTTGCCTGTTCTACTGCTGCAAACGGGCTGGAAAATAAATGCAGAGTCATATATATATAAGTCTTTACTCAGGTATTAAGACAGTATTTAGATTCACTCTGGAGAGAGGCTCCTTGACCCAACATTACATCACATTCTTATATGCTAGAGATCAAAGGTAATAGCAGGACATTTTCTATTGTTACAATGCATTCATAATGCTTCCCTTGAATTACATACAGTATAATTTTAAAGCACGTTGATCTTCATACCAACACTTCAGACACGCAAAGTAAATGTTAATCACTGCTGTCTCTGAGCTGCATTCATGCAGACATCTCAGGTCAACGGGGTGTTTCCTGGTGTCCAATCAACCCCAATCCACAGTTCCAGGAAGACCGTTGTTCTGAGCTGCATTTTAAATTCAATCTACAATCCATATCCAGGTCTGAAGACTAGTTGCAATTAAAATTAATATTTGCTGTATTCCATAACTCCAGAATATGCACTAACATTGCCTAATGTGCACGTGTGTGAGCATACCTACCAGGAGGCTGAAGTGAGACCTGACTTGATATCCCCCTAAAAAGATGAAGCATATCAAAGTCCTCTGACTGCACTTTTAGGAAGGCAATGATGAACAGACCTACAGTAGCTAACACTACATTGCAGTCATTATTTAACCTCCAGTCCAGGGGCTGCAGGAGCTTAGTGACTATCAATCAGGAGTCTCCTGTTCCTCTCAATAAAGTAATGTGACAATAACTCTTCCTAATAACTAATTTCAATTCACCCTTTCATAGACAATTCCTTTATACTAGACACCCTTTCCCACCAACTGGAAAACAACATTTTCCCAGTGCTCGGAGACAAAAGAAAACATACTTTCTCAGATGGTGCCATTTTGTTGATCTTTTCAGGCCTTTTCTGGTTTCATTCCCATCTCTGCTATATTTACTCCCCTTCTTGGAGTTAGCTGTCTGTACAATCTCTGTCAGAATCTGCTCACGATGAAGAACAGTGCGAGTCGCATTCTCTGTCATAATCTTGGGAAATAAGGATCTAATAAGATCTGAATTTCCTTAGACTGTCTCACTGGTTTTGTATTCCAACCCACTAACACTGCTATTACTTGAATGGAACCTCAGCAACTTTTCTCTTCTGTCAGCACAAGGACTGGCTAAACAGGAGCTTGTGGAAAATTGCACTTTTGGGGAGGTCTAATGTTGAGGTGCAGTTGGAAGGAGAATGGTTATAATCGGTAGGCAAATCCAGTATGCTTGTGAAAAATGCTGAGCTGTAGTACGGTTTTAAGAGTTAACTGTTTTGTGTGGAACCTCTAGCTTTATTGCAGAAATTTCAGATGATGATTTTTCTTTTGTATATTGGATGAGTCTAGGACCAGAGGCCACAGCTTCAGAATAGAGGGACATTGTCACCACCTCAGGTCATTGGTACAGTATTCTGAGGGATCTGAGTAGTTTGCTGTTTTTTTTTGTATTCTCAGCATTTTATAAATTATAATGTTCTGTCTTGTCTCACTTCTGGCTTTAATGTGTTATTTGTTTGGTATTTTCTAGGTAATATTTAGGTTGCAATTGTCCTTGATTACTTCCAATTAATTCTCCAAGACTTTGTGGGTGTCCAATTAAGTATCCTTGAATTTTTGTCTCTTATTAGAAAAGTTACTTGCTGGCTTGTAACTAATCTGGAGTTTTATCAGCTGGGCACAGATTCTTTCATGCTGTGGAATGCAGTTAAAGAGGCAGTGCTAGTCCCTCGTTTGCTTGGCCATCTTGATACTTGCCTAGTGAAGTTTTAGCTGAACTATCCAAGACCTTGTAAGTTCCACTGTTTATCTTTGTCTTTTTTGTTAATAAAATTCCTAGTTTTGTTTTGCCCTTCTGAATCTCTGTGATCTTGTGTTTGCATCTGAAGATGCAGTATGACAGGTGTCCCTTTAGAACAGAGAAGAGGAGGAATTCCTTTAACCAGAGGATAGTGAATCTGTGGAATTCATTGCCACAGACAACTGTGGTGGCCATGTCATTGAGTATATTTAAAGTGGAGGTTGATAGGTTCTTGAGTAGTCAGGGTATTAAAGGTTAAGGGGCGAAGGCCGGAGAATGGGTCTGCGAGGGACAATAAATCAGTGTTGATATAAGTGATATGATAGTCATGGGGTACTTCAATATGCAGGTAGATGGGGAAAATCAGGCTGGTGCTGCATCTCAAGAGAGAGCATCTGTAGAACGCCTACAGAATAGCTTTTTAGAGCAGCTTGAACTGGAGCTCACAAAGAGAAAGGCAATTTTGGATTGGATGTTATGTAATGGAGCAGATTTGATTATGAAGTTTAGGGTAAAGGATTAATTACTTGGGAGGCAGTGATCATAGTCTGACAGAATTCACCCTGCAGTTTGAGAGGGAAAAGATAAAGTCAGATGTATCAGCATCACAGTGGAGTGAAGGGAATTACAGAGGCATGAAAGAGGAAAGGGCCAAACTTGATTTGAAGAGGACACTAGCAGAACAGCAAAGGCTGGAGTTTCTGGGGGCAGTTCAGAAGGTGCAGGAAAGCTACATTACAAAGATGAAGAAGTACTCTAAACTGAGGATGGGTGACAAGGGAAGTCAAAGACAGCATAAGCACAAAAGAAAAGGCATGTAATATAGCAAAAATTTGTGGGAAGGTAGATGATCTGTAAGCTTTTAAAAGCCAACAGAATCCAATATAAAAACCATAAGGAGAGAAAAACTAGCCAAAAATATAAAATGATAATCAAAGGATTTTTCAAATATGCTGTAAAAAAAAAGAGGTGAGTGTGGATATTGAACCACTGGGAAATGACACTGAAGAGGTAGTATTGTGGGACAAAGGAATGGCAGATGAACTTGATATGTATTTTGCATCATTCTTCACTGTGGAAGATGCTGGCAGTATGCCAGAAATTCAAGAGTGTCGGGGGCATAAGTGAGCGTTGTTGCTATTGATGAGAAGTTGCTTGGGAAGCTAAAAGGTCTGAAGGTAGATAAGACACCTGAACCAGATGGACTACATCCCAGTGTTCTGAAAAGGGTAGATGGCAAGATTGTGGAGGCTTTAGTAATGATCATTCAAGAATCACTAGATTCAGAAATGGTTCCGGAGGACTGAAAAATTGCAAATGTCACTCCACTCTATAAGAAAACAGGGAGGTAGAAGACAGGAAATGTTAGGCCAGTTAGCCTGTTATAGGCCAGTGGTTGGGATAGAATAGGCCAAAGTCAGCATGTTTCCCTTAAGGGGAAATCTTGCCTGGCAAACCTGTTGGAATTCTTTGAGGATATAACAGGCAGAATAGTGAAAGGAGAGTCAGTGGATATTGTTTATTTAGATTTTCAGAAGGCCTTTGACAAGGTGCTGCACATGAGGTTTCTTAACAAGATAAGAGTCCATGGAATTATTGGAGAGACACTAGCATGGATAGAAAATAGTCTGTTTGGCAGAAGGCAAAGACTCAGAATAAAGGGTGCTTATCTCATTGGCTGTGGGTGGCAAATGGGGTTCTGCAGGCATTGGTATTTGAACTGCTTATTTTCATGTTATATGCCAACGATTTAGATGATAGAATTAATGGTTTTCTGGCCAAGTTTCCAGATGATACTGTGACGCCAAACCAAGTTATCAGACGATTGATGCTAATAAGAGAGATAAGGGAGACAATGGAGAAACGTTCAAAATGTTAATGAGAGAGGAGAGAGAGATTAACGGAAAAGAGACACAATTCAGAATATTGACAGACCAGTTGCTTTGAACCTGAACTGTTTGAAGTTTGATGGACAGGCGATACCTCAGTAGGGGGATAAAAAGAACAGATTCGCTAAGGCACAGGAAACCATGAGATAATGAGGCCCTGGAAGAGCGGTGTGCCCCCACAAGTTGGTGGGAGTTTGGAGGTCCGGTTCGCGGGAACCGACCATAGACTCACAGGGTGTAAAGGTACGATCGGTGGGAACCTGGTGTGTGTGTCCGCCCTTGCCTGGGTGCTGGGTTCACCGCGGAAGAATGGTCGTGTCCGGAACGGAGGGGTCACAGTCGGTGACCACAGCGGGGTAGAAGACATAAAAGGGTCCGCCCAAAAACCAACTGAGAAGACATCAAAGGTCTGCCTGAATCAAACTGCAATCCCCACTCCCGCCACTCTCCAACGGCACAACAGCGATTACTGTGAACTGTACTCAGCTGAACTGAACTCTGCATCACTTAAGACTGATCATTTTATCCCTAGACTGCGATAGAGCTTGGTTGATCCTATTACCCTAGTTCTGTGTACACGTGTGTATTATCATTGCTAACCTGTTGCATTTGTATCCTTACGACTAGAGTACTGTGTTACTTATTCCTTTAATAAAACTTTATTAGTTCCTAGTAATCCAGACTCCAACAAGTGGTCCATTTCTGCAGGTTTGGCAACCCAGTTACGGGGTACATAACATAAGTGGGGATCTCGTCCGCAATCTTGAACGCCAAATTTGGGACTGGGTAAATTGATTGGGTTAAAATTCCCAAAAGAAAGAAAGGGCAAACAGCAGAAATGGAGATTGAGAAATTTCTAAAGTTGCCAACCTTGGAGGCATTAGAGGATGCCAGGAAATCAGAATTGGCGACTGTTGCCAAACGGTTGAATCTTTTTAAGGGGAAGTCGACAATGAGGAGAGCGGAGATGCACGGAGCTATCATTGAGCATTATGTATCTAAAGGTGTATTTCCCCAAGGGGAGCTGGAGGTGGTATCTATGAGCAAACCTGGTGGAGAAGCAGTGCAGTTGCAGATGGAAAAATTGAGACTCAAGCACGAGTTCCGAGTAAAACAGCTGGAGCGAGAAGAGAGGGACAGGCAGTTAGAACGAGAAGAGAGAGAGAAGCAGAAGGAAAGGGAATTTGAGCTGGAGAAGTTAAGGATGACGCTAGTGCAGGGCCCCATGCCGAACTAAAGTGGAGGGTTCAGGGCGACCCAGGAGGTTAGGCTGGTTCCCCCATTTGAGGAGGCCGATGTTGATCGATACTTTCTACATTTTGAAAAAGTCGCTGCAAGTCAGGACGGGCCGTTGGATAAGTGGGCTGTTTTGCTTCAGAGCGTACTTAAAGGGAAAGCTCAGCAAGCTTACTCGGCATTGTCCGCAGAAGATGCCCAGAGGCATGACGTGGTGAAAGGAGCGATACTCAGGATTTATGAGTTGGTCCCAGAGGCATACCGGCAAAGGTTCCGGAATGTGAGGAAGCAGTGGGGCCGCACGTATTTAGAGTTTGCCCGTGAGATGCAGATGTATTGTGAGCGTTGGTGCGCCTCAGAAGGGGTCAATGGGGGTTATGACAGACTGCTACAGCTAATACTGATTGAGCAGTTTAAAAGTTGTGTTCCTGAAGGTATGAGGCCCTATCTAGATGAGAAAGAGGCAGAAACCTTAGCCGCAACTGCTAAGTTAGCGGATGAGTACGCGTTAACACACAAAGCGAAGTTTACCCCGAGTAAAAGCTACCACAAGGGTAGTCGAGAGGGTGGAGAGAGTCCGCAGAAAAGCCAGAAAGTAAGCCGGGGACTAGTGAGAAGGATAAGGAAGACAGGGAGTAGTTTGGTAGGAAGTCTCCTGGGGTCATATGCTATAATTGTGGGAAAGTCGGTCACTTTGCATCCAGGTGCTTTGCCCCAAAGAAGGAGATGGGGAAAGGAAAAACGACAACTCCGACTGGCTGTATTGAGCTGGCAAACAAACTGCTAGGGGAGAAGAGGTCTGATAGAGTTCAGGAAGGGCGTGGGAAGTTTATTTCAGCCGGATTGGTGTCGGTGAAGGAGGGGTCAAACCCAGTTCCAGTACGGATCTGGAGAGACACTGGAGCTTGTCAGTCACTGATCTTAAGGAGTGTTTTAGACTTTAGTTCAGAGACCGAGACTGGGGAGGTCAGTGTGATAAAAGGCATTGGGAAAGGGACTGAAGCAGTACCTTTGCACCAGACACACCTAAAAGGCGACTTGGTCTCCGGACCGGTCATGATAGGGGTGAGGCCCGAACTACCGATGGAAGACGTGGAGGTCTTACTCGGTAATGACCTTGCAGGCGGAAATGTGTACTCAGCAGTAAAACTGACAAGCAAACCTGCCAGGATTGAGGATCCACCCATGGACTCACAGGTTTAACCCGTTTGTGCAGTGACTCGGTGCATGTCCAGAAAGGCTGCCAAAGCAAATGTAGATTTAGCTGAGACGTTTTTACCAGCCTTGTACCAGGAGGGGTTAGAAAGTGAGAAGAAGGAGCATGGTAGAGCGGAAGGAAGTGAGGGAGTTGAGGTAGACATCATTAGCAAGGAAGGAATTTATACAGGCACAGGAACGAGACAAGGAGCTAATGGTTTTGACAGAGACAGCTCTCTCCGAAGCAGAATTAAAAAGGGAGCCAGTGGGCTATTATGTGAAGGAGGGAGTACTAATGAAGGAATGGAGACCAAGTACTGTGCCCGCAGATGAGGAATGGGGGGTGGTGGACCAGGTGGTAGTGCCAAAAATTTATAGGGGCGAGATTTTTAACCTGGCCCACAAGATACCCCTCGGTGAACATCTTGGGGTGAGGAAAACAGTCGATAGGATCATGAAAGAGTTTTACTGGCCGAACATGAGGAGGGATGTTATTGAGTATTGTAGGCATGAGCCGACACAGTTACAGCCTATTAATATGTTAACAGCTTGCCACGATAAGCGAGCAGACCTAGTCGGTGTTATCACGAAAATTAATGAGGCTAGGGTGCCACCTGATAAGGGGAAAACCCATTTTGAAAAGATAAGTATGGTGCCGACCAGATGGGAGAACTCTATTGTTTTGGCCAACTTTGCTGATAAGGTCTGTCCCTTAACCCCCGAACAGAGCGAGCCACTGAGAAAGCTAATGAACCGGCACGCAGACGTATGTCCGGATGTCCCGAGGCGATGCAAAGAGCCGGGACATGGTGTTGTTGTCACATCAGGTCAGCCTAGTAAGCAACATCCCTATAGGATGATTAATTCAGTGACAAAAGGGCTAAAGAACGCAAAAGCGTATATTGACGATTTAGTGGTCTGGAGTGACACGTGGGAGGAGCACATAGTGGCAGCAGAGGAAGTGTTTAAACGGCTGCTTGAAGCCAGCCTGACAGTGAACCTCGCAAAAAGTGAAATTGACTACGCAAAGGTCACTTATATGGGATTTGTGGTAGGACGGGGCAGCTGGCACCGACGCAGACTAAGGTGAGGGCTATCTCTGAAGTCCCCACCCCGACAGACAAGAGAGCCCTGAGAAGGTTCTTGGGGATGGTGGGGTACTAGCGGAAGTTTTGCAAAAACTTTGCAGATATTACCCTCCCTCCTACTAAGCTCTTGCCAAAGAATGCGAAGTTTGTGTGGGACGACCTTTGTTATATTTGTCTGGCACGGAAATCACTGATAATTTACACTGATCACAACCCATTAGTGTTTTTGGCCACTATGAAGGATAAAAACAAAAGGTTGCTAAGTTGGAGCCTGGTCTTACAGGAATTTGATAATAAAATAAAACATATAAAAGGAATGGACAATGTGATTGCTGACTGTCTGTCAAGGTGTTGAAAACTTAAAGTTCCCTATATTAGCCAAATAGCTAATGACCATGTATATTAGTGTGTATCTAATAATGTATTCATGCCCATAATTTTACCCCAGTAAAAATCCTTTGAAGGGTAGGGGTGTGACGCCAAACCAAGATATCAGACGATTGATGCTAATGAGAGAGATAAGGGAGACAATGGAGAAACGTTCAAAATGTTAACGAGAGAGGAGAGAGAGATTAACGGAAAAGAGACACAATTCAGAATATTGACAGACCGGTTGCTTTGAAGCTGAACTGTTTGAAGTTTGATGGACAGGCAATACCCCAGCAGGGGGATAAAAAGAACAGGTTCACTAAGGCACGGGACACCACGAGATCATGAGATAACGAGGCCCTGGAAGAGCAGTGTGCCCCCACAAGTTGGTGGAGTTTGGAGGTCCGGTTCGCGGGAACCGACTATATTCTCACAGAGTGTAAAGGTACGATCGGTGGGAACCTGGTGTGTGTGTCCGCCCTTGCCTGGGTGCCGGGTTCACCGCGGAAGAACAGTCGTGTCCAGAACGGAGGGGTCACAGTCAGTGACCACAGCGGGATAGAAGACATAAAAGGGTCCGCCCGAAAACCAACTGAGAAGACATCAAAGGTCTGCCTGAATCAAACCGCAATCCCCCCCCCCAACAGCACAACAGCGATTACGGCGAACTGTACTAAGCCGAACTGAACTCTGCGTCACTTAAGACTGATCATTTTACCCCTAGACTGCGGTAGAGCTTGGTTGATCCCTATTACTCTAGTTCTGTGTACACGTGTGTATTATCATTGCTGACCTGTTGCATTTATATCCTTATGATTAGAGTACTGTGTTACTTATTTCTTTAATAAAACTTTATTAGTTCCTAGTAATCCAGACTCCAACGAGTTGTCCATTTCTGCTGGTTTGGTAACCCAGTTACGGGGTACATAACAATACAAAGATAGGTGGAGGGGCATGTAGTCCTGGACTGGTTGGGAGAATGGGCAAAGAAGTGGCAGATGGAGTATTGTGGATGGAAGTGTATGGTCATGCACTTCGGTAAAGGGAATAAAGACATAGACTATTTTCCAAGCAGCAAGAAAATTCAAAAATCCGAGGAGCAAAGGGACTTGGGAGTCCTTTTCCAGTGTTCCCTAAAGATTAATATGCAGTTTGAGTCAGTGGTATGTAAGGGAAATGCAATGCTAACATTCATTTTGACAGGGCTCTAAGAGAAGAGAAAGGATGTAATGTTGAGGCTTTATAAGTCATTGGACAGATGCACTTGAGTATTGTGAGCAGTTTTGGGCCCCGTATCTAAGAAAAGATATTCTGGCATTCTGTCCAGAGAGGTTCACGAAAAAGATTCTGGTAATGAAAGTGTTAACCATAGGACCAGAAGATATAGGGGCAGATTGGCCCCATGAGTCTGCTCTGCTATTTCATCATGGCTGACGTATTCTCCCTCTAGCCCCAATCTCCTGCCTTCTCCTAGTATCCTTTCATGCCCTGATTAATCAAGAATCTACCTTAAATATACCCAATGACTTGGCCTCTACAGCCACCTTTGGTAATGAATTCCACATATTCACCACCCTGGTAAAAGAAATTCCTCCTCATCTTCATTCTGAAAGGATGTCCCTCCATTCTGGAGCTGTGTCCTCTGGTCTTAGAATCCCCCACCATAGGAAACATCTTCTCCACACCCATTCTATCAAGGTTTATCAACATTCAATAGATATCAATGACGTCACACCTCAATCTCCTGAATTTCAGTGAATACAGGCCCAGAGCCATCAAACACTCCTCAAACAACAAACCTTTAATTCCTGAAATCATTTTCATGAACCTCCTTTGAACCCTCTCCAATGTCAGCACATCCTTTCTGAGGGCCTGAAGTTGCTCACAATACGCCAAGTGAGGCTTTGCCAGAGTTTTATGATGCCTCATCATTACTTGCTTTTATATTTCAGTCCTCTTGAAATGAATGCAAACATTGGATCTAACCACAGACTCAACCTGCAGATTAACCTTTAGGGAATCCTGCACAAGGACTCCCAAGCCCCTTTGTACTTCCCATTTTTAAATCTTCCCTCCATTTAGAAAATAGTCAACCCTTTATTTTTTTAACCACAATGCATGGCCGTACACATCCTAACACTGTATTCCAGCGGTCCCCAACCACCGGGACGCGGTCCGGTACCGGGCCGCAAAGCATGTGCTACCGTGCTGCGAGGAAACGATATGATTTGGCGATGTGAAATGATATGAGTCAGCTGCACTTTTCCTCATTCCCTGTCACGCACTGTTGAACTTGAACACCACCCACCCCCCCCCCCCCACCGTCGGCCGGTCCGCAAGAATATTGTCAATATTAAACCGGTCCATGGTGCAAATAAGGTTGGGGACCCCTGCTGCATTCCATCTGCCATTTCTTTGCCCATTCTCTAATCTGTCTAAGTCCTTCTGTAGCTTCTACTTCCTCAAAACTACCTGCCCCTTCACCTATCCTTGTATTGTCCACAAACTTGGTAAAAATGGCACCAACCTGATGGCATGAACATCGATTTCTCTAACTCTGCTAATGCCCCACCTCCCCCGCGTACCCCATCCGTTATTTATTTTTATACACACGTTCTTTCTCTCTCTCTCCTTTTTCTCCCTCTGTCCCTCTGACTATACCCCTTGCCCATCCTCTGGTTCCCCCGCCTTGTCTTTCTCCCCGGACCTCCTGTCCCATGATCCTCTCATATCCCCTTTGCCAATCACCTGTCCAGCTCTTGGCTCCAGCCCTCCCCCTCCTGTCTTCTGCTATCATTTTGGATCTCCCCCTCCCACTTTCAAATCTCTTACTAACTCTTCCTTCAGTTAGTCCTGACGAAGGGTCTCAGCCTGAAACGTCGACTGTACCTCTTCCTAGAGATGCTGTCTGGCCTGCTGCATTCACCAGCAACTTTGATGTGTGTTGCTTGAATTTCTAGCATCTGCAGAATTCCTGTTGTTAGATGGAATTTTTTGGCCAGAGGGTTGTGAATCTCTGAAATTCATTGCCGTGGACAGCTGCAGTGGCCAAGTCATTGAGTATATTTACAGCAGAGGTTGGTAGGTTCTTGGTTAGTCAGGAATTCAAAGATACAGGGAGGAGACAGGAGAATGGGGTTGAGAGGGATAACCAATCAGTCGTGATGGGGGTGCAGCAGATGCGATGGGCCCAGTGGCCTAATTCAGCTCCTCTGTTTTATGGTCTTGTGTCTTATGCTGAGCAGACTCACAGAGCTGAATGGCAATAGCAACTCCTGCTTGACAGTTTCTCATGGGAAAGGGTAATTGTGTATATGTGGATTGTAATTCCCTTTGCTGAACATTTGAAATCTCACATTGTAAAATAGTTTGTCTGGTTTCCAAGCATCAGTATTAATCTCATGGAAGTTATAATGCTTATTTTGTGTCGTTTTTGTAAAATGTTTACAATATCTGTTAAAGCTGAGTTTTAAACCTGTGGCTTGCTGTTTGATTCTTCAGAGAGATTGGTTGCCCAGCCAGCACAGTGAGACACCACAGACCCCAGGGAACCAATGCTTGACAGCAAGTGAGATTCGAAAATGGGAAACTTGTGTCACAATGACTGCAAGATCTTTAAGGGCAACTTTTCTGTGAAGTTAATGGTGAACAGCATCACGATTGTCCAGAAATTCATGCCTGAATCATACTCATTAATATTTTGTCTATAAACATGTCTAAGTTAGCTTACACTTAGAATTTCCCATATGATGAGCAAGAAAGAAAAATCAAACTTAGACACAAAAACTTTTATTATAGTTCAATTTGAAATAAAGTCGTGAATTTAAAAACAAATTAAATGTGTAAGAAATAACTATGGGTCAGATCACATTGCCAGTTCCAGGGCTGTGCTCAGTTCTGGTTGCCTCACTACAGGAAGGATGTGGAAACCATAGGAAGGGTGCAGAGGAGATTTACAAGGATGTTGGGGAGCATGCCTTATGAAAACAGGTTGAGTAAACTTGGCCTTTTCTCCTTGGAGCGACGGAGGATGAGAGGTGACCTGATAGAGGTGTATAAGATGATGAGAGGCATTGTTCATGTGGATAGTCAGAGGCTTTTTCCCAGGGCTGAAATGGTTGCCACAAGAGGACACTGGTTTAAGGTACAGAGGAGACGTCACGGTTAAGTTTTTTACACAGAGAGTGGTGAGTGCGTGGAATGGGCTGCCGGCAACTGTGGTGGAGGTGGACATGATAGGGTCTTTTAAGAGGCTTTTGGATAGGTACATGGTGCTTAGAAAAATAGAAGGCTATGGGTAAGCCTAGTAATTTCTAAGGTAGGGACATGTTTGGCACAACTTTGTGGACCGAAGGGCCTGTATTGTGCTGTAGGTTTTCTATGCTTCTATGTCTATGAACTAAAAAATGAAGCAGTAGAGATTACACTGTTTTCTCAAAGAATTATATTGAAGTTTGAAAACTCTGAATGAAAAATAGCAGGTTGTGCTGAAATAAAGCAAATAATTTATCCAAGATTTCTGAGAAATGAAGAGTGACAGTGCCTCAAAAGAATTTGGTTTGAAGAACTGATTGAAAGAGTGCCTTAAATGTTGCAATGTTACCCTATTTTCCGTCTTCCTAATGATTTATCATGCAGAAGATTATTGCAGTATATTGTTGTTCTTCTCCGTGCCATGTGGCACATCGGCTGGCAACCTTTCTGTTTCTTTAGCATTTGTTTTTTATGAGGCCGGATGGAAAGTGTGCAGGTAGCTGGCAGGATTCGAACCCGGACCACTCACCGTGAAGTCTGGCATGGATGCCACTCCATCACCAGCCTGCTATTGCAGCATTATACTAGTTATGAATTGCACACACTGTGCATTTACATTTTCAATATATAACCTACTGGTTCAGTTGGACATCAAAGTAAATGACAGTGCTGATAAGAACGGACTTTTAGTCATCTTCTACATTGGTGCCACAATAATGGTAGCTTACTGACTTACTAAATCTTACTCATTAAAGTTAGCTAACTGCAATTAGAGCTTGCTCAATTTGAAGATGATTGCATAGATTTTTGTGCACTGAATAATTGATCAATCACTTCTCACATCTTCACTTAAAATGAGGATGAAATGTTGTCCTTGAAGCATCCACATCAAATTCAGAAACAACATAGTCAGTTATTTTATAATTTATTGTAATATTATGATGAAGAAATATTAAATTTCAAGATTTACATATCAGTATTATTTACCAAATAGAAATAATGTACACGTTTTTTGTAAATACAATATTTAAATATGAAAGCATAATTTTCCTTTATTCTACAACCATTTCACCTTTGAATTATTTCATTTACAAAAGTAGTTCTTATTTGGGAGTTATTTATTTTAAATCTGTCTTCTCTTTAGCAGAAGACGCTGGTGCATTCAAGCTTTGGAACATACTTCACATCATAAAAACAGATAATGCATATTCAGACAACATAAACAACAGGAATTCTGCAGATGCTGGAAATTCAAGCAACACACATCAAAGTTGCTGGTGAACGCAGCAGGCCAGGCAGCATCTGTAGGAAGAGGTGCAGTCGACGTTTCAGGCCGAGACCCTTCGTCAAGACTAACTGAAGGAAGAGTGAGTAAGGGATTTGAAAGTTGGAGGGGGAGGGGGAGATCCAAAATGATAGGAGAAGACAGGAGGGGGAGGGATGGAGCCAAGAGCTGGACAGGTGATAGGCAAAAGGGGATACAAGAGGATCATGGGACAGGAGGTCCGGGAAGAAAGACGGGGGGGGGGGGAACCCAGAGGATGGGCAAGAGGTATATTCAGAGGGACAGAGGGAGAAAAAGGAGAGTGAGAGAAAGAATGTGTGCATAAAAATGAGTAGCAGATGGGGTACGAGGGGGAGGTGGGGCCTTAGCGGAAGTTAGAGAAGTCGATGTTCATGCCATCAGGTTGGAGGCTACCCAGACGGAATATAAGGTGTTGTTCCTCCAACCTGAGTGTGGCTTCATCTTTACAGTAGAGTACTGTGAGTCGACTGGGGTGATATACTGCGTCCGGTGCTCCCGATGTGCCTCCCTTACCACCATTCAGGGCCCCAAACAGTCCTTCCAGGTGAGGCAACACTTCACCTGTGAGTCGACTGGGGTGATATACTGCGTCCGGTGCTCCCGATGTGGCCTTTTATATATTGGCGAGACCCGACGCAGACTGGGAGACCGCTTTGCTGAACATCTACGCTCTGTCCGCCAGAGAAAGCAGGATCTCCCAGTGGCCACACATTTTAATTCCACATCCCATTCCCATTCTGACATGTCCATCCACGGCCTCCTCTACTGTAAAGATGAAGCCACACTCAGGTTGGAGGAACAACACCTTATATTCCGTCTGGGTAGCCTCCAACCTGATGGCATGAACATCGACTTCTCTAACTTCCGCTAAGGCCCCACCTCCCCTTCGTACCCCATCTGCTACTCATTTTTATGCACACATTCTTTCTCTCACTCTCCTTTTTCTCCCTCTGTCCCTCTGAATATACCTCTTGCCCATCCTCTGGGTTCCCCCCCCCCCGTCTTTCTTCCCGGACCTCCTGTCCCATGATCCTCTCATATCCCCTTTTGCCTATCACCTGTCCAGCTCTTGGCTCCATCCCTCCCCCTCCTGTCTTCTCCTATCATTTTGGATCTCCCCCTCCCCCTCCAACTTTCAAATCCCTTACTCACTCTTCCTTCAGTTAGTCCTGACGAAGGGTCTCGGCCTGAAACGTCGACTGCACCTCTTCCTACAGATGCTGCCTGGCCTGCTGCGTTCACCAGCAACTTTGATGTGTGTTGTTCAGACAACATAAGTGTTTATTACTGGAACATTTCAGGCATTATTTGTTCTTATCACTGTCCACAGACAAAAAATCACTGTTGCAAACTACTAATACCAGTCTTTCAGCAAACATAAACATTCTATGCAAACTGAAACTAGCTCTCAACAAAATCCATCAAATTCATGAAAACTAAATGTAACTGAGTGAAGTCATTACTTCCACAACCACTTAACTAATGCATGCAGGTGCAACTACTATCTAAGTTATCTATAGAAACATAATAAGGTATAATATTCCAAAAGTATCATCCTATTTTCATTTTGTTTATTACTTTTAGGTTTTAATACTTTTCATTTATCATAGCCAGGATCAATTCATATTTTTTTCTATAATAACACCTCAATCAGAAACAATGTATTGCAAATTAAGTTTATATTCTTCAGATTACCATGATTCTACGTGCAATCTATTTTTCATAAAGTATTGCTTCTAATTAAACTAGACAGTTCTTTCAGCTGCAAAAATAATCTTAAGATATCAACTACTTAAAATAAATTATACCTTTGTCTGAATTATATCAGACATTTTCTTTTATCAGGTATTTAATAGGAAAAGAAAACAGCAATCAGTGATTGCATGAGTCTTGTATGTAAAAGATCATTAATGGGGTTACTGTATCAGAAATGAATTTTCCGACTTTTATTTCACTGGACTAGAGCAAATAGCAAAGAAAAACAAGTTATTTTATATTTCAATCATATGGAACTGAAGCAAAGGTAACATTTTAAAGTATCAATATTCTACTTCCATATACGTAAAGTTAAGTTTTCCTGAATTACTTTTAATTTGGTTCTTCTTGCAAACAGGTTTTGAATATGTTAAAAAGTGAGCAATGTGCAGAACGTTTTAATAGCATTTTACTAATTAGACTAGTTAAATACGTTTGAAACATTAGTTAGCCTAGTTAAATGAGATATTATTTGAGTAACTTGTTATAGTGCATGGTTTAGAGAGTGCTTTTGATAGTGGCTTGGCATATATATTTTGTCCTGTCTGAATTTGTAACTTCCATTCACATTAGGTGATAGTGAAAAGTATAGAAGATGGCTGTTATAATAATTCCTCTTTGGTTCAAAACAGTTTGACATCAAAACCTTGGTTTAAAAAGCTTCCTTTGATAATATCTGAATGTTAAAATATTGTCAATGAGCTTTAGAAAAGTACAAGACCACATTGTCCAATTGACTCATTGAGTCAATAAATATTCACGAGATAAAAAATGATTTTCTTACATTAGCTCATTTTATGAATACTTCTAGTACCTCTAAATGTTTTCGTTCATGACAGATGAATAACATCACAAGACTTTTTTTTTGGTTTTGTTCTCTGAAAAACTCAGTAGAAACTTGTATTAAATTTCTTGTCAAGATTTTGGTAAAGATAGTGAGTACCTTTTAATAAAATCTTTAATATAGAACATGAAAGAATGAATTGGATTGTTTCAGAAGTATATGATTACAGTCATACTGCCAAATTGAATTTAGTTAATTGCCCATATGACTGAGAAACATACTTAATTAAAGCCTGACATGACAAACCTCAGTTTTTGCCCTCTCTAGATGTTATTTTACCCAAAAGCATTTGACCAAGGATGGTAAACTGGATTTTATACCATTATTCAAGAATCCATAAAGTATAGGATTTAGGCAACAGGACAGCAAGCCCAACAAGTGGCAAATACAATAAACCAGTTTGAAGTGCCTGTTGGAAATCAGATTGGCATTGAAGTCAGTTAAAAGGTGAAAGATGTGTAGAGGCATCCAGCTGACAGTAAAAGCAACAATTACTATGGTCAGTTTGTAGAAAACACTACGGGATCGTTTCCTCAATCTGGTGATAGATTTTGGTGTCACAGGAATAATGTGTGCATCAGTAGTCTCTTCCAATTCCACTGGTTTCACTTCAAAGCAAATGGGTACACCCGGTAGGAAGGAGGCCAGCTGTGCACTCTTCGAACCATTGTGTGTCTGGTCATTCTTGTGGACCTTGGCCATGGCAGGCATGACACTGGCACACTTCCTGCTGTATCTCTTGTGCTTTCTCAGGAGGGAACAGTTCCCTGCTTGCACCTTTGGGTGTTGTTCCAACAGATGTCTGTTAGCTGGCTGATGTATGGTTAAATTTATCATTTCATTCTCCTCTGACCTACTTTGTGTGCTGGGCACAGTGGAACTTATCTTCCTGCACACACTGGCATGGCTGACTGTTAGGCAAACTATAGGCAAAATATACTGAATGAATAGCAAAGATAAAGTGTAGGCGAATCTGTAAGAATCGGACGGCCATGCCTCAATACATAAGAATTTATTTTTTAAAGATTCTAAGTGAACAGTTTCACTTAGGTCTATTATTTTATGAAAGATGGGCAAGGGTGAGCAAATAGTAAATCCAATAATCCACACAGTTCCCATTAACAGGTAACCTGTATTTATGGTAAAATTATTGGATAGTGGATTGTTTATCATCTGATACCGAACCATTGCAATTGACATCAGCATTAGTATAGAAACCATAACAGATACACACTGAACAAATGGTACTATGTAGCACATGATCTCACCAAAGATCCATTGGTCCAGAAGTACATAGGTCAATGTAAACGGAGAACAAAATAATAAAATTAAAGTGTCAGACAAGGCTAAATTTCCGATCAGAAAGTTAATCATTGATTTCTGTTTTAAGTTTTTGCACAATGCAACCACAACAAAAAAATTACCAACTAGGCCCAAAACTGTTATACACGTATAAATTCCAATCAGTAAATATCGTATGTCATGTATGCTTCCAATATAATCATCCCAAGATGGGAGACCTTGTCCATATAAAGAATTGTTATCACCATTGTCAGACAGGGCTGTGATATTACTTTTATTTTTTTCTTCAATATCCATTTTGGGTGATATTATATTTTAATGCAAAGTTGCATGTGATAGGAGATAAACAAAAATCAGTTCAATCCATGAAAAGAGAAATAATCATGTGGTAACTAAGGGAATGTAAATGATGCAAGCTGGAGACCGGCATCACTTCAGTACCAAGCAATAAATAGCGAATAACATTAGATACATCAGATTAAACACAACTCACATGATCTACCAGCCCCTTAGAACATTTTGCAAGCATAATCAAATGTTTCATCAATTCTTCATATTGTATCAGCACACAATCTCCATAAACGTGTACTAGAAGGTTAGATATTACAAGCACACATAAATCAGAGGACAACTGCAGTAACTAATTTAGTTTCAAAATGACAGAAGACTATTTCAGAAAGTTAAATAATTCTGTTTGAATTTGAAATTCTGAGGGAATGCTGTCGATGAGGAATCTCTCTTTTCATGCAGTGTTTTATGCTGTCTCAAACAGATATCTGAGGTAAGATTATGAAAGGATTCCTTGTTGTTTAATGGTGAGAAATGCTGCTTTCTGGTGTTGATCTGCAGGTGTTCAGGCCCAAAAGTCTGGACTATTCCATCCTTGAAATTTTTCACAGTATTCCTAAAACAAATGCAATCAGAGGCATCAAGTGACATAATATATGAATTATCCTTATAAAATTATTAGAAGGTTCTACAACAGTATGCATTTTTACATTGCTTATAAGCACATGCTTAAATTAGAACATGCTAACAGTAAGTAAAGGTGTTAGGAAAGTAGGAATGTTATAATTAGCTTCCCAAGTTGAAACACCAAACAATTCTACAAAAAATGATTGTCATGTTCCAAACACTGATCAGAGTTTTTCCATAATACATAAACAGAAGTTATCTGTTGAGCCTGGCTCTAGGCTATTCAACTTTTTTCCATTCTCTTAAAATATGAAATCAGGATATGAAATACAAGTCAAAGCAGGGTGTCCCCAAATAGTAATTCAGTTTCTAATCCCACAATCGCCCCATCTCACAGAAAGTTCAACAGGCAAATCCTGCAAGTCGTTACTAAGGCAAGCAGCGCACCGCTCTTTAATAGAAAGCATTTGGAGTTTAAGAATAGGGAGGTTTTATTCTAGATGTACAGAGGTTTGTTGAGGCCACAGTTGGAAATCTGTGCAGAGTTTTGGCCCTCTTACATAAAAGGGATATAGTAGTGTTGGACACAGTCTGAGGTATATTTACCAGGCTAATTCCTGGGATGAGAGGTCTGTTCAACCAAGGGAGGCTGGACAATTGGATCTGTATTTCTTTGAGTTTAAAGAATGAGGAGTGACCTTATTCAAGCCTAGAAAAATCCTAAGCGGACCTTTCTGGGTAGATGTTGAAATGATTCCACTAGCAGGAGAATCATGAACAAAGGGACCCAGCTGCAATATCTAAAAAAAAATGAGGATCATTTTAACAGCTTCTCTCTGAGGGCAGCGAATCTCTGCCCGTGACAGTAACAGAGACCAGATATATTTCAGGGGGAGATAGATAAATCTTTGAAAGATTGAGGAATTGAGGGTTGTAGGCAACTGGCATAGAAGAGGAGTTGAGGTCAGCATTTTTCAGCTTTTATCATATTGAATGTCAGGGAAGGTGACCTACTTCTAATCCTACTTTCTGGTGTTTGTGTTTTACATTTGTTCATGAAAGGAGAATGTGTTTTAATCTGTGCTTGAAAACAAGTTATGCAACCTCAGCGCTGGCTGATAAAATATATATGAAACTGTTGATGCTTCCACATTATAACCAATGAATTATTCCTTCAGTCCAGCAACACATGATTAATAGAAGAGGAAGAAAATGTAAGAGGAATTTCTAAACATTGTTGTGATTATCTTCTGGCAGGATATTATTATTTCCCAGAGCACACTAAGGTTACAGAGCTAAGTGAAATGAATGGGGTTGCTCTCTAACACAAGTACCTGCTTCTGGTCAGTGACATCACTGTTGCTAATAGCAGACTGAAAGTTTAATTGAATATATCAATTTATGCCTCACTTTTCAAAATAGATTACATACAGACACTAGGGAAACACTTTGAACAAAATTTTCATCTGGACTTGTGGAAAAAAAACCTTGGCTCAAACATACAGGGCAGAATCTAAGTAATTTGCAAAAGAACATTAACATGTGTAAGACAGTAAGACCATAAGACATAGGAGCAGAATTAGGCCATTCAGCCCATCGAGTCCACTCCACCATTCCATTACGGCTGATCCTGAATCCCACTCAACCCCATACACCTGCCTTCTCACCATATCCTTTGATGCCCTGACCAATCAGGAAATGATCAACTTCCACCTTAAATATACCCACAGACTTGGCCTCCACCGCAGTCTGTGGCAGAGCATTCCACATACTTAAGCCTCTCTGGCTAAAAAAAAATCCTCCTTATCTCTGTTCTAAAGGGTCTCCCCTCAATTTTGAGGCTGTGCCCTCTAGTTCTGGATATCTTCACCATAGGAAACATCTTCTCCATATCCACCCTATCTAATCCTTTCAACATTCGGTAGGTTTCAATGAGATTCCCCCTGCATTCTTCTAAATCCCAGTAGGTACAGGCCCAAAGCTGCCAAGCACTCCTCATATGTTAACCCCTTCATTTCTGAATCATCCTCATGGACCTCCTCTGGACTCTCTCCAATGACAACATATCCTTTCTGAGACATGGGGCCCAAAACTCTTGACAATTCTCTAAGTGCTGCCTGTTTAGTGTCTTATAAAGACTCAGCATTATCTCCTTGCTTTTATATTCTATTCCACTTAAAATAAATGCCAACATTGTATTTGTCTTCTTTACCACAGACTCAACCTGTAAATTAACCTTCTGGGAATCTTGCACGAGGACTCCTAGATCCCTCTGCACCTCTGATATTTGAATCTTCTCCCACTTAGATAATAGTCCACACAATTGTTCCTTTTACCAAAATGCATTATCATACATTTTGATCTGCCACTTTTTTGCCCATTGTTTGAATTTACTTAAGTCCTGCTGCAATCGTTTTGCTTCCTCAGCACTACCTACCCTTCCACCTATCTTCATATCACCTGCAAACTTTACCACAAAGCCATCAATTCCATTATCTAAATCATTGACAAACAATATGAAAGGTAGCGGTCCCAATACTGACTCCTGAGGAACACCTCTAGTCACGGGCAGCTAACCAGAAAAGGCCCCCTTTATTCCCACTCACTGCCTCCTGCCTGTCAGCCATTTCTCAATCCACGCCAGTATCTTTCTTGTAACGGCATAGGATTTTATCTTGTTAAACAGCCTCACGTGTGGCACCTTATCAAACGCCGTCTGAAAATCCAAATAAATGAAATCTACTGCTTTGTGTTGTGAAATTGGATATCATATAAATCACCGTGAAATTATTGCCAGATGGAAGGAAAATTGGGGACTGCAAAAAAAAAACACTCGGAAAGGGATTGAGGTTGCAATAAAAACCTTGATAACAAGGAGAGTGAGGCTCCTGTTGAACTGGGGAGAAATAACTTGTCATTATATAGCAACTTTCATGTTCCGTAGGCATCAGAAAATGCCTCATATCCACTGATCAACAAACAAGCAGCAATAACAAACAAGAACGAGATGACCTATTAGTTAATATCTGTTTGTTAGGTAGGATCAAATGTTGGCCAGGGCATCGTAAACTTATCAGCTTTTTCAGATTTTGTCACAGACCTGTTTATATTACTGGTATAAGCTTCAACACCTCAAGTAAAAAGATACAACTTTAATACTGCAGTACTCCCTTGGTCCTCTTGAAATTCAACTTAAAATACGTAGCCCAGTCTAAAACATGGTGTAAAACTACATCCCTAAAATAGTGCCAGCTTGGAACCATGCATCTCAGCACAGCCCTCTGAGAGTGGAAAGGCTAAAAAAATTCACAATTATTGAATTTAAAGAAATGGTGTGTCAACCGGGCAGGATAAAACAATTCAGTCTTAAAACCTGTTGTGACATTCAGAAGCTTTTAAATGATGAAAAAAAAAGACTGTGTTCCAAATAAGTAAAGCAAGTGTTTGTAAAATATATATACATTATATATGTTTTTTGTTTCATGGTGGAAATATATAATAATATACTCAGCATGTAATGCTTGCTTCTGCTGTGGATTTAGTGAGGTGATTGTGAACAGACCTGCTCCCTGTTGCTACTCTGTATACATAATCTAATCTGAAGGCTCTTCACATGATAAACTCATCTCTCTTATTATTGCCTCTTTAAATAGTTTTTTTTATACTGATGAAGAAAATACACTTTGTTACATTACTTCTATGTAACCTAAAGTAGGTATTAATCATTAAGAGTAATTTTTATAATAATCCTCTAAATCTTCTTTAAGGGATGATAACTTAAGAGTTACCAAGATCTTATATCTATCACCTTGATATTCTCTGTTATTGGGTCTCTTGCTTGCACTGGTTTTGTTCTGATATTTCTGCCCCATGTCATTATCTTTCCATCACCACGGAGATCCTATTTGTTCTCGACTTTTAATATGTTCAATATCAGAAAGATATTCTTTATAACATCAAGACTTTGTGGTTTGTAATTGTTAAAGCATTTTTTTGCTACTCTTTTAGGGAAAGATTCACTTAATTCTTGGTAATGTTTCACAGTACAATTTTTTGTGCGATGACTTTAAAACAGTGCAAAACGTGGATTTTGTATGTAGCATACCTAAAGATAAAATAGCAAAAAAGAAAAAAAAGACTGAGAAAGAGCACATCAATTAGAAGATATGAAGGCTCCCTGAAAGGCCTGGGGGAAATCTTAACACATTGATTCAAACAGCTTTCTGTTTGCACACTGTAGTTTGTAAATGCTAATGTAAAATTTAGCTTGGCATCATTGAAAATATGGTAATTTTCTGAATAATAATTGGAATAGATGATTAATTAGAAAAAAAGATAGAAAAAAATGTAATTATTTAATTAAATAAATGGGAAAATTGCAAATGCTAATCCAGCAGTTTATGGCATAAAGCAATAATAGCCTCCTGTGTCCAAATCAGTTTTTTTTTTATCAGCAGCCGTCATACTTTGATGGAAGGATGATCTTTGCAGATTCAATACTGATTGACACAGCTAATCTTCTGCAGATTAAGGTGTGGCTGGTTGTCTTCCTTTTTTTTGTTTAAATGCAGTTTACATACAAATTTAGCAAAACATTGCTAAATTCTGAGATATAAACAGAACATTCTGGAAAGATTCAGCATCCATACAAAACTAAACAGTTAATATTCAGGCTGATAATTTTCATGAGAAACTCTGCCTGGGATAGGTAAAAATCAATCTGCTTAGAAATTGGATACTATGGGCATCCTCTAAGTACAAACTACTTAAGGTAAACTGACATTTTTTAGACTCTATAAGGATAGATTTCAAGAAAAGATTGAAATATAATGAAAATTAAATGCTGCTGACAAATAAAACAGTATATCAAAGCTCCAGAATATTGCTCTACTTTTTTAATTATGTAAAATTTGGTGTTGGTTTGATGAGAAACTAACAAAATGTCATAACTTTGAAATGCTAATATTTCTCAAGTGATTTGGGTCTCCATCATTAACATTGTGTCAAAGATACGTAAATCAGCAATGGGCAATGACGGATGCTGATTATAGAGAGATTAAAAGGCATTGCATTTTATATATATTATTTTAAAGCAATGTTTACATTATTTACTCATTGGAACACGTTAATGGTAATATACTTTTAAAGGGGTTAGTAATTCTGCCTTCAATGCCATTTTACTGCAATACTGTCAACATCAGACTTCATTTTGGAAGATCCAATATCCCTTTCAAGGCTGTACAGATAACTCATTAGTGGAAGAACCAGAGTCAGAATCACTTTTTTGCCAGTATGTGAAACATACCAGAATTGACTGTGGTTTGGTGCCAAGCATAAAACACAGGACAACACCATAACAGACAACACAACGGCAACCAACAATTTGCAAGACAATAGTACAAACAGCCATGAGCAATCAACAATTAGCAGAATGGACACATGCACAAACAACAATAATCAAATTTAATTAAGTGTGAACATATGAATTGGCTCAATAATTACCAACAGAACAAGGAAAGCAGGAAAGACCACTTAACAGATGTTGTGCAGGACAGTATTACACCTGAGTGAGTTATTTTGTGAAGCTGGATAGCTACAGGAAAGAAGCTGTGGAGGTGAAGTGTAGTCCAGGTGGTGAATGACTTGTGGCATCTCCCAGTTGGTAATTTGGGGAATAGGTGACTGCTAGGGTAGATGGAGTTATTAGTAATTTTTTTTTTCAGCTCTTTTCTTCACTCTGGCGATGAACAAGTCTTTTAACGTCAGTAGTGGCAGCTACTGAACTCCACAGAGTGCACCACTCGCTGCAACCTGGACTTGGAGAGGGAGGAAGCAGCGGGAACCCAAATGCTGATAGAGGTGGTCACAACACTCTCAGTAATGGCTGAGTAAAAATTCATCTGGATTTGCCCTGCGATGTTGAGCTTCCTAAACTGGTGTAGGAAGAACAATCTCTTCTGGGCTTTCCTAGCGATATGCATCGCACGCTTATCCCGCTTCGATGGACTGGTAATGGTCTTCGCCAGGAATATGACTGACTCGACCGTAGGGAGGGAACGTCAACTCAGACCATGAGAGGTCTGCGTCGGGCATTTTCATGCCTTACAAGGCGCAGATTGGAAGTCTGTGTGGGGCGCCACTCCTATGTGGTTAAGTGCCTTGCTCAAGGACACAACACGCCGCCACAGCTGAGGCTCAAACTAGCGACCTTCAGATCACTAGACGAACGCCTTAACCACTTGGCCACGTGTCCAACATAGACATAGCCCAACCGTTCATTTCCAAGGGGGGGAGGGAATTAGTAGGTTGTTGGCAGAAGTCAATCCTCATTTCCAGTGTCTTGATAGCATTAAGCTCCAAATTGTTATGAACACACCATGCTGCAAGACAGTCTGCCTCTCTTTGATAGAAGGTCACATCATCATTAGAGATGCGATCAACTACAGTGGTGTCATCACCACAATTTAGGATTTTAATGGATTGTCTGCAGAGCTACAGTCATTTGTATAAAGTGAGAACAGGAGGGGTGAAAGAACACAGCCCTAGGGAGAGCCTGTGCTTATAAACATTGGATTGGACAAGTAGGAACCCAGCCTAACAGTCTGCTTCCTTCCTATTAGGAAGTTTGTGATCCACTGACCGACACTCTAGGGTACAGCTGGCTGGGTTCGCTGGCTGTGGAGCAACATCAGAACAACAGTGTTGAAGTCGGAGCTAAAATCCACAAACAAGACCCTCACAACTGTGGAAGAATGTAATGAAGGCGCAAGTTAACTGCATCCTCAACAGGACAATTTGCTCTATAAGCAAACTGTAGTGGTCAAGAAGAGAATGAATAATGGACTTAAGGTAGGCCAACACCAAACATCCGAAGGTTTTCTAACTACTTAAATCAGAGCGACTGGTCTATAAGCGAAGTCCAGTGATTTTGTTTTTCTTGGGAGCTGGAACAATTGTAGCAACTTTAAAGCAGTCAGGACACCCTGCATAATTGAGAGAGGTGTTAAATATCTCAGTGAAGACAGGTGCCAGCTGATCTGCACAGTGCCTTAGAGTACCAGGTGAGACACTATCAGGGCCTGCAGCTTTCCTAATGGTTTGATTTCCAAATACTTTGCAAATGTCTTCATGCTTCACAGAAAACGTTGGGTGGGATGGAGGGAGGGGGCAAGAATGGGAGGAGGGTGAAAAAGGTGAATGAGGCTGGGATGAAGGGGGGATGGTGACATTAGAGTGGTTGTGAAAGAGAGGAGGGTAAGAGCTCAGCAGATCAGAATCAGAGTCCTTGGAAAACCATTTAATAATTATACACACACTGACTTTGTGAAAGTTCTATCCATATTAAATCCAGAGTACTGATCTTCGCAGCTCTCTAATTGTCTTTTGATAGCTTTTAAAGAGCTTGCTTCCCCCAACTTTTCAGTCAATGCTTTCCACGAGCTAACATTATGCAAAACAACATCTTCATCCTCTCATTGATTCTTTGAAAAATCTCGAATTCTTTGGTAACCAACCCTGCAGCCAGTGGAAGCAGTTTCTGTTTATTTTCTCAGGAATGTTTGCTCAGCTAAACCATACCTCTTTTGGGAATCTAATTGATGTTGTTTTTCAAAAGTTGACCAATGATCAATTACGAAAATTTGTAATCAATATTAGGAACTGCTCCAGCGCAAAGTGATGCCACAACAAAGCAAGTCAATGTACAAAATGTTATGTTTAAATGAATGCTTAATTTTACTGCTGTTTATATGGGGCCTCTGAAAAGACTCCATATTGTCTGGTGTTCATAGACGTGGGCACCCCAGGCCAATGTACTAAACTATTCCTCTTACAATCATAGTCTAAAATCCTATGAAATAAAGCACATTAGTGTTTTGATCCGTGGTGCTGTGTCACAGGCTAAGTAAGAGGAAAGACTTTTTTGAAATAAGTATGGTCATGAAATTAATTATAGTCTCTGTCATTATTGATAAGCTGGGTATATACCTATTTCATTTGAATTGTGACCAGCACTGGATCCAAAACTGGTTCAGGCCTGTTCTGAGCTGTATGTTTAAAATTAGTTCAGGAAACAGCTATCTCAATAGATGCGGATTCTGGTTTTTATGTTAATACCTAAAGTGCAATCTGCATAATATCTTCAACAATGAATGCTTAAATGCATGGCCAGCATTAATTATTTAACAGTAGGCATCTTTGTGAAATATACCAATTAAACATTGAGGATTTTGCTCATAATAGGAAATATTCAAGATCATAGTTACCTTACCATACAATCAGTGTGAAAGAAATTATATTCATTTTAGTGAAAAACTCTAGTTTTATTTAATACATTTCTGCGGTCCTGGGATTTGTATTTCATTATTATAATACAGTCTATCATGAGTTACCTGAGGGAACAGTGGCACAGGCTCCACATAAATATGCATAAATTCAAAAAGGATCTCAACAAGCTCAGTAAGAAGGCGATAATATGTAAGCTGCAGCTTAATATAGAGATTTGTAGGGCTTGGGAATTTGACAGAGGGAAAGCTGATAAAGATGGCAAGACAAATGGATTACATTTGAGCTACCGGGGCAAGACAGACCCCTTGGATCATCCCTGTACCTCACCCTATCTGAGCTCATTGAAAATTGCAACTTTATCCATGTGTTACCTCTAGATGTGGCTCATCCCACATTCTCCTGGCCAGCCTTCCACCTTCAAACCTGTGGAAGCATGAACTCATTGAATACAATGCTGCCTACGTTCTAGCTGCCACCAGTTCCTGTTCGGCCTTCACACTTTTACTTGCTGACCTGAATAAGCTCCCAATTCTATCTTGCTCATAAAATTCCCTTCCTTCCTATCAAACACCTATACCTATGTATGGGTGACTTCCGAAAGCTCTGGAAGTGTGCTTTCCAGTTCCAGCCTCTCATCTGTCCTAGATTTTCGTCACCCATCCCTTGCAGCTGTGCCTTCAGTGGCTTACATGACAGGCTCTGAGATTTCCTCAGCTCCTCAGTCTCTTTACCTCTCTCTTCCTTATCTGTCACCCAGTAGTACTTACTCTGAATAAATCTTGGTTATATTGTTCTTGCAGACTTGAGGTCATGTTTTGTTTGGCAAATTTGCATGAAGTACCTTGGGATGTTTTGGCATGTTTGGCAAGTCATTTAAAATAGCAACAAAATGACAGGCTGTATAGATGGAGATGTAAGATGCAACTCAGGTAAGTAATTCTGGCCATGTCTATGGCTATGGCAAGATCACAGTGGGATTATTAAATGAAGTTTTTGCATTTTTAAAAAGGACACTTGTTTGTTGGAGGTGTGCAGTGAAAGGCTACACAGGCAACCACAGATGGCAATGACTTATGAAAAAAAACATTTTGGGTCGAAGGAAAAGAAATAGTTTGAAATATTTTAATGGCATTGGCAATTACAAAATATTTGGACAAATTAGATCCAAATACCTTCAAATACAGACTTTAAGTGTGGAATGCATATTTATAAAACCCATGAATTAGAAAATACAGGAGCAGCTTTTTCACTCAAAAGGTGCAGACTATGTGGAGTAGAATACCAGCACAAAACAGGAATTAAGGAATCCTTATGGGTTTTAAGAAGAACATTGTCTGGTTCAGGTCAACAAATTAGAGTTATGATTATTACAAACGGGCCGGCTGGTGGCGTAGTCGCATCAGCTCCGGACTACGGAGTGAAGGCTCCCGAGTTCGAATCCAGCCGGCTCCCTTGCATGCTTTCCCAAACCGTGCTGGGTTGAGCATCGAGCTAGCAACTCAGCCTCGTAAAAATAAGAAAGTCTGCTAAAACAACACAGTGACTCCACTCGGAGTTAAGGGTTTCTTCTTATTATTATTATTATTATTACAAATGCCAAAATTAGAAGTGTTCACATCTTTTTTAATTAATGAAACATCTAGATCATAACCAGCCAAAGCATTCATAGAACATAGAACACTATAGCACGGTACAGGCCCTTCAGCCTATTATTCTATGTCAACCTTTTAACGTACTCTAAAATCAATCTAGATCAATTCAACCAGCTATAGCACAGTATACATACAGTGTAGATAAAACCAGTGCAATAATGATGAATTAAGTCTTTCTTCCAGCTAACAGATATAAAACATCATTTAAATTGATACGAAGTTAAACCTGTTATCCAGGATACAATGCATTTGTTGCCCCTGTTGTGGTACAGTACTGATACAATTTTTTTCACAAAGTACTATTATGCCTACAGATTGACTTTTTTATTGCACAATATAGAGGTTCTTTACCGGCACTCGGTAGGGGGGGGCATAAATATTCATTTTCATTTTAGTCCAGTTTTAATGCACTGGTATAATTGTGCTGAACATTTTCTGTACTTTTGGATCCAGTGCAACAAATAAATGGCTGAAATAATGCAACACAGTCAACGTACCTAAAGAAGGATTAAATACTACAAGTTTTGCCAACTGCACCATGCGCTTCTTGTTTGATCATTGCATCCATAACCATAAAGCACGAGTAGCTTAAGTACTTTGTCCTATTGAGAATTACTTTAACTTTTCTTTCTATAATGGATTACTATAATCCATTGTTGTCATTTATAATCCTTATTATCATTTAACAAAACTTGCCACCATTCATGCAGAAATGTAAAATGTAATCAATGCTATGCTCAGGGCTGGCTGTATGTCAGCCAGTGTAAAATCAATGTGCCAATGTAATTACTCAGAAGCAATAAGGTAAACTAGTCAAAACTTACTCTCACTTACTATTTAATGACAATCTAGAAAAACACTGGAGCTATTGCACACAACAAATTAAGCTCCTTCGATCCTTTCCTGAGACAATGAAATCAGCTTCAAATCAAATTCTGAACAGGAAGAGGCCACAAATGCAACATTAACATTTAGGTCAGCATTATAATCAAGTCATATCAAGTTGAATTAACAGTTACTAGCAGTATTTTTTTCTACTTCATCAGATTGTTTGTCAGTGTTGTTCAATTCATTCCCTGCTTTTACAACAAGGTACTGCCTGTGTTATGTTTTCCAACATGCTTCTTTGACAAGTTTTTTTTTATTTTAATTATTCCTCTTCTGAAAGCTTTAGTTCCTTCTTGGAGCATGATTCTATAGATGCCAGGAAAATTCTGAACGTCCCTCATTTGTGAAGCTTTGCCACGAATATTCCACTACTGTTGGAAACTGGAACACAGCCAGAACCCCCATCCTTATGCAAATATGCAAAAAACTGTGCCAAGAATCACTGGATATTAACCAAGGTTTGATTTTTCCTTCTTTATCCATGAACCACATATAACTGTCCTGTTCCTAATTGACATTAGCTCATTAAGGAACAACCTCATAAACTGGCTGCCTTTCATAGTTCAGCTGTCATTGGATCAACCTGAAAATCTAATGGCAAAAAAAAGTTAGTGGGAATTCGCTGCAGAATCCTGCTTTTGTTAATTATCAGGAATAATTAGTTTGGAGCCATCATAGAGTCATTCAGAAATAATTTCTGATTTGTTATTTACAGCAGAAATTTCAGTTCAGCTCACTCGCCCTGGCCATCCACCTTACACTATCTACATAGACAGTCTCCCTTTCTCCCTCCAGTAAACTGTCTATACGTGTATCTTTGAACCTTCATCTGTCCCTTTCTGGTTTTCTTATTCAAATCTTATTCCCTCACCTGTTTCCTGCCACAATATTATATTTGCTCTGGGTCTCTCATTGTAGGAAAAGATCACACCAGCCTTGATCTGGCGAAGGCTTGAGAGGCCAAATGAAAAATTCCTTCTCCAATTTATTATGTTCATGTGTCCATATCTCTCTGTTTCTCCAGAATGTTTGCCATGATGTCCAAAACACCAAATAAAACAACATGCAGAAAGCCCGCATATAAAGGTTGATCCTCAATATTACTTATTGTTTGAGAAACAAAGTTTAGAATGGATTTATCTTTCTATTAATTTCTCTGTTATTATGTCATAAAGGCAAAGTAAAGCTTTCGGGTTTTTAATTAATCTTATCTAATTAACCCTTTGAAGCAAATTGTTTTTTACAAGGTGAGATAAAAAGGATATTTCCTTGCTCATTTTTTTTCACTGTTTCTTATCCTTTCATCTCCCCTTATGCAAATTTTAATCTAAAAGTGTAAACAGGAGCTGTCTGTTTATCTATGGAAGGTCCCATTAACCTTTCAATATGAATCTTTTTAGGAGCCCCGTGACATATTTCTGTCCCTTCTTGTTCACGTACAGAGGTCTTCACTCTGACAGCTCATTGACTTCAGCAACCCTCATGCGATCCAAACATCTCTCAAAGGGAATACCGTCAGAATATCTATGCTTTATTAAAGTTTATTTATTTCGCTGCTTCAAAGAGGGCGAGTTGCACAACTCTGATTATCTCTGATCTTTATCAAGGTCAAATACCAAGTATTTTGTCACTTGACTATTTGAAACAGCAATCGCAAGTCTGCCCTAAAAAGTAAAACAGATCATTTGGTGAGCTGCATAACTAGGGATAAGGGAAAGGCGTTACTTGAGGCACGTATCTCTTGTGCACGGCCCCAGTAACATTTAATCAATCTGTTAATCTCATGTTCTGGACAAGCAGACACATCATCCTCCTCTCAGAACCTCCTTTTAATCTAATTTTTTAACGATATAAACCATATCAAGCTGTTGACGCTAATAAAGCATAATCCGTATTAAGGCTCATAATTGCCAAATATCGAAACGTTGCTTTCATGCACTATCGTTTAGAGTTGCAGACAAACGAGGCGGGTGAGCGAAAACAGAATAATGCTTTGACATCTTCCTTCCAAATAATCGATTCTTTTCTCTAATCGGGTTTGGACGGAAGAAGTATTAAAAGCGGAAAAGTGCAATGCTCGTACTGGGCATTACTCGAATAAACGTTGGAATCTGGTGTTCAAGCTTTCTTGAAGCAATCGCCAACATCAGCCCGCTCAGCGGGCATCATTGATAATGAGTCTGTTTCTGTCCGGGGTTGCGAACATACTTGTTTACGACAAATGCTCTGACACTTACAAACCAGATACAACACTTTTCCTCTCGTGCGATTTGTCAGTTTTTTTGTTAATAGTCCTCCGTATATGGACCGAGGATAAATTTTAAAATAATATTTAAGATAATGAAGATAGGCATTTGCGAAGTTGGCAAAGCATTACCGAATACAACTGGAAGGCAACACAACCATACATCACTGAAGCAATCTCTCCGCCGAGTCTGAAACCCGCATGCATGTCTTTGCAAAACCCCAAAGAACAGATCGAATACCTGTGATCCGCAAAGCGACCGACGGATACCTCTTGCATTCATCAATCAGCATTCCCTCACTAGTAATTTCAGCCCGGCGATTTCACCAGGAGCTTCGAGGGAACTCTGGAGATTTCTCACGTGGCTCCGCTGCCCACGGTCGAGACGGATGTGTGTGGAAGCAGCCGGATGGTCGTTGGCTTGCCGATTTTCGGCTTGAGTCACGAACAGTATTTTTGCCCTTTTTTTCTATGCAATTTGTCCATACATCCCAACTCTTTCTGCTCATTTAGAGAACGCCTCCGTCTAGGGGCCGTGCACAGAGAGTCTCCCGTACTTTTAAAACTCTCCTTCAAGTCTTTCTGGCTCTGTGCTACGGACGGATTAATCACACTCTTGTGATTCACTGCCCTTATTTGCTATTCTGCAAATGCAATGCAATCCTTTATTATTCGGTCGGTCAAGCACCCTATTCATTAAACGAGACATTGATGTATAACGGGGGAGACAGGCACAAGGAGCCATGCATACTAAGGGTCTGCTAGCAGATGCATAGCTTCCTTGCCTGCTTGTAAAGCCGCTGAATGAAGCATCAATGAAGTTTCATTTTTGACAAGTTACGGATCTCACTGGCCGAAGCCCATGCATGCTAAATCGTCCGGTGAGATCACCTCTTTTTCCTGCAGGCGGCAGCAAAAAGCCAGAAGATAAAACAGTCTCGCTAACAGCAGGGAAATAAAGGCACATGCGGGGAGGTGGTGGAGGGGCGAGGTTATTATTTACTCGAGACGATGTCGTTTTTAGGGGTTCCTTGCTTTAATAATGAACAGCCATTCCTCGATCAGTCTGCCGAACCAACCCCTAGCCGCTGATACAAAACAGACTGACAGTGGCTGAACTCTGAGACCCGCCTCCTCCGTAAGTAATAAGGGAGCAACTCGCATTGATAAATTATTCACAAAAGAACCGGGAACAACAGCAAAAGGCAGGTTCGGCTGCGTACAGGTGGGTTTAGTTCTTTTATTCAAAACCAACTTCATAAACATTGCATCGCTGTTCAAAAATGTAAATAGATGTACAAAAATTTCCATTTAAAAATATCGGCTCTGCATGTTTTTAGAAAGCACTGTTTCGCTTTCTGCAAGTGAAATAACCGATTGTTTCTGGGCAAAGTAGGTCGGAATTTGCTTAGTTGCATCGTTGACCTGCAAGTGAAGAGGGAAACCCGGTTGGTAACAAATGAAGGGAACGCAGTGCTTTCTCCTGGGCGAGTGGTATCATAGATTAACCCGTGCGCGAAATGCCCTCTGTTTAGTGGCATCTCGTGGAAACTTTCAGCCAGCACAGTTAGGCTGTTACTTTTTGAGTTCCAGGAATGGATCGGAGTAGGATGTTCTATTGCAAAGTGTTCTCCGCAAATGAAACGGCCATTTTTTTTGTTTATATATTGTATTTAATACTCGCAATCGCTTTATTTAAATAATAGATTAAACTAAAGCTGGTAAGCAGCTTGTTCGGTTTTATGCTTTTACATTATTTTCTCCAATAATGGATTTCTCCATCCAACGGTGAAGAGGTTCGTCTTCCCTCAAAACTCCTTGCTGATCTGGTTGGTCTGTGTGCTGCACGGGACAATTCATTCAAAGCTGTGCGTGTTGTGCCGTATTGTTACTGTGCTTGTGTTTCGTTCTGCGTCCTGTTCTGTTCAAATGGATGCCCATGTTAGAGAAAAGATTAAGATGCGAGGGGCGGAGATGGCGAGCGACTGAGGATATGTGACTGACCACGGAGAAATGCGCCGGATAAGGCAAAAGACCAAAGAGTTGGACAAGAGGAGAGCTGAGACAGTTAGATGACCCTCAGTTAATGGGGGAGAGGTAAGAAAGGGAACCCCGCCGAAGAGAGAGACAGAGCGATGGACCAGTCTACAGAAAAGTTGGCGAGGCAGAGGCGGTAGAAAATGAAGTGAAAAAAGAAATATGAATTTATGAATGTTTGGGATATTGAGATTGGGGACGGAAGTAATTTCTACGTGGAGGGCAGGGGGTGAGGGATGTTGTTTGTAGGGGAAACAATACAATCTGAGTTTTAATTGGAGTTAGCCTGACATCCAGGAAGAACACCGCAGTTGTACAGATCTAAACCGCCGATTGTCAGTCTGTCAGCGTGCGCCTGATTGTCTTTCATTTCAGCGTACCTATTATCATTACAGAGCGGGGTTAATGTGGTGCTTGTGGTTTATCTGAACATTAGTTGGAGAATTAATTAGTGAAAGTCAAAAAGTAAAAAATCGGCAGAAACCCAATTAGTTTCTGTACCCAACTATGACCACTAGTCTTGTAACATTTTGCTGTTGCAAAAAATATTTTAAAATATTTTAAACATTAAAAAATATTAAGGCATGAAATATTCTCAGAATCAGGTTTAATATCACCGGCATATGTAGTGAAATTTGTTGTTTTGCGGGAGCAGTATATTGCAATACATAATTTTTAAAAGACAAATGATGGTAAGTGTTTATGTGTATAGTGGAAAAAATCGTGAGGTAAAGTTCATGGGTTCAAGATCCACTCAGAAATTTATTGGTAGAAGCTGTTCCCGAATAGTTGCATGTGTGCCTTCACACTTCTTGCGGTCTTATACGTGTATATATAAGGCAGAGGTTGATAGAGTCTGAGAAAGCAGGAGATTGGGACTGAGAGGGAAAATGGATCAGCCATGATGAAATGGTGGAGCAGACTCGATGGGCCAACTGGCCCAATTCTGCGTCTATATATTATGGTCTTCTTTACTTCCTCCCTGACGTTACCAATGAGAAGAGGGATCATTGCTGGGAAACAGAAATGCCCAATGGAATCAATGTTCAGGTTAAAATCCATAACTTCAAAAGGGAATTAAAGCAGATTTAGAAAAAGAATTAAAAGTGGACAACTTGAAATGTATTTAAGTATTTAAACAGGATCCTGACAGTAAGGTTCTGAGGTTGTTGTATCAAGCCATAGAGTATCTTCCTTGTTATTCCTCAGCTTACCCATCTTTTCTCTTCCCCCAATCTTAATTTTTTTTACATTCTGGTCAACTAAGTAAGTGTTTTTTATATATCTCAAACTCTTTTCCTTTTGCTCCCTTTGCACCGATTTCCACATTACTTTCCAGGGCTGTTGGGAATCTTAATGCTTTTTTGGGCTGAGAGCCATGGATTGGGGTGGGTCAGGCTGAGACTTTACAAGTCATTGGTGAGACCACATTTGGAGTACTCTGAGCAGTTTTGGCCTCGTATCCAAGAAAGGATGTGCGGGCATTGGAGAAGGTCCCGAGGAGGTTCACGAGAATTATCTCAGGAATGAAGGGGTTAACATATGAGAAGAGTTTGATGGCTCTGGGCCTGTACTTGCTGGAGTGTAAAGAATGAGGGGGTTCTCAATGAAACGTACCAAATATTGAAAGGTCTAGATGGAGTGTATTTGCAGAAGGTGTTTCCATTTGTGGGTAAGTCTAAGACAGAGAGTACAGCATCTGAGTAGAAGGTGGTGAATCTTGTGGAATTCATTGCCAAAGATGACTGTGGAGGCCAAGTCATTGGGGAAATTTTAAAGCAGAGGTTGATAGCAACCTCTGATGAGCAAGGGCATCGAATGTTATGGGGGGAAGAAAACAGGAAAATGGGATAGAGGGGAAAAAATAAATCAGTATGATTGAATGGCGGGGCAAACTTGATGGCCTAAACTCTGCTTCTGTGTCTTATGGTCTTAGGGGTCAGAGTGCATGGCACTTAGTCTCAAGGTATAATTTCTGGACGTCCTAGTCATTAACCTAAGTTGCCACGACAACAATAGACATGACTCAGCGTCAGTCATGCTACTTAAAAAGCACTTTCTAGACATTCAGTTAGCTGCCCGACACAAGCAGGTAGAAGGTGGATTTCAGACACACCAAGGTTGCTTCAAGATTCATTGACATTTCACAGAATGATATGTGGAGTTTATATGGGTCTCATATTCTGTGGTCGTGAAGTGAGGAGAAGCCTTTCAAAGAAGTGTTCCTGAAAAGTGACACGGAAGCAGGAGCCGGTGATCTCTGTTCTTTCATCTGAGCCACTGGTAGTTTAATCAGGTCAGGGAAGGTGAGTGCAATCTCACAGTCAGCTACACCCCGAATGTTTTATTCATACAGCTCCCACACTGCCTTTTTAACTCTAAATCATCATTCCTACACCAATTCAGTGTGCAGGTACACCTATTCCTTTCTGTCGTTATACATCCTCACGCCCATATCTATCCAGTTTCCAATCACCGTCAAGCTCATCCTATGAAAATCAGTGGCTGTTTTCAGGGCTGGTTTCTGATGGGGGAAGTTAAGGGAAAGACAGGGAAAGTTTGCGGTTGGAGTTGTTGATGGTGACGGTAAAAGGATTCGCATCTCGATGTGAGGGCCTAATACTGAGTTTAATTTGTTCACCCCAGTTAGCAGTGTGTACCACTGCTCCTGCTTTGACTAGAGTTTCTTCCCCATCCTTCTCCTCGTGCTACAAAGTGCTCTGTCCTCTCCAGTCTGTGTCTCCACAGTATTATTCAGGGTGTGACAGACAAGTATTACATTGGCTGGTGCATTTAAAGGGTGTTCCAGAAACACCAAGCCCCTGAGAGCACACACTTACAACATACTGATCCTCACTGGGATTTTCCAGTGAGAAATGACTGCCGGTGTCCTGCTTCTGTACTTCAGAGATTGCATTCCTGTCAGCCATAAGCAGTAATCAGACCATGAGTTAAACTTTCTGATCTGTAATTGCTGGACATGCCTGTACAGTTGGAAGATTATGGCAAGCCCTTCCATAATCCCTCACGACTTTCCTCCCTCAGCAATCTAAGATGCATCCAATCTGGACTGACAAGTTGTCGAGTTTAAGTACATCTTTTCTGATACCTCCTGCTCATCAGTTTTCATATTGTCTGTTATTTTAGTTTTTATTTTTATTTAGAGAGAGAAAGCACAGTAACAATCTAATGAGCCCGTGCTGTCCATTTATGCCCACGTGACCAATTAACCTGCTAAACCGTTCATAGAAACATAGAAAACCTACAGCACAATACAGGCCCTTTGGCCCACAAAGCTGTGCTGAACATGTCCTTAGAAATTACCTCGGGTTACCCATAGCCCTCTATTTTTCTGAGCTCTATGTACCTGTCCAGGAGTCTCTTAAAAGTCCCTATTGTATCCATCTCCACCACCGTTGCTGGCAACCCATTCCACACACTCACCTCTCTCTGCATAAAAAACTTACCCCTGACATCTCCTCAGTCATCTTTGGACTGTGGGAGGAAACGGAGTACGTGGAGGAAACCCTTACAGAGAGAATGTACAAACTGCTTACATAGTGTGGTGGGAAATGAATGAGGGTCGCTGGCACTGTGATAGGGTTACACTAACTGTTGCACAACCATGACGTCCCCACACTACTGTGCCACCCAGTGCTCCCCGGCAACTCCTTCCATGGTGAACCAGAATTTTTAGGAAAAAGCAGCAACTGCTACACACAATCCTGGGAGGAAAGGATCACTAGGGAGACATGACACGTGCAGAAGTGCGCCCAGAGGCCGAGCTTCTTTATGTGGTCAGTGAGGGCGGGGTGGTTGAAGTGCTCTATTCAGGAGCTTCAGTCAGGCCTTTGATAGGGTTCCACACCGTTGGCCTTTCTGGAAGGTTAGACTGCATGGAACCAAGGAGAACTGGCTGATTGGATACACAACACATGCAAAGTGCTGGAAGGAACTCAGCAAGCCAGGCAGTATCTGTAACCACAAGGAAGTCTTCAGGTGCTGGAAATCCAAAGCAACATGCACAAAATGTTGGAGGAACCCAGCAGGTCACGCAACATCTATGGAAATGAATAATCCTTTTTGGGCCAAAACATCAACTGTTTATTCCTCTCCATAGACGTTGCCTGACCTGCTAAGTTCCTTCAGCATGCTGTATGTGTTTCTCAAGATTTTCAGCATCTGCAGAACCTCCTGTGTTTATGACTGTTGCACTATTAGCTTGACGGTAGAAAGCAGAGGATAATGCTGGAAGATTGCTTCTGACTAGAAGCCCATGACTAGTGGTGTACCTCAGAGATTGGGGCTTTGCATATTGCTGTTTGTCATCTATATGCACAATTTTGATGTGAATCTATGAGTCATGGTTAATAAGCTTGCAGATGACACTACAGTAGGTGGTATAGTGGACTGAGAAGACGGCAGAGAAAAATTTGCCTACCTCTTGCTAACACGAAGACTAGAATGTTCTAAACCTTGAGGGGTAATAAACTATGCATATGAAGATGCAGGTAGACCGGCTAATTGGGGAGAATAGTGGCAGATGAAATTCAATACAGATCACTGTGAGTTGATACACGTTAGCAGAAAGGAAGAGAGAAAACATTGAGCATGCTGTACAGTTCTTAAAAGTGTGCAGGAGCAGGGGTTTAAGTCTTTCCAAGTAACAAGACAAATTGAGAGAGGTTATTAAAGTTGATGGGATCCTGGGATTTATATTTAGAAGTGGAGAGTACAAAAGCGGGGGAGTTATTCTGCTGCTGCACAAAAGACTGATTAGGTAACAACCCCGTTCACCCCTGGTCACCACAGTTTAATGAGGACATGAGGGATCTCGAGGGGTGCAGGACATATTCACTGGACTAGGTCCAGAGCTTCTGCTGTGAGGTTAAATTGGAGAACTTGGGGTAGTTCTGCTTGCCGTGATGAAGGCTGATGGAGTTATGGGAGATTGTGACTGCTTTTGAAAGTTTAAGTGAGGGGGAGTTCTTCCCATTTCCAGAACCAGCAGGCATGGATTTAATTTATTTTTGACGAAGGGGGGTTTGATGAAAACTGCTTTACTCGTTGTCATGATGTGGATTTTACTGTGTGCAAGGCTGGCAGAAGCTTAATCAATCAGTGCCTTCGGAAGGGAGTCAGATAGGCAGTTGAGAAGGAATCATTTACAGTTCTCTGAGGAAAGAACTTTGAACATAACTAACAGGATTACACTTCTATAAAATGTCTTTTTTGTGTTCCATAGCATTTCTATGATACGATTCTGTGATTCAGCTCGACCCTCTGCTCTGTTTCATCGACTCACGGAATGAACAGCATTCACAAAACCTAGCAAAGTAAATTGAAAAAGTTGGTGCCTACAAAGTTTAAATTCAGAACACTAAATTTTGAACAGTAAAACTTAGAAGTTTAGCTCAAATACCAAGAAAATATCCAGCTGAGTGTTCTGAACTAGCTTCCAACAGGAAAAAAAAGCCTGTGACAGAGTCACTCAAGAAAGCAGCAGTGAGCCCAGAGCTTACATTGATTGGTTTGTCTGTCCCAATTAGCTCCTCATACTTTCACTGGTAAGTTCAAGGGACCCATTCAAAATGTAAAAGGAGTCAAAATCCCTGTTGCCATCACTGTTAATGAGCAATTGCCATTTTTGTTTTTGTTGCTATTTTGGCTGATTTTGAATCTGGGCAGCCTGCAAATAACGAATACTGAGCTGAACTGAATATGCCTGGACTCTTTCAATTTTGTGTTTGTATTCTGTGTTTTCCGCTTTTTTTGTTGTCATTTGCAGTTTTTTTTTGCGTGTGGAGGGTGGTTTGATGGTTTTCTTTGAATGGGTTCCATAGTTTTTCTTTGTTTCTTTGTTTCGTGGCTGTTGTGAGGAAGACGAAACTCAGGGTTGTACACTGCATACATAATTTGATAATAAATGTACTTTGAATCTTTGAAAATGTCAAAGGTATATTGCTAGGAGGTTTTCAGTCTGCTATTGAAAGCAAAAGTTGTGCAATAAATGGACATCTTAGGTATCTTTTCTTTTGTATTTAATTCCCAGTCCCACCTACCATCTACTCCCACCTTAACCAACCAAGGTTGCTTTCAAATTCGGATTCTCATGGGACTTAATATCCACCTCATGACCTTTTTCTCTTCTTAATTTTTCTAAACATATAGCTTTCTGACAAGCTTTGGCAAATTTTTAATGTATTCAGGCCCCCAAGGATGTTGAAATTCATGTACTCTTTCAGTGACTACCCTGCATTTGTGTGATGTAGCAAATATACTGTCCTGAAGGGTTGTCTGAACGCATCCAGTTTCTATTAGTTCTCGTCAGTTAGTTCTTAAATTGGAATTAAATATGAAAAATGCCAATTAATTACTTGAGAAATATTGTCCTTTTGTGCACTGATAGCTTAAGCAAATATGTGTTCAAAGAAAAGGTGAATTATTCATTATAAACTTATAGCATTGTACTTTATGAAGAAGTAATTTATTTCAAAATTGATATATTTTAAATGTCACACTTCACTTAGGATGACTTGGTTAGAGTTTCAGATGAGGAAATCAATGTAATGATTTTTCTACTCATTAAAATTTATAGCTGAAAAATCCATTCTGAAGTATTTTATTCTACAACTGTTTTGCTAAATTCAATCAAATCCAAAGATTTCTCATTACTAATACTTTGTTTCAATATTTGGTCCAAAAGAAATGTGACAGTTTATTTGACTAGAGTTGATCTAAAAATAAAATTTAAGATCAGTGAAATGGTTTGTAATTTTTATCTTCCTTCAAGAAGAAAAGTAGAATATCCAAATAAAGTGACAGTTTCATTGTTAGAATTACTGTAAGAACTTGAGTTGTGATAATTGATTACAGGCATTGAAATTTTTGGTTTGAGATCCCACTATTTAAAACTAGCTCTTGTTTATTTCAACAGAAAATCACCAATTCAGAAAGAGAGAGCAAGCAATACACATCTCTCCATATACTGTAAGTGTTTCTCAGATAAAATATAAAAATAATAAAATGAATCTGAGGAAAATCTTGTACAATATTTGACACCATCATACAGTGTTCAGAATTGCTGTCCTTTGTGTGGAATAGGTAATCACATATCTTTTATCTCTTATAAGATCTCTTATCTTCCTCATCCACACCAGGCTACCTGGAGTGTCTTTGCTGCATGATAAATAGATCAATTGGTATTATGTATCTTAAGTTCAAATAGGCAGAAGTCAGGGAAGAAGAGATAAAAGGGTTGGAGAAGCAGGAATCTGATAGGTAATGACAGAAGACCATGGAAGAAAGGAAAGAAAAGGAGGACGAGCACCGGATAAGGAGATAAGGTGAATGAGAGAAACAAGAGTAGGGAATGGTGAAGGGGGGGGGGGGGTGAAATTACTAGAAGTTCGAGAAATCAAGTTGGAAGCTACCCAGATGGAATGTAAGTATGTTGCCCCTCCATCCTGAGCCTGGCAGTAGAGGAGGCCATGGACTGATATGTTGGAATGGGAATGGGAAGTAGAATTGAAATGGGTGGCCACTAGGAGATCCGGCTTTTTGTGGCAGACGGAGCAGAGGTGCTCAGTGAAGTGGTCTCCCAGTCTATATTGGTTCTCCCCAATATACAGGAGGCCTGACTGGGAGCACTGTGTACAGTGGGTGACACAAAATTCTAGCTAATGCAATTCACATACTAAAGCCAGGGTCAGAGTACGAAGGGTAATGATAGAATGAAGAGGTTACAGAGACGACACCAGGAAAATATTTAAAAAGGTAAGAATGGAAGAGTTTGGGGAGTAATTGAATTCAACAACAATAGGATTTATTGCATGAATGAAACTCTGTAAGAATCTAGAGAAAAATAAATAAGTAAAGTCCTGGATTTCCCAGCACCATGAAGAATGGTGATCGGGCCGGGGAGGGGGGGCATGCGTGGGAACTGGGATTGGGATTGGAGGAAGAAGATGGTAAGAGGGAAGATTAGGGATGTGGTGAGCGAAGTCCTTGGGGGAAGAGAATGTGAGACACGCACCCCAAGTTGGAGATTGGAAAGGAGGGAAGTTATCAACACGGAATGGAATTGAGTTACCTATCAGTATTGACATCAGTGACGGAGGAAGGGGGTATTGAGTCTGTCACAGGCGGGATTGGGGACTGAGTTAATGGGGAATGCTCAGAAATAGGCAGCGAGAGTGAGACTTGGAAGTATTTGTGGGAGTCATCGAAATATTCAGGGATGCCTCAAGAAGCTGTAGATGGGAATTAGTAACAATGAAAACTTCTTTCTACCTGGAAGACGGGTATCTGAGACTCCCTGGCAGCGTTACAGGTAAGGCTAGGCATTTTGGTTAATAACAGGAAAGCCCTCAATGCTCTTTGACTACCTCATTGCTCAGTTATTTTTGAATTAATGTGTGGGATTGTGAATATGAGGCACCAGAGTCAAGTCTGCCAAGGTAGTCCCAGTGCACAAGGTAATCAATCACTTCCAAAATCATTTCTTTTTAAATTCCAACATAGGGTGCATATATCATTCTCATATGCAACAGAACATCAAGGCCATGAAGTTCAGAGATCAAATAGCTCTTGGTATTGCAAACAAACTTGTTTAACCCAAAGCCTGTGTCTGGGTCAGACGGATAGAACTGGTGGCAGGATTGGGCCCATGGACAATGATTCATCAATGACAAGCAGTCTTATAGTGAGGAGATTTGAGAGGCCAGGGAAGGCATTGAAGCGGCAGAGGTCTGTGTTTGGAGACTAACCCCATGACTCTTGATATGCCCCTGAAAGGACGCCATGTCCTGTACCTTACAGAAGAGGAGCCTGTAACCGAATAAAATCTTATAAAACAATATCAACTTTAGAGAAGTAATAATATTATGTTTAAATTTAACCCAATTTTATAGGATATATATATATACAGCATTTTATATTAATTACGATCCTCATGGGATTCTGGAGGTAATGATGTGGCGGAATGAAGCAAAGCCATTACTGTAGGAAAACAGCAGTTACTGAATACCTCAGAGAAGAATCAAGACAGGCAGTCCCACTAAGCTAAATTTTTGCTACAGGACCATGCTCGTCCTTAGCTAAACAAAGGAAGATGGGTTGCAGAGGGATAATATTTGGATGTCTTGTGCAAATGCCTTCATCTGCTAACAACAGTTTAAAGTTTCATCTTTTTAGGAGGTACTAGGTTATGTATCATATCTCAACATGCTTCCTGGAATCTCAGTTTACAAGCATTTTATTACCAATTAACATCTAAGCCACAGTGTTAGATGTATGAGGATCAAGTTATCTGATAACAATATTAGGCATTCAGCACCAAAGGTGTGCCGCTTAAATTCCAGACCCAGTTATTTGATTGCTCGATCCTACAAAGTAATTAAGTAACTAAATGACCATAGTTTTCAGTTTTCCAAAGTTGAATGATGACAAGTGTTTTCTTTTGATCCTGAGCAGTTGAAGATTTTGTTCATTCACTGTATTTTTGGTAATATTTATTTTCAATTATAGAAAGATTCATATGTTTAAGAAAACATGGAAGTGACATGAATTGTGAAAAGAACGTTCTTCCCAGAAGACACCGTCACCAAAGTTTTCATCGTCCACAGTGCACGGTTTGCAAGTAGAATGGATGGGATAGCTTCTATTTACGCTGGAAACTATTCCATTCTCTTTAACTTCTCAAAGAGAAATTTCACCTTCGATCATTTTGACCAGTGCTATTCACCATCCGCCATGATTTTCATATTAGCTCTGATTTACAGTGCTATCATCATCCTTGGGGTTTCTGGCAATCTACTTCTAATTGTTATCATCATGAAACAGAAGGAAATGCACAATGTCACAAACATTCTGATTGTCAACCTGTCAGTCTCCGACCTGCTGATCAGTATCATGTGCTTGCCTTTCACTTTTGTCTATACGTTCATGGACCACTGGATTTTTGGTGAGGCCATGTGTAAGCTGAACTCGATGATCCAGTGCATCTCCATCACTGTCTCCATCTTCTCCTTGGTGCTGATTGCCGTGGAGCGCCACCAGCTGATCATCAACCCCCGTGGTTGGAGACCCAACAACAAGCATGCCTATCTAAGCATTGCCATTATGTGGGCAGTGGCCATCCTGACAGCACTGCCTTTCCCACTTTACCACATCCTAACAAGTGACCAGATCCAATTTGACCCTAAATACTCAGAGGAATTTGCTGGAATGTATTTGTGTTTTGACCAGTGGCCATCAGAAAACCAGAGGCTTGCCTATACCACGTGTCTCCTGATACTGCAGTACTTTGCTCCACTCTGCTTTATATTCATCTGCTACTTCAAAGTAAGTGAGAAGTGTCTATATTTTGCAACATATCTGTCTGGTTTACATATTATAAAAGTTGGTTTGCTTGTGAATCTTATGTTTTGGTTTTCAATCTGTCAATTCTGAATAAGCTGATGTACTTCAATACAATGTCGCTTTGAAGCAGTTTCAAAATCGATCTAACATGGATCTTTAAAGACATTGGCAGACAGTAGTCGTGAGTGCTGCCAGATGGAACTGTTATTGAGCGCTCAATATATCCAATCAAAGTTTTGGGTTTATGCATATGTTTAGTGAATACTAGACTGCTTGAATGTGTTAAAGTTATGGTAGTGCAGTTTAAGGACATAGATTTTTGTGGAGACATAATTTTGAAGTACTTTATGTCAGTTATTGGTATGATAGTAAGAATTTTATTTAAGAGATATGTTATTAGCATCTACATTAAGGAAAATATTCCAAATCTGAATTTGAATCATAATGTTAGTCAACATCTCAAAGCACGTAAATGCAGCAAGAGTGAAAGGAAACTGTCCATGACGATTCTCGGCTTTCCAATTATGCTTATTTGTGGCATTTTCAGTAGTTAGATATAACTAATACTGTTGTGTCACGTGGAAGGAAATTGGACAAATGGACTAGTTTGTCTATTTGTATAATGTAATTTGTTTTAATTTTGATTCTGCAAGACAATCAGCATAAATAGATGGACAACGTAACGTTTGCTGAAAATGTTAACATATTTTGTGGCTTGCTATATATTTCCTGCATGTAGTTATTTTTAATATTCCCACCATTCATGGTTTATCACAGGCTTAAGTTTTCTGATCAAGGAACAATCACAGCAATTTTTTATCAGTGATTTACCAAATCAGATTTCTTTGCTATCACGTAAGGCTGCTTGGAGTACTGCAAAAAGAATAGGAAAAGAAGTAAGTGGTAATAACTTTCCCAGCTATTTGAATGAAGAATGCTTCAAATTGTACAGAAAATAATGATCAAGATCTATAAAGCTGACTTTATTCAGGCAGATTCGTTAATCACATAGCTAAGTAATTATTTGCTGTATTTCTTTGGTACTCTAAATTTTTTTGATAAGGATTAATCACTGGCATATTTAATGTAATGGAAAATGTATGCACAGTATGTTGCTATTTCTTACAAAATCACATATCTTATCTTGATGAACAAGATTATATACCAAAATATTTTCTTATTTGTCTCTGATCTTTTCAACTGGACATCAATTGGTGAACACTAAAGTAATTTTATGCACCTCTCATGGACAATCTTGAGAGAGAAAGGTTTATAAATTCTGTTTTCCCAAGAGCAGTGAGTGATGGAATGATACACTTCAGTTTTTTGTTAGATCTAAAGAGAACACAAGATCATTTTTTTTTTCCTGTAGGAAATGAAAAAAAGTATGGAAATTATTATGTTAGGTTATTGTATGAATACTTATGTCTGAATAAAATTCCTTTCTGTTTTCATAACCCAGATATTAATTTATTTACAATAAACAAGCATACATATCTTTTAAAAGCAATCTTCATCCCTGTCTGTGCTGTTAATATGAGTATCTATGTATTTATAATGACAATGTTATTTGTAACATTTCCAGATTTTTTTTCAATAGTAATAGAACTAATATTAATGTTCCACAGAATATTTTTCTGATTGTGTTCCCAATCAGGGAAGTTCATGCATGGTAAATCCTGATGGGGATTGAAGTGAAGAAACAAATCAAATTTGCATGAGTTGTTGGCCTCTGTGCAAATTCCTGTTGTTTCATTCCAGTTTTCAAAGATTTGCACTAGGCACATGAATCAGTGTGAAATCTGACTTTCTTTATCAGCTACTGGCCATTTTTTAGAGCTTTCCTTCAGAGAAAGGGGCACAATCATTTCTTTTAAATACGTGCATTAAATATTTGATTAACAAATATTTGTAAGGTATAATCATTTGTAACACATATGATGAGGATTTTGAGGTGTGGAACAGTCAGCAAGGAATGCACCTTGATTAGCCATGGAGTTGATTTTAAACTATAAAATTTATTTATATTTAGAGTTACAGTATGGAATAGGCCCTTCCAGCACTTTGAGCTGCACCACCCAGCAACACCCAACAAACCGATTAGCCCTAACCTAACGACAGGGCAACTTACAATTAAAAATTAACCTGCCCAGTACATCTTTGGACTGTGAGAGAAAACTGGAGGACCTGGAAATGACCCGGACATTCCACCAAGAGGACGTACAGAGACTCCTTACAGAGCGGTGCCGGAATTGATTTCAGATCTCTAGAACATCCTGAGCTGTAATAGGGTCACACTAACTGCTACGCCACTGTGGTGTCCATTATAGAAATTTGCTACTGATAGAATATTCTACTTGTTGTTTAGGCATCAGAATGATCTCTTTAATAGGAACTATCTAGTTTCCTACCTTCTCTGCATCTCTTTCATAATATGATAAAACTGTATGATTTGACCTTACAGTGAATCTTAACAGCAGTGTTTTATATTCTGGTGAATGAGCAATTTGATTTGAGTTTTATTAGTTTAATGTAACAGTCAATTAATCTGAGTTTGGAATTGTACACAACTGATTACATTCTCATACGTATCACGACTTGGAGCAACACCTGAACAAAAAAGAACAATTAACTTTGGAATCACAAAGGAAACTCTTTATCCTGGCATTTTCAATTCACAACTTCAGAAACCACGGAGGACTGTAATGTCCAAATATGTCACAGTGCCAAGTGTGCTGTTGTTGGACTTAGCCAAATTTGGTTTTTAACTTTCTTCAAAAAAAACTTTATTACCATTCTTTTCATGAATTGTTGTGCATTTTTCAGTGGTTTTGGTGTGATTAAACAGTTTAATTAAGAACATTCTGATTGTCATAGTGTCAGACAGCACAGAAACAGCTCCTTCAGCCTACTGACTATAAATCATCAAACAGCTATTTACATTGGTTCTATGCTAATCACTTATTCTCTCCACATTCTCCTCTGCTCCCGTCAGATTCTACCACTCACCTACACGCTTGAACAATTTTACAATGGTCAATTAACCAGCTAACCTACAGTCTTTGAGATGTGAGAGGAAACAGACAGGCGTATGTAGAGCTCCTGGCATTTTGCAATATGCTGGTCAGCAGCAATTCCTTTGGACCTCTCCTTCCACTGAAAGACCATCAGGTTTTAAGGAGACCAGCGGTTCTCTGCCGACAAGCTGATGATCTCCAGCAGCAGCAGTTGTTTGACCCACTATGTGTCCTGGAGAATGGCCGGAAGTGTACACAGCTACTCAGGACGAACTTCAACAAAGGTCGCTGAGTACCCTTCCAGATTTTCTTGATGTGGTCTGTAAGTGGACGAATGATCATCTCATGGGCAACATGGAGTGACTTTTAGATCCTGGCTCTGCAAGAAGACCCCGACGAGAAGTACACTTCTCACCACCAGCCAAAGAAGGTCTTGTTGATTTTAAAGAGTTCTGTTGGTGAGGCACTTTGCCAAATAACTTTGACAGTCTGAACAGGAAAACAGTTCTTATGCACATGACAATAAACTCGACTTGAGATGGCCGCCAATCATCCCTTTGACTTCACTGTGGTGAAGTTGCTTCCCTCTAGCAGAATATCCAGACTCAGGGAATGGCAGTCATTGCCCTCTCAGCGACAGGACCACAATCATGACCATTACCAATAGTTCAGTAAGTCACACCGCTGGAAGAACAGCAGGTTGGACTTGACCTTGACGAGTTATCCTAAGATTGCAACACATCACATTGCAAAAGCTAACTGTAAACTTTAAACCGATTATCTTATTTCTTTTGTTATTTTAATTCTTATCTGTCTTTTCTCCACTGAAGAATTTTAACTTATTTAATATGGTGAGCTGATCAGTTGCTATATTTAATCATCAAGAACTCATAGCATAGTGAAACAAGGTGGGGGATACAAGTTTTAATGCAGGTGTCAGCTGAATGAAACAGGCCAGAAAATGTATCTCCCCCTCCCCCTCCCACTTTCAAATCTCTTACTAGCTCTTCCTTCAGTTAGTCCTGACGAAGGGTCTCGGCCTGAAACGTTGACAGTACCTCTTCCTAGAGATGCTACCTGGCCTGCTGCGTTCACCAGCGACTTTGATGTGTGTTGCTTGAATTTCCAGCATCTGCAGATTCCTCGTGTGAACAAGCAACAAATGCTACTCATTCAGATGCTAATGAGCCCACAGAGATCTTGTCTGTTATTTTGTGCCCAGTTTTTCCTTTCTTGACTGTTTGATGGTGACAATGAAGTTCCAAAATTAGTGACATGATACAGTCTGAAAGTGCAAACAAACAATTAAACTAGTCACATCGAGAGAGAGCAAAAGAAGATGTAAAAGAAGGAATAGGAATTTTACAACTTCTTGTTAACAAAATCATAACTATATTGGTGAAGCTTTGGTCTTTGATGATACCAGAAATACCGAGTTAAGAATCATACTGAGAGCTTCATTAGAAATACTGAAGTAAAAGAAGAACCCAACAAGATTGCTGGCCCTTGTAGAGATCTTGCACCTCAGAGGGACACATAACAAAGACAAAGAAATAAAAACAGTAAAAAGTTATGTTCAGGAGGGCTGGCACTTTTCCAATTCAAACGCTCAGTAATTTCAGCAAGGTTTTCCATGAAACCTTTTATTTTAATGATTATAGTATTTTAAAATATTACAATAAACAGAACATACAAGGATGTTTCCAATACAGCAGACTGTTTTAGTTCAATTAATATGGTAAACAGTGAGAATTATTGTCATTTAGAGAAAATTATAGCCTTGAGAATCACTAAAAGATATTCTGTTTTAAATTGAATTTACTGATAAATGATTTCAATGTTGCTCAATGATTTACAAAAGCCTTGCTCTTTTATAAATGAGTTAATGCATTTTAGAGAACACCATTAAGGAACTGATTGTTAGTATCATATTGTATAAATCTGTAGCTTGCAAGAAGAACTAACCTAAGTTTGTGTCTTCTTTCATCACCTATACTTCCCTCTGCATTCCCTGTGTAGGACTTGATGCCATTAGTTAGAGTAATACTGCATGGATCCAGGCCCTTCGGCCCAGCAAGCCCATGCTGACCACAATACCCATTACTTATTTGTTTATTGAGATACAGTGTGGAGTTTGCTCTTCGAGTCACAGCACCCAGCAATCACCCAATTTAACCTGAGTTTAATCACAGGCCAATTTACAATGACCAATTAACTTCCAACCAATTGCTCTAAGCGATTTCTAGTTGTATCTCTCTTCCTCAAAAGGTGATCCAAGCAGTGTCTGTGATCTTGTTTTAATTTGGAGGTAGATATTTGAAAAGCAAGGGTGTGTAAAATTAACATATGGAATGCAGAAGAGCAGGCTTGAGAGGCTAAATGTCCCACACCTTCTGATTCTTGATATGTTGGCATAGACAATGACCTTTCTCAAACAGTTCAAACTGTAGGCTGTCACTAATGACTCTCACCCTGCTACCTTCAAATACAATAAATAATTGAATAGGAATTGGGAAGCCAAAATTTGGTCACTGAATTTATTTGAACATGCCTTCCACCATGCTGGCAGAGATCAGCCAACTTAACCGAGACTATATGACGAATCTGTACGTTCTCTGGATTACAGGACATAGCTTATAGTTCATTAGACTGCAGAGTGCTTATGGAGCCATGTGATTGCTGTCATCTTGGAGAACAATTTATATCTGATTTCCAGAAAAGAATATTTTCTATAATATGATACAGATGTGCTTGAATTTTGAAATATAATTTATTAAAAGTAATCTTGTTTTTTCTTCAAAAGATATATATGCGCCTGAGGAGGAGGAATACCATGATGGAGAAGATGAGAGAGAATAAATACAGGGCAGATGAGAACAGAAGGATAAACGTTATGCTAATCTCCATTGTAGTTGCTTTTGCAGTCTGCTGGCTACCTCTCAACATTTTCAATGCTGTTTTTGATTGGAACCATGAGGCTTTTAATAATTGCCATCATAATCTAGTTTTTTCTTTATGCCATCTGACAGCAATGCTGTCAACCTGCACAAACCCCATTTTTTATGGATTCCTCAATAAGAACTTTCAGAGGGACTTGCGATCAATTCTTCATTACTGTAAATGCAGCTCCAGAGAGGAGGACTACGAAGCTATTGCCATGTCAACCATGCAGACTGAGATTTCCAAGAGCTCTTTGAAACAGACAACACAAATTGCTTGAGATTTGTTGATTCCAAAGTATTGTCTAAGTAGTATGAACAGTAATTGGTGCCCCCAACTATGCTACTGAATATTACAACAGATCATTCTACCTATGTGAAGCAAAACACCTACTCAACGTCTTAAATAATTTCATGAATTTTATATTTTACCTATTAAACAGGAGATTCCTTACAACTTGCTCTTTCTGGTCTATGTTCCATAATTGGTAACATTTATGCTACTTTTGAAGAAGACTTTGGTAAAATAGTTCAAGGTCACGAACTTTACAGCGTGAACTTTATAACTTCTATTTATGTCTTCTTGGTAACATGGGGAAGGGCATATTTTATAATGTATCTGAACTCTTTTCAAATTATATTCTGTTAGCATGCACTCTATTTACAAGACCTTTAGATGTATTAACAAAATTAGTTCTCTGTATTGATGTCATGGAAGAACTGAAGCTTAAGGTTTTAGTGTTCTTTTCAAGATGAGAGGAAAATTAAAGGACCAGCTACCTCATTCTGTTGCCACTTGCCTCCCAGTAGCAAAGAAATGGATGGGTAGTGTTGTTTCCCTTGGGCAGATGATAGTGAAGGATAGAGGACTTGTAAATAAGGAAGTCATTGATTTTGAGAAACTATTTCACAAAAAAACTTTTCTTTTACAGGCTTGATTTTACAAATACACTCCCGTTAAGTAAATCTGCAGCAGATACTTTGAACCAAAAAAAAACTTGGTACGATAACAATGTTGTTTGTGGGTTCTTTTGACAAACTGTATTATAATGTCAGCATTGTCCAATGTTATATATTTGATGCATGTCAACGTTTGGGAAGAGGATCACCATCAGTATTAATAAGCATACTTTTCAAAAGTTACTTATTAAGAAATATTTATTATTGCCAGAACAAACAATTAATTTATGTTTAAAATGAGTTTTTAAGAAAACTGATACCCACTTTTGACAGTGAAATACTGCCAAATCATTACACAGGTGATGTTTAGTAATTTATATTTACTTACTGTTACATAACCTTTCAATGGGTTATTTTGCAATCTCAGCTTGGTCAAAAGTGCTTGAGCAAGTGTATTTAACTTCATGCCTCATGGGTAAAGTTGTGCAGAAATTAGCATTGTCTGAGGATACAAATAACAAGAAACAGTGTATTATATATGCAACACACACAAAATGCTGGCGGAACGCAGCAGGCCAGGCAGCATCTATAGGAAGAAGTACAGTCGACATTTCGGACCGAGACCCTTCATGAGTCCTGACAAAGGGTCTCAGACTGAATTTCCAGCATCTGCGGATTTTCTCGTGTTTGCAGTGTATTATATATTCTGTTTTGGAATTCTATAGTTATCTTCAAAAATGTCACAGTGAAAACATTTACTGTTATTGGAGCTAAACCTATCATTTTGGTTTCAATTCTGATTCCTTGTACTGAAGAAGGGTCTTGGCCCAAAACGTCAACTGTTTACTCTTTTCCATAGACGCTGCCTGACCTCCTGAGTTCCTCTAGCATTTTGTGTGTGTTGCTTTGGATTTCCAGCATCTGCAGACTTTCTTACGTTTGTGTTCCTTGTACGGAGTTAGCTTAACTCATTCAGCGGACAGGTAAAAGCATTCTGGGTCGGAGATGGGAAATTCAAAGTTGAAAAACTTTGTCACGGTCATTCATTCAGGCTTCAAAGAATGCTTCGTTTGGGATGTCCTAGGATTATGAAGAACATCATATAGATGTAAGCCTGTCTATTGTTTCTCTTCTTCTGCTGGAAATCTTTGTCTGTATTTTCGGTAAAAAGAGGATTTGATGTTCAGTGAGATGTAGGTTAAATAAACTCATTGTGTCTGAATTTGGGAGTGGTCATGATGTGGAGCAGGAGTGTGATTACTCCAGTGGACCAAACTACTGGATATGAATCCATGGTTCTGTGTCCAATTGATATTATCTGCCACCACGAAGTTTAGTTTTTCGTTGTAAATAACAGTTGGTGACTTACGTGGTGATGTGTGTGTGTGTGTGTGTGTGTGTATAGTACATGAATGTGTGCAAGTGTGTGTGTGTGTGTGTGTGTGTGTGTATGAACATTGTACAGGATCCTCAGAACTGTTGACTCCCTTAGTGAGATTGACAAAATCAAGAGAAGAAGAAACCTAAATTGGGAAGAATAGAATAAAATCAAATTGAACTAAATGTAACCATTCTTGCTAAATTCAAAAATGCTTTGCTAGGTTTAATGAAATAAAAACAAGTTCAAGCTTTGATCTAAAATCTTTGAATGTCAACTTGGCGTGGTTGGTAATGACTAAGAATATGAAGCAGAGTGGTGTGGCCTCATTACTCACTACATGGAAGTGATGGAAGGATATAACTAGTGTTCGTACAATACTAAGGTGATTCTGCATTTTACAAAAAGGTCTTAGAATGAGAAACTAGGACATTCAAGATTCCAACACCACTGAAGAATGTCAAAGAGTCCTGTCAGTATCCAGATCAATAATCCTTCCTCAGCCTAGAACACCACAAAGAGTTACATCTACTATTCATCAGGTTCATTGTGGGACCTGGCTCAATATCAGATGGTCTCCACCCTGATCTAAGTGTTTTAGTAAAAATACCAAATAAATATAAACCCTTTCCATACAGTATATAACAGAACAAAATAATTTCATATTGAACATATCCTGGAAAATATCAGTGAGGTTCTCTGAAATAGGTAAAATTAATATGAATTGAGTGGTCTTACATGCCAGTTATTTTTCAGTAGTTGAATGCATACTATTTTGAAGAACATTTTATAGAAATTCCATGATCAATCAGAATGAAGGAGAGTATAAATTAACAAGAGCCCTATATTGCACTTTTATAAACTTATAATTACTGGGATGAAGCAAAGGACAAAGTAGCTAAACATCAACTGAGAAATAAATTACTTGCACTGTAAGACTAATATGGCTAGAAGTTCGGAGCTAGTAAGCTGTGTAATGAAGCAATGCCAGCCACAAGGTAGATATCTAGTAGATAATTGGGATTGTGGATGATTGAACCTCACATAATCGGTGCTTACAGCTGGAGAAGGATTCCTCTGATTTTCTTCCCTTATGAAATAAATACATCTTATAATAAATTCAAAAAAACCATCATCATTATCCTTTGTCTATCAGAATCATTGTTCAAACACTGATGTACTTTCTCTTTCCTAAGGTGAGTATGTGGACGTGAGTTAACAATTTAACTTCTGAACTCATTGAGGCCATCATGGCAAAATGGAACAGACTAATTCCACCTTGAAGTAAAATTGCACGCTTTCCTGCCTTTAGAGTAGCTGAATGGATAGTTATCAGTCTGTGATCACGTTTACAGTATACCTTGATCACTGGCGTGCATTCCTTTAATGGTAGTGACAAGAACCTTTGTATGTCTTGCCAAGGATGCCCATCAACAAACACGGATTTGCAATGTTGACAATCACCCCAAAGCAGCTGCATGGATTGTTCTGTGCAATTAGGTCAGTCTGTTCAACACAGTGGAGTTCACATTGCCACTCATTGTAATGTTTTCAGCACAGAGCTAGCACCACCTTCAATGTTGACTACCTTAGTACATAAGCAGTGGTCTGAGTTGTATAAGCAACAAACACCAGTGCCAGCTTGCTTGTACTAAAAGCCAGCCCGTCTCTCTTAAAATAGGTGCTTTATTGCTGCAGTGTGGCAGAGGTGAACAATGAGGTGAGTGGAACTTAAGATAGATGGTGCAACTGAGAATGAGCTTGTGTTTTTTTGGTTGTTGCCTTGGAGACCTAGGAGGAATTGAAATGGAAGGTGACACTGATTTAGCATTTCAGCTCATCTTATTGCATCTTCTAGCAACTGCAGTAGTTTGCATTTGGATCCTGTTTGGATCAGTGGACATTGAGAGACAACAATCAGCTCATGTTAGGGATCTCTGACTCGACAAGTGCTGCTTTCATGCTTTATATGCAGTGAATAGTAATCTGCATTGAGGGGCTGCAGTCTACGCACATCATTCCTAGTGTGACTGCCTGTTAGTTCCATCCACTGCTTAAAGGAATGCAATATGCTTGGCAATCTCAGAATAGAGAGAAAATTTGACTACTCAGATACAACACTGTGGCAAAGTAAGATATTTACTAGCCTGGAAGAATAATGCAACTCCCACCCTAAAGTAACCGGCAATACCATCTGTCCATTTCTGAAATTGGCACTGCAGTTGGAGAACTTGGCACATCTCTGTGCAGATATCCTTACTGGTCTCATGCATTGTTCCTCACTGAACTGTGGATGAAATAACCTCCTGTTGAGTGTCCATATCCTCCTCCCTCTGTTAGCATGTTATCTACATTCTCCCTGTCATGTTAAATTCTCAGGAAAATCATCACCAAAAGACCCATGTCCAGGTGCAGCTTGCCGGCAGGTGCTGTAGTGGCATCTGCACCAGACTTTGAGACGAGTGGTCCTGGATTCCAATCTGGCCGGCTCCTTGCACGCTTTCCATCCATGCTGGATTGAGCATCGAGCCAACAACGTGGCCTCGTAAAAGTACAAACAAATGGTAAGGAAACAGTGAAATGTTACTGCCCAATGTGCCTCAAGGTGCGCTATCAATCACAGGTGCAGCTGGTGGTTTCAAGGACGCTGAAGTCAAAGTGCAGTCCTCAGTGCCACCACCTTCTGAAAATATTAACTATTTTAAGGGAATCTAAAAACTCCAAACACTAATTGGATTGAGTGAGATTCAGTGGAATCCCATCAGCAAATAATCTGAAAGCCTTTCATAATTCCTTCAGGTAGCATCGGTAGTGAAAGGGAATCGTTTCTCCTGCTGTCCAGTGTTAGCACAATGAGATATTTGTGTTGTTGAACTCCTAGTTCACAGCATTGACATAAACCTGTCTTGTGCATTGATCAGTATCCCGGTTTCAATACTATGCAGACTTCCAGCAGATAACAGCATTGTGCATATTTCTCTTCTTCTTGTACCAGTGCCAAGCTACAGGTGAGTCAGACACTAATGCGGAACAAATTGGAAATATTTGCACCAAAACAAACCGGTGTGTGGTGGAATTATGTGGCCTATTAGCCTTGGGTAATTGTTGTCTTTAAGATGATGCATAAGTGCAACTCCAGGTAGAACTTAGACAAAACATGAATTCTTTTCTTTCTCACACTGTACAAAAAGGAGATTAACATTTTCCAACTTGATTTTGAACTATGGTCTATAAATAGAGCAAAATATTTCAAAAATATTGTGGCGTGATACTCTATGTTACACTTCTGAAGTAAAGAATGATGTCAAATTAAAAGAAAAGTTACACTATGTTGGAAAACTAGAGGTTTGCCTAAAAAGGTAAATCAGCAAGGAATAAATACACAGGGTAATTAGCAAGAAATATAAAAGCAGCTCAAAAAGCATTTAAAAAGGAAAATAGTAACTAAGGCCCACATTGGTTCCTCAGAGGATACATATAGGGAGTTAATAAAAGGAAGTAAGGAAACTTCCGAGATTTTAAATAATATCTTTTTCTATATTCATAATGGAAGTGATGGAGAACTTCAGTAGAAGATCCGAGCTAAAAAGGAAGGGGGGAACTTCAAACAATCACCAGGTAAACTGGATTAAGGCTGATGAATCTGGACCAGATTGTTTCTATCCTGGGATCTTAAAAGGAGTGACTGCAGATGATAGTAATTTTTTTGATTAAGGTCTTCCAAAATTTCCTCAATATTAGGTAACATGCAGTGCATTGTAAAACTACAAATGTAACAAAGGAGAGGGGCAGAGAGAAGATTACAAAATATGTAAGAACTCATGGCATGAGATTAATTTAGTATCATGGTTAGAAAACCAACCAACGTTAAACATGAAGTTGGGATAAATAAATAATTTTCATTTTGACAAACTAGCCTGTGGGGTGTCATGGTGACTATATGTGTATGGCAGCCAGATTTGTAGAGTACAAAACAGGTAGAAATGCAAGTTGTGAGGAGGATACAGTAAGTCTGCAATGGGATAAATATAGTTTACAATATTGGGAAGAATTTAGTTTATGGAATACAATGGGGGGAATAATATGGTTATCCACTTTGGTAGGAAGAATAGAAAAGCAGAATATTGTTTAAATGGAGAGGGGTAATAGAAAGCTGCTATACATGAGGACTTGGGTGCCCTTATACATGAAATACAGTCACTTGTAAAAGTGTAGCAAGTAATTAAAAAGACAAATGAAGTTTTGGCTTTTATTGCAAATAAGGATTGAGTATAAAAGTACAATAGTCTTACTACAACTGTACAGTGCATTGATGAGACTACTTTGTGCATGTTTCTGGTCTCCTTACTTAAACTGGGAAATACTAGGTTGATTCCTGGGATGAAGGGGCGGAGTAAGGACAGATTGCACCAACGCCATTTGTAGTTCAGAAGAATAGAGAGCATCACAGAAAATATGAGGTGGCTTGACAAAGATGTTGCCTCTGATGAAGAAATCTAGAATTGGGGGCACTGTTTCATTGCCCACTGAGCATGGCTGAAAAGGAATTGCTCTTTACAGATGAGAGTATTTGGAATTTTCAAGCTTTGGGAGTCATGGAGTATTTTCAAAGCCAAGGTCTTTGGTGGAGTTAGGGGTTATGAAAAACAGGCAGGAAAGTGGAGCTGAGGCCAGAATCCGATTAGTCATAATCTTATTGAATGATGCAACAGGTCTGAGGAGCCAATGGCTTGTTCCTAGTTCTTGGACTTTTTTTAAATCAACTAAAGGGTCACATTGAAACAGTGCATCAGAATTTCAAATTCTTTATTAAATAGTCAACAGGCCAGAAACATTTCCTCTCTTATCATCCTTTCAACAGATGCTCAATGTTTTTATTTCAGATTTTTTAAATTGTAAAGTTGAAGTATTTTTGCATCTGAACAAGATGTGCATTTTTATACAAGGAAAAATGTATTTCTGCTCTGTGTAAACTGATGTGTTTTGTGAATTGCATCAATATCCATACCTTTACCACATACAGCCATTTTGTATTCATGAGCTCAGATCTGAAAATGTACAGTGTAAAAAAAATGCTTATAGACCCCAAGAATGGTAGCAAATAAGCATTGAATGTCCAACTGTTCTATAAAAGAATATATTTGTGCAATTTAATGTTTGTTTAAAAATATTTGTTATTGATGTGATGTTCATTATTTACAAGAAAAATGAATCATTGGATCTCCGCAGCATCATATGAATAAAATAAGTTACTTTGTCCGTGTCTGTGCATGTAATGATTTTTATATGTAATACATTTCACACTGAAGAACTTTGCAGTTGATCTCAATGCAGAGAGCTGCTAGTTTTATTGCAATTTATAAAGAAAACTATAAGCATAAACTTGCAAACAAATATCAAGGAGAAGAGCACAGTTTCTTTGCAGATAAAATTTCAACGAGGTTTATAACATGCTTACCTTGAACCAGGCAAAGGGAATTATCTGTGCTTAGGGCTGGAATTAATGGAGAAACAAGGCTGCAGGCCACTTGATGGTGTACTGAAGGCAAAGTCAATAATAATAGTTGATGTGTATTTCTTCTTGACATTACAACTTTTGTGATATCTTCAATGCAGGCTTTTTCTTCCAATGTTGGGTGGGACTACAACTAGAGGTCATGGTTTAAGGGTGAAAGGTGAAAATTTTAAGAGGAACATAATGGGAAACTTCTTCATATAGAGGGCTACCAGTGCAAGTGGTCCATGCGAAATTGATTTCAACATTTAAGAGAAGTTTGGATAGGTACATGGATGGTAGGGGTATGAAGGGCTATGGTCCCCGTGTAGTTTGATGGGAGTAGCAGTTTAAATGGTTCAGTATGTACTAGATGGGCTGAATGGCCTGCTTCGCTTATTTTTCTATTACTATGAACAAGATCATAGATTACAGATGGGTATCCTCATCAACAAGGGAAATGGACTAAGGAATGGCAGGGAGGGAACGTCGACTCAGACCATAAGAGGCCTGTGTGGGGCATTTTCATGCCTTACAAGGCGCAGATTGGAAGTCTGTGTGGGGCGCCACTCCTCCCACAGACCAGAGCTACGTGTGATTAAGTGCCTTGCTCAAGGGCACAAACACGCTGCCACAGCTGAGGCTCGAACTAGCGGCCTTGAGGTAACTAGACGAACGCCTTAACCACTTGGCCACGTGCCCAACACAAGGAATGGCAAATGGATTTCAATATTTACTGTATGCATGTAAGGTGTTGCATTTTATAAAGTCAAACCAGCATAGGACTTAGACTATGAATACTAGAGATTGGAATGAAACAGAGGGGCCACGAAGTACAATCGCATAGCTTGCAGAAAGCAGCTTAACGAGCAGACCCGGTGTTGTAAAAAGTTTTTAGCAAGCTGTCCTTCATCAGTCAGGAATGGGACATAATGTTGCAGTTGTAATACTGTCTTTTGTCATCCTTGTTATAGGAAAAACATGGTTAAACTGAAAAGAGTGCAGAAAATATTTATGAAGATGTTGTCAGGAAAAGGGAGCTGAAGTTGTAGGGAGCGGCTGGCCAGGCTGGGTCTTTATTCCTTAGGGCACAGGAGAAGGAGGGACAACCTTATAGAAATGTTTCAACTTAGGAAAGGCATTGATAGGGTGGATGGTAGCAGTCTTTTCCCCAGGTTAGGGGATTATATTGTTCAGATACATATTTTCCTATCAATCTGTATTCCCCTTTTACCTATCCTTGCTTTTTTTCAATGATCAGTTTAAACCTTATTATACACTGATCACTTACCAAAGTATTCTTACACTGGGACTCGGTCCCCATCATTCCTCAGCTCCAGAATCTGTATTTCATACATTCTAGTTGTGCCAAAAGCATTCTGGACCAGGAGATTCTCCTGAATCTGTTTCAAAATTTCCTGTTCTCCTTTTATACTAATAATATCCCAATCGATCCCAAAAGTATTCCCACATTATCACTCTGTACTTCTGGCACACTTTTGAAGATCCCTGCAGATTTGGCCCTCTATCACTCTTTCACTCATTATTTGGAGGCCTGTTGTTCATATTCTATTTGCTTCACATCTTTAACTAAGTGAGCTCTGCCCTTTCTTTCTCAAAAACATTCACTTTTTCCAACAGTGCAATGTCTATCCCAATCAGTACAACTACAACATCCGCCTTTTATCTTTCCTATCATTATCTGAACAATTTGTGCAAGAGTTATAAACCAACATTACTACATTGTCATATAAAAACTTGTGCTTATAATTACCAATCTTATTCAACAAACTAAGCATATTTAGTTATAGCATTCTAAACCTGCTACTTTATTCTTCACAGCCCCAATATGACACTATGTAATATAAAGATATAATTATTGCAATCAAAAAATTTAATACTTGTTTCACTCTGAGAAATTCATAACAGAGAGACTTTACATCTACTGAAATGGATTTTGAAGATAAAAGCACAATCTCAGGTCTGTGATAAATATAAATGCCAACATCTTGAGATTTTAAAAAATGTGCTGGCATTGGAGAGTGTCCAGTCAAGGTTCATAAGAATGTTCCTGGGAATGGAAGTGTTAATGCATGAGGAGCATTTGATGGCACTGGGATTGTACTTGCTGGCATCTAGAAGAATGAGGAAGAATCTCATTGAAACCTACAGAATACCAAAAGGCCGAGAGTGTGGACATGGAGACAGTGTTTTATACAGCTGGGGACTCTAAGTCCAGAGACGCAGCCTCAGAAGAGAGGGATGTTCCTCTAGAACGGAGATGAGAAGGAATTTCTTTAAACAGAGGATGATGAATCTGTGGAATTCATTACCGCAGATGACTGTGGAGGACAAGACATTGGGTATATTTAAAGCAGAGGTTGATAGATTCTTGATTAGTCAGAGAATCAAAAGTTATGGGGAGAGGCAGTAGAATGTGGCTGAGAGGGATAAGTAAATAAATCCTCCATGATTGAATGGCAGAGCAGACTCGATGAGTTGAATGTGAACTAATTCTGCTCTTATGTCTATGGTCTTATGTCATCAATGTCATTGTATATACATACTGGAGAATTTGTGAAGCTAATATAAGAAATAAGTATTCCAGCCTAGAAACCAAGACCAGCACACCACAGCAAATAGATTAAGTTAGGTAAAAAAAAAACTCACATTGTCCAAAGAGCAAAAATTGTTTGCTATTTATAATACAAAATAAGATTTTCTAAAGGTAAATGTCACAACAGAATCTCACAACATGTCTGTGTGAGTGCTCTACTGCTGGCCTCAAGTCAGTACATCAAAATCTTTGAACATAATAAAATATTATTTTGTCTTTTGGAATGCATTCATCTGCACCATTTTATTCCTTGGCTTCCAATGCATTTTGTATTTGCTCAACTAACTGTTCATTGAATCACTGAATACTATTAAGAGGGAGGCCATTTTGTTTATCACATTTCTGACAGCTTTCGGAAAAGGGGAAAGGGTATTTAATCAATCCTACTGCCCTACTCCTTCCACATTGCCGTGCAGAATTTTCCTCTTCAAACATTTATTCACTTCTCTGAAAGTTATACTGTATCTACTTCAGGCAGGACTTTCCTGAGCATAACTGACTTTGTAAACAACTTTTCCTTCATGTTATTTATGTTCTTTGGTCATCTTCCTTATATCTGTATTATTTGGTTACCAACCTTTCTAAGAATAGTAACTGTGTCCCCTAATTTAGGTTAGATTAGATTATGAGGACACTCAATCCTCATCTATTGTCATTTAGAAACGCATGCATTAAAAGTGATACAACGTTCCTCCAGAATAATATCACAAGAAAACACTACTACACTAAAGCATTTTATTTCAGATTTATTAACTTTCTCAGCCCTAGAGAGAACAATCCCAGTTCCTCTAATCTCTCCACCTAAAAGAAATTCATCACCCCCCATGTTCCACTGTAATAAATCTCTGCAGAATCTCTTTTCCCCTGATATCATTTCTAATGTGTCGCACCCAGTAGTGGCCACAAAACTTCAATATGGGCACAAGTCCTGAAGAATAGTCTTGACCTGAAACATTAATTGTCTCTTCATTTCCACAGATGCTGCCTGAGCTGCTGAGTTCCTCCAGCATTTTGTGCATGTTGTTAGGGGCCTAAACAATGCTCCTTGCTTTATTTTTTTTAAACACTTGTGCATCTGTTTAAAAACCAAAGATTCATGTTTCTTTTTAGAAGTTGACTCAAAATTTCCGCTGCCTTTGAAGATTTTATATCTCAAAGTTTCTAACTTCCTGCCCTCTTTTGAAACTGACTTTTAAATTATTTTCCTTCTCCTCAGAATTCCAAGAACAAATCATACCACAGCCCACCAGTTTAAATTTCAGCTGGCAAATATGCACCATTTTATGCATACATCTATATCACTAGGCAGCCATAATGGTAAATTGTTGAAGTCATGCAAAGGGTACTAACTCTTATCCATTAATACTTATCCAAAGTAGCAGTAGAGCCAACACGGACCAGTGAAAAGTTCCTGAAAAACTGTTCACCACTGCCCTCTGTTCTCTGCTTCTTACCTGCCTTTCTTTCCAGCCAATTACCTCTCTGATTGGGCTTCATTTTCCCTTTCTATTTAATATATTACAAAGCCTTTTTAAGGTTCACGTACAGTTCAACCATACTTCCATGAAGTCTATCATTCGTCCTCAGAATATAACCGATAGCTGAATGCTAACTGATTGGTGCATGTATTTCTTTCTCTTATTATCAAACTGTTACCTACTAATTTTTTTTTGTCAAAGTCCAACTACAATCGGTATCTGATTGGAGTTCACCTGAAGATAAAGAGAGGTTCCGTTAAAATTAGGTCTGGAAGCGCTAATCCCACGCCTGTGAATTTTGTTTAATTTTTCTTTGTCCACCACTGGCACAGCCACTGTTGTTGAGTAGCTGATCTAGATCTCAGACTAAGAATATCTATCCTGATGACAAAATCTAAAGAATCAGAAAACAGCAAAAGAATTGCCTACTTATGTTTGATTTATTCTTTCTGGAAGCACTTTGCATTAACAGCAGACCAGTTACCTGACTGGTAGAATTAAGAATGGCGCCAGTCAGTGGGGCTTTCTTGATCGATAAAAATGGCAGCAGTTGGGGGCAAGGACACCTCGCCATAGAAATAGGCACAGAATGGAGGCAATGGGAAAAGAAACCAATGCCCTGGCGGGCACGAAACTTGTTGAGGTATGGTTGCAAGCATACAAAGGTGAGACCTTTGCTAAAGGTTGTCCTCTCGGCAACAGACAGCGGGATGTCAAAAGAGGATGATAAAGGTGAGGCAGTCGAAGGCCATGGGTCAGTCAGGCATGGGATTAGAAGAAGGCAGTGGAGGAGGTAGGGCAGGCAGGTGACACTGTTGGGGGGGGGGAAGAATGCTTGGAGGGAAATAGGGGAAGCAAGGGTTGGGGGAGTGATAGGAGATCAGGAGTGGGTATGGGGGATTGATGTAATCAGCAGGCAAGGAGTGGTGAGGCCCCTGCACAGTGTTGGAGACACTGGTGTGGAGCAGACCAGACAGAGTCACAAACTGGCATTGGTGTTGGGGGATATTTCATCCAAAAGGCAGCATCTCTGTAGATCTCCAATGCAGACATTTTCCATCTGGAAGGCATGTTCATATTGAACAGCAAAATAAAATGCAGATGCTCAAAATCAGAAATAAGAATGGAAATATTCCAAGTTCAAAGTAAGTATTATCAAAGTACATAAAGTATATGACGACATATGCAACTCTGAGGTTCATTTTCTTGTGGGCATACTCAATAAATCCATATAATAATAACTATAACAGAATCAGTGTTAGACCGCATCAACTTGTGCATTTGACCAGTGTGTAAATACAACAAACTGTGCAAATAAATAAAGAAGAACATAAGAAATAGGAGCAGGAGTAGGCCATCTGGCCCATCGAATCTGTTCCACCATTCAATAAGATCATGGCTGATCTGGCCATGGACTCATCCCCACCTACCTGCCTTTCCCCCATAACTCTTAATTCCTCTACAATGCAAAAATCTATCAAACTTTGTCTTAAACAAATTTACTGAGGTAGCCCCCAGTGCTTCATTGGGCAGAGAATTCCACAGATTCACCACTCTCTGAGAAAAGCATTTCCTCCTCATCTCCATCCTAAATCTCCTCCCCAGAATCTTGAGGCTTCGTCCCCTAGTTCTAATCTCATATACCAGTAGGAACAACTTTCCTGCCTCTATCTTATCTATCCCTTTCATAATTTTATATATTTCTGTAAGATCTCCTCTCACTCTTCTGAATTTCAGTGAGTACAGTCCCAGGGGACAAAATCTCTCCTCATAGTCTAACCCTCTCTTCTCTGGAATCAGCCTGGTAAACCTCCTCTGCATGGTTTCCAAACCCAGTATATCCTTCCTGAAGTGAAGAGACCAGAACTGCACGCAGTACTCCAGGTGCAGCCTCAACAGGGGCCTATACATTTGCGGCATAACCTCCCTGCCCTTAAATTCAATCCCTCTAACAAGAAGGTCAACGTTCCATTCGCCTTCTTGATAGCCTGCTGCAGCTGCAAACCAACCTTTTGTGATTCATTCACAAACACTCCCAAGTCCCTCTGCACAGCAGCACGCTGCAAATTTTTACTATTTACATAATAATCTGCTCTTTCATTTTACCTTCTAAAGTGGATGACCTCTCATTTACCAACATCGTAGTCCATCTGCCAAACCTTTGCCCACTCATTTAACCTACTGTATCTATGTATTTCTGCATACTCTCCATATCTTCTACACAATTTGCTTTCCCACTCAATTTAGTATCATCAGCAAATTTAGATACATTACACTTTGTCCCCTCTTCCAGATTGTGTATCGTGGACAGTTGTGGGCCCAGCACCAAACCCTGAGGCACACCACTCACTACTGATTGCCAGCCGGAGTAACACCCATGTATCCCATCTCTCTGCTTTCTATTAGTTAACCAATCTCTATCTATGCTAATACATCACCCCCAGCTCCACGCATCCTCATCTTATGGATAAGTATTTTATGTAGCACCTTATCGAATGCCTTCTGGAAAACCAAGTAACTCAATAGGTTCAATAGGTACATTTAATGTCAGAGAAATGTATACAATATACATTCTGAAATTCTTCTTCTTTGCAAACATCCACGAAAACAGAGGAGTGCTCCAAAGAATGAATGGCAGTTAAATGTTAGAACCCCAAAGCCTCCCCCAGCTCCCCCTTCCCGCATGTAAGCAGCAGCAAAGCAATGATCCCCCTCCCCCATGAGCAAAAAAGCATCAGCACCCCCCACCAAGTACTCAGCATGCAGCAAAGCTTCAAAAAGACACAGCCTTGCAGTACACCAAAGACTACTCATTCACCTGGTTATTCGACATATCACAGGCTCTTTCTCACTCTCTCTCTCCCTAATAAGGGGAAAAAGGGTGTTCTCATTTCACAGCAAGAGGGGAATAACAAAGCAACTCACTGATATATGGTGTTAAAAGTCTGTTTCGTCACTTCTTCCAAGCTCTGTGCCCAATGAACTCAGGACTCTGGGCACACAGCCAGCAGCCAGCTCGCTGCTTTCGATCTTCAGCTTCCCACGGCACACCAGTTTTCTGCGGCAGCACCGACCTCGAATCCGCCCTCCTCCAGAGCCACAAAAATCCAACATCCTGAAGATGCACTTGTCTTCCAGGCTTTATCCCTGGCATATCGAAAAGCAGCCGGTCGTAAGGCCCCGAGAGCAGGTCCCATTTCCGCAAAGAACCGAAGCCAGCGTGTAACTCCAGGTGAGGGTCTTCAAAAGAACCTTGAAAAGGTAGAAAAGAGATATCGACGATAGAAATAGAGCTGTTTCCAAAGATGCAAGCAAAGGAGTCGCCGTTAGGCGCCATCGTTCTCCTAAGCTTTTAACTAATGTCCATCTGTTCCCCTTATCCACTGCGCTCATTATATCCTCAAAGAACTCCAGTAAATTTGTCAAACAGGACCTGCCTTTGCTGAATTCATGCTGCTGTCATGGGACGTGAGGACCTCGATACAATAGCTATTACTAAAGAGGTAATACTGAACAAACTTGTGGGCCTGAAGATAGATAAGTCTCCTGGTCCTGATGGAATACATCCCCAGGGTACTGAAAGAAATGGCTGAAGTTATAGTAGAGGCTTTGGTGATAATTTATCAAAATTCTCTGGACTCTGGGCAGGTCCTGTAAATTGGAAGATGGCGAATGTCACACAACTGTTCAAAAAAGGATGTAGGCAAAAGGCAGGCAACAATATATCTCTGGAGACAGCTTATCTACTGATGTCCATTATAGGCCTACAGACTCTCACAGCTAACCTGGACTATTCCTCTTCCCACCCTGTCTTTTGCAAAAATGCCATCCCCTTCTCGCAATTCCTCCGTCTCAGCCGCATCTGCTCTCAGGATGAGGCTTTTCATTCCAGAACGAAGGAGATGTCCTCCTTTTTTAAAGAAAGGGGCTTCCCTTCCTCCACCATCAACTCTGCTCTAAAACGCATCTCTCCCATTTCACGCACATCTGCTCTCAACTCATCCTCCTGCCACCCCACTAGGAATAGGGTTCCCCTTGTCCTCACCTACCACCCCACCAGCCTTCGGGTCCAACATATAATTCTCCATAACTTCCACCACTTCCAACAGGATCCCACCACTAAGCACATCTTTCCCTCCCCCTCTCTCTGCTTTCCGCAGGGATCGCTGCCTATGAAACTCCCTTGTCCATTCGTCCCCCCATCCCTTCCCACCGATCTCCCTCCTGGCACTTATCCTTGTAAGCAGAACAAGTGCTACACATGCCCTTACACTTCCTCCCTCACCACCATTCAGGGCCCCAGACAGTTCTTCCAGGTGAGGCAACACTTCACCTGTGAGTCAGCTGGGGTGATATACTGTGTCCGGTGCTCCCGGTGCGGCCTTCTATATATTGGTGAGACCCGACTCAGGCTGGGAGACCATTTCGCTGAACACCTACGCTCTGTCCGCCAGAGAAAGCAGGATCTCCCAGTGGCCACACATTTTAATTCCACGTCTCATTCCCATTCTGATATGTCTATCCACGGCCTCCTCTACTGTAAAGGTGAAGCCACACTCAGGTTGGAGGAACAACACCTTGTATTCCGTCTGGGTAGCCTCCAACCTGATGGCATGAACATTGACTTCTCTAATTTCTGTTAATGCCCCTCCTCCCCCTTGTACCCCATCCCTTATTTATTTATTTATTTATTTATTTATGTATTATAATCCCCCCCCCCTTTTTTCTCTCTCTCTTTTTTTTCTCCTCTGTCCCGCTCACAATAGCTCCTTGTCTGATCTCCATCCTCGGGGCTCCCCTCCCCCTTTCTTTCTCCCTAGCCTTCCCGTCCCATTATCCCCTCCCTTCTCCAGCCTTGTATTCCTTTTGCCAATCAACTTTCCAGCTCTTAGATCCCCCTCCTGTCTTCTCTTATCATTTCAGATCTCCCCCCCCCCCCACTTTCAAATCTCTTACTACCTCTTCTTTCAGTTAGTCCTGATGAAGGGTCTCGGCCTGAAACGTCGACTGTACCTCTTCCTATAGATGCTGCCTGGCCTGCTGCATTCACCAGCATTTTTTGTGTGTGTAACTATAGGCCAATTAGTTTAACATCTGTAGTTGAGAAAATGGTTGAAGCTATAATTAAATTATCCAATATCAATTCCCCCTTCTAGTCCTCCAAAGGACCTACATTCACTTTAGCCACCCTTTTCTGCATTATATAACTATAAAAACTTCTACAATCCATTTTTATATTTGTTGCTAGTTAAGTTTCATAATCTAGCTTCCCTTTCTTTATTGCTCGTTTAGTGGTACTTTGTTGCCTTTTAAAGTTTTCCCAATCTTCCAGTTTCCCACTACTCTTGGCGACTTTGTATGCACGGGCTTTTAGTTTAATGCATTCTTTTATTGCCTTAGTTATCCAAGGCTGGCTCTCCCCACCCTTACTGTCCTTGCTTTTAACTGGAATATACTTTCGTTGAACCCTGTGAAAAATCTCTTTGAAAGTCTTCCACTGTTCCTCAACTGTCCCACCATATAGTCTGTGTTCCCAGACTACATCAGCCAAATTCTCCCTCATCTCAATGTAGTCTCAACTGTTTAGGCATAATGCCCTACTACAGGATCACTAATTTTACCTGTCTCATTGCACAGGACCAGATCTAAGATAGCATGTTCAAGAAAGCTATCACAGATGCATTCTATGAAGTCCTCCTCAAGACTGCCTTGACCAACTTCATTCACCCAATCTATGTGCAAGTTAAAGACCCCATAATAACTGCTGTTCCAATCTTACATGCCTCAGATATTTCTCTTTTTATCGCCTGTACCACTGTAATGTTATTATTCAGTGGTCAAAAGACAACTCCAACCAATGATTTTTTCCTCTTACCCTTAATCTTACCCTCACTCTTAATCTCTACCCAGATGGATTCAAAATTTTGCTCCTTAGAACTTTTCTTGTCTCTCATTATCACCCTGATCTCATCCTTAATTAAGAGTGCTACCCCATCTTCCTTACCTTCCTGTATTACCTGATATCCTTGGATATTTAATTCCTAATCCTCTCCACCCTGCAACTACATCTCTGTAATGGCCACTCAATATACTATCTCTATTACAGATATATAGAAGTTCGTCAAAGTTTTAGAAGTCCTACCAAATTTTGGCAAACTCCTAGGGAATTAGAGGTTCTGCTGTGCTTTCTTCATAATTACACTTACATGCTAGGCCCAGGACAGGCCCTCTGAAGTGATAACACTAAGGAATTTAAAGTTGCTGACCGTCTCCACTTCTGATCTTCCGATGAGGACTGACTCATGGACCACATGATTTTCTTTCTCCTCGTCAATATTCAGCTCCTTGTTCTTGCTGACATTAAGAGGTTGTTGTTGTGGCACCACTCAGCCAGATTTTCAATCTCCCTCTTGTATGCTGATTCATCATCACCTTTGATTTGGCCTACAATAGTGATCAGCAAACTTGAATATGGCATTGGAGCACTGTTTAGTCGCACAGTCATAAGTGTAAAATGAGTAGAGCTGGGGGCTAGAGGAGGAGATGTTGCCAATCTGAACTGGCTGGGGTCTGCAAGTGAGGAAATCAGGATCCATTGCACAAGAAGGTACTGAGGCCAAAAATTAGTTTTGAGGAAAGAAACAGAGTTAACATTTCAGGCAATAGTTGTTTATCAGATCTAATGACCTGCTGAGTACTTTTAGCATTTTCTATCTTTATTTTTGCTTTGCTTGTCTCTTAGTGTAACTTGTGGACATGACCTTTCCACTACGGAGAATAATAGAATAACTGAGCCCATCTGATTCTGCTTCCTCCTCTGCTCATTTGAACATATTGCCTACCCCTGAATACCTGCAGCATAATTCATGCTAACCTGCTGGTATATGCAAAGTAGCTCAGTAATGAGGACTGTGTTTATGATGCACAAAGTAAACTATCTGCTCTACAAAGTATAAGCAGCTAAACTTGAAGGTGGATCTCAGGATCATATATTAAAGAACTGTACTAGTCTGGAGCCTAAGCAAACAATGATTCCTTGGGCGACGCCTGTCAGACAACAAATCTTTTCAATTATTTCACTTTTTCTATACCTTCTGCTTGTTCTTTTTGGATTGTTTGTGTTATGTTGGAGCCTGTGATGTACAGATTGGATCTTGATTGAAGAATCCAGCTCTATGCTATGACCAGAGAGCCACCTCGTGGAGATCAGTGACGAGAACCCGAAAAGGACTGAGAACACAAACACGAGGAATTCTGCAGATGCTGGAAATTCAAGCAACACACATCAAAGTTGCTGGTGAACGCAGCAGGCCAGGCCAGGAAGAGGTACAGTCGACATTTCAGGCCGAGACCCTTCGTCAGGACTAACTGAAGGAAGAGCGAGTAAGAGATTTGAAAGTGAGAGGGGGAGGGGGAGATCCAAAATGATAGCAGAAGACAGGAGGGGGAGGGATGGAGCCAAGAGCTGATTGCCAATCACCTGTCCAGCTCTTGGCTCCATCCCTTCTCCTCCTGTCTTCTCCTATCATTTTGGATCTCCCCCTCCCACTTTCAAATCTCTTACTCGCTCTTCCTTCAGTTAGTCCTGACGAAGGGTCTCGACCCAAAACGTCGACTGTACCTCTTCCTAGAGATGCTGCCTGGCCTGCTGCGTTCACCAGCAACTTTGATGTGTGCTCTGAGAACACAAGCTGACTTATGGAAAAATCCAGAGACGGAACGCGGAGTCACGAATGGCTCCAACTCGAAGCGGTGAGGAAGACGGAAGTATCAAAAGTGAAGGCATTTGAAACCGGTCAGTGAGTGCACCTGAGGTGGCTGCCAGGTCGATGGCATTCAGACCTGCTCAGTGATCGCTCCCAACAGGGCCAGTGGGTCAGTAATTGTGCCCAACGGGCCAGAGGGTCAGTGATAGCCCCCAATGGGCCAGTGGGTCAGTAATTGATCCTAAAGGGGCCAGAGGGTCAGTGATTGCTCCCAATGGAGGCCACCGTTCGGACCAGGCATGAGTTATGATTCATGGAAGGGGTATTCACTGTGCTAAGATGTATGTGATTGGCTGCACTTCATATTGGTCTCCTTCAGTTGTTCGCTGTTTACTTTCTTGTGACCGATTGGTGGGTTGGTGATCCGTTAGTTCTTTGTGGGGGGGGGAGGGGTTTTTCGATGCTCCTGTCGCTGTTCTTTTATGAGTGAGGGTATTGGTTGCTGCTGTTATTTCTGTGGGGGAGGGGTTAGGGATGTGTTGCTCTTGTGGCTGTCTTTTTTTCTGCAAATGAGGGGGTTGGAGATTGTTAATGTTTTTGATTTTCTCTGCGGGGAGGGGTCAGGGATTGTTAATGTTTTTGTTTTTCTCTGCGGGGAGGGGCCGGGGATTGTTGATGTTTTTGTTTTTCTCTGCGGGGAGGGGTCGGGGATTGTTAATGTTGTTTTTCTCTGTGGGGAGGGGTTGGAGATTGTTAATATTTTTGTTTTTCTCTGCGGGGAGGGGTCGGGGATTGTTAATGTTGTTTTTCTCTGTGGGGAGGGGTTGGAGATTGTTAAGGTTTTTGTTTTTCTCTGCGAGGAGGGTCGGGATTGTTAATGTTGTTGTTTTTCTCTGTGGGGAGTGGTCGGGGATTGTTAATATTGTTTTTCTCTGCGGGGAGGGGTCAGGGATTGTTAAAGTTGTTTTTCTCTGCGGGGAGGGTCGGGATTGTTAATGTTTTTGTTTTTCTCTGTGGGGAGGGGTCAGGGATTGTTACTGCTGTTGTCTTTCTCTGCGGGGAGGGGTCGGGGATTGTTAATGTTGTTGTTTTTCTCTGCGGGGAGGGGCCGGGGATTGTTAATGTATTTGTTTTTCTCTGCGGGGAGGGGCCGGGGATTGTTAATGTATTTGTTTTTCCTTGCGGGGAGGGGTCGGGGATTGTTAATGTTGTTTTTCTCTGCGGGGAGGGAGTTGGGGATTGTTAATGTTGCTGTTTTTTTCAGTGAGGGAGGGGTTTGGAGATTGTTCGTTTGGATGCTTTTTTCTGTGGGGAGGGGGTTCTGAATCGTTATTGTTGGTGTTTTCTCTGTGAGGTTGGGGATTGGGGATTGTTATTGCTGCTGCCTTTTTTCTTGGTGGAGGGGATTGTGAATTGTTATTGACACTTTTTTTCTGCAGGGAGGGGGTTGGGGAATGTTATTGTTGCAGTTGTTTTTCTTAGGGAGAGGGGATCGGGGATTGTTATTGTTCCTGATTCTTCTGTAGGGGAGAGGATCAGGCATTGTTATTTGTCCTGATTTTTCTGTGAGTGAGGGGTTCGGGGATTGGAATTGTTTTTTTCCATGGGGAGGGGATCGGGGATAGTTATTCTGACTGTTTTTTCTGTGGGGAGCAGGGATTGTTATTGTTGGTGTTATCTCTGTGGGGGAGGGGAATGTTATTCTTGCTTTTTTTTGCGGGGAGTGGGTCGGAAGTTGGTATTGTTGCTGTTTTTTCTGTGAGTGAGAGTTTCGGAAATTGTTATTGTTGATGTTTATTTCCATGTGGATGGGATAGGGGACGGTTATTCTGGCTGTTTTTTCTGTGGGGGGTGGTGGGGATTGTTACTGTTGGTGTTATTTCTGTGAGGGAGGGGATCAGGGATGATTATTCTGGCTGATTTTTTCTGTCAGGGTGCAGGGATTGTTATTATTGGTGTTATTTCTGTAAGGGAGGGGATCAGGGATTGTTACTGTTGCTGTTCTTTTTCTGTGGTAAGGGGATTGGGGATTGTTATTGTCACTTTTTTCTGTGGGGGAGAGGTCAGGGACTGTTATTGCCACTGTCCTTTTCTGCAGGAAGGGGCTATGGGATTCTAGGGCCTGCAAGTTTTGTTTCTTTTACCTTTTCATGGGTATTTCATGGTTATCTGGAGAAGACAAATATCAGAGTTGTATCGTTCATGCGACTTTGACAATAAAATGAACCTTGAACCTTTAAGTTTACATCTCAGCCATATAGTTATAAATGACCTATTTTGCAGTATTCAACCAGTGGTCCCTCTTTCATTATTTCACACATCCATTAGTGAAGAGGCACTCTAGAAAGATGCAACAGAGCGATGGACCTGAAGGGAAAGAGAAATTAACATTAAACAAATTGAGGGAAGAACGAACATAATAATGCTGTTTCTTTATTAAGGCCCAAAGCCACAATTTTATACAATTTATTGATAGGGTGACAAAACGTTTCTGGTTATATCTGAAAAATTAATAAAATAGAAACAAAGTAATAACAGTGAAGCTGGGAAGTTTATGAACCCTGTTGAATTTTCTCTATTTCTGCATAAATATGCCCTAAAATGTGATCGGATCTTCACTTAAGTCCCAACACTGGATAAAGGGAATCCAATTAAATAAATAATACAAAAGTATTATACTTTTTCATTTATTTATTGAGAAAAATTATCCAATATTACATGTATTTGTTGGGAAAAGTATGTGAACCCTTGGGATAACGCCTTCTACAAAAGCTATTTGGAGGCAGGTGTTCCAATCAATGAGATGAGATTGGAGGTGTGGGTTGTAGAGGTGCCCTGCCCTATAAAAAAGACACCCAGGGTCAGGTTACTGACAGAGCCTGCTCTTCTCCAGAAAGATCTGTTTATGTGCACCATGCCCCGATCAAAACAACTTTCAGAGAACCTTAGAAGTATTGTAGAGATGCATCAAGCTGGGAAAGGCTACAAAAGCATTTCTAAAGACCTGAGCATTCATTAGTCCACAGTAAGAGAAATTGTCTACAAATGGAGGAAGCTCAGTACTGTTGCTGCTCTCCCTAGGAATGGGCATCCTGCAAAGATCACATCAAGAGCACAGCACGCAATGCTGAAGGAGGTGAAAAAGTCCCCAAAGGTGACAGCAAAGGACCTGCAGAGATCTCTGGAACTTGCTAAAGTCTCTGTTCAGGTATCCATATAAGAAAAACCACTGAACAAGAATGATTTCTCACTTTAAAAATAAGCATGATTGATGTCTTTACCAGTATCCATGTGACTTACCAGCTTGAGAAAATTCAGGTGAATCACCCAATAAATAAAACTCTCACCCTCAAAGTAATCTTCAGGAGCTGGTGGAGCCTCATACATTAGAAACAAGGGACTGCATATACTGGAAATCTTAGTCCAGATTTCCAGCATCAGCAGTCTTCCATCTTTTTGTGTATTACTTCAGCCTTATGATGTGTCTCTTTCTATCTTGGTTGAATCACTTGCTTCTGTCGATGCATCACTTCATCTTGTCATAGAACATTAAATTCCTTATCATTCTGAACGATTGGAATTTGCCTGGGCATGTTGATTGTCCCAAGCTTAGTAAATCAGCTTTCTTGCATCTGTGAAAGGTTTAGGTAAACACATTAGCTACATGAATATATTTGTCCAGACAGTACTAGTGGAAAGGAAGAATTAGAGGTAAGGGAAGGAGAGACAGGTAAGAAAAACATTTTTATTGAAAGTGAAAAACGTGGATGGTGGAAATAAAAATAGATAATACTGGAAATATTCAGCAGGCTCAGCGGCGTCTGGGGAAACAGAAACAGAGTTCATGTTACAGGTTGATAATCTTTTATGGGAAATGGTCAAAAATAATTCAAGCTGAAAAGATTGGGTGATCTGAAATTACTGAGTTCCTGAGGGTTTTTACATGCTTTGGGACATATAAAATGCTTTGGGATTGTTGTTAAACTTGTCTGTCAGTGATATTTCATACAGCATCTTTGCCCACTAATTTCCTTTTTTTAATAACTCCCTTCAATTTTGATACTCCAGTGACACTTGCCCTATTTTCAGTTCATATCTCTCCTTATCCTGCCTTCATCTAACAGTGAGTCTTCCATTTTGAATGATTCACACTTGCTGGATATCGACATACTTACAAGTGACTGTACCCAATGTACCGTCTAAGTTCTGTTTTCTGAAACTGAAATGAATATTCGCCCAACCTAGAACGTTATTTTCAGGTCCATCCTTGTTCCTGACAGAATTACCCTCATACAGATTGTCCAACCACTTTCGTGTCTACCTCAGACAAGATTAGATCCAGCGCTGTCATTTCTTTCATGGGACTGTTTATATACTTTCATGGGCAAAACTTATTGTAAAAATAACACTCCTCAGTAAATCACACCAAGTCAATCTCACTTAAAATTGGGGAAATTTATGTAAGTACTCTCATGTTTTGTAACTCCAAAACATTCAACTGATTCAAAGGAAGATATGTGAGCCCAAAATGTGGACCTAACCTTGTGTTTACTTTAAGTGAGGTGTGCACATATCACATCATAGCAGGCAATTCATGTTATTTATACATATAATTCGTAATGAATTCTTTAAACAAACAAAAATTCTTAATCAACCAATATGTAAACAAGATTACTCATATATTACAAGTACCCATTACTAAAATCCTATTGTTCCTACACCTCTCTCTGATATGCCTGAATATTTCCCTACATATCTCATGCTCACTATTAGGAGGTCCCTAGTCAAGTGAATTGTATTGAACTGAATTGATTTTATTACTTAGATCCTTCATATACATGAAGAGTAAAAATCTTTACATTATGTCTCCGCCTAAATGTGCAATGTGCAATTTAGATTAGATTAGATTAGATTATGAGAATACTCAGCCCTCTCTTATTGTCATTTAGAAATTCATACATGCATTAAGAATTGATACAATGTTTCTCCGGAGTAATATCACAGAAAACAGGAGAAACCAAAGACTAACACTGACAGAACCACATAATTATAACATATAGTTACAGCAGTGCAAAGCAATACCATAATTTGATGAAGAACAAACCATGGGCACAGTAAAAAAAATTATAGTAATTTATAATAAATAGTATGTACAACAGTTTGGTCAATATAACATGGAAATACAATTGTGTCAGCATGAATTAATCAGTCTGATGGCCTGGTGGAAGAAGCTGTCCTGGAGTCTGTTGGTCCTGGCTTTTATGCTGTGGTACCGTTTCCCAGATGGTAGCAGCTGAAACAGTTTGTGGTTGGGGTGACTCGGGTCCCCAGTGATCCTTCGGGCCCTTTTACTCACCTGTCTTTGTAAATGTCCTGAACAGTAGGAAGTTCACATGTACAGATGTGCTGGGCTGTCCGCACCACTCTCTGCACAGTCCTGCGATTGAGGGAAGTACAGTTACCATACCAGGCAGTGATGCAGCCAGTCAGGATGCTCTCAATTGTGCTCCTGTAGTAAGTTCTTAGGATTTGGGGGCCCATACCAAACATCTTCAACCGTCTGAAGTGAAAGAGGTGCTGTTGTGCCTTTTTCACCACACAGCCGGAATGTACAGACCTCGTTGAGATCCTTGGTGATGTATATGCCAAGGAACTTGAAGCTCTTCACCCTCTCAGCCCTAGATCTATTGACGTCAATAGGGGTTAGCCTGTCTCCATTCCTCCTGTAGTCGACAACCATCTCCTTTGTTTTTGTGGCATTGAGGGAACGGTTGTTTTCTTGACATTGCTGTGTCAGGGAGATGATTACTTCTCTGTAGGCTGCCTCATTTTTATTTGCAATCAGGCCAATCAGTGTAAGTATCGTCAGCAAGTTTAATTGGCAGATGGCGACACAGTCATGGGTATACAGGGAGTAAAGGAGGGGGCTTAGGACACAGCCCTAAGGGGCACCTGTGTTGAGGGTCAGAGGGGCAGAGGTGCCTCTGCCCTTTTATGTTTACCCCTTTTATGGTCATAAGCTCTACCCATATGACCTTGCCTGAAAAATTTTCTACATTATTCTCCCACTGTATTAGTCCCTCAATTAATACTGAAATAACTTCTCATTACATCCCACCCTCCCAAGGCTTCATACCATGCAAATGCAGAAGACAGAACACCTGCATTTTTATCCTTCATAGAGGGACTCAAACTTTCCTTTAAGGAAAACAGTGAATGAAGCATGGTGAGAGGTTGTGTAGTGAAGAAAGCTTTGGCAGTTGTGTTTTAAGGACATTAATTCCTAAACTACATTTTGAGATGGACATTGAGAAATCAACTAAGGAAAGAGTTGGACACTATCCATGTTTAACTCTGCACAGGTTAGAAACTGGCAGCATTAGGTGATGAATCTTTTAGAACAATAACCCACTTTTATACATCAACAACTGATCAGTCTGTGATTTTCATCATCTAAATATCAGGATCGAAAGCAAGGGCAGGCCAAATAGCCATTCAAGTCTATTTCACCATTTATCAAGATTACGATTGATTGTCACTTCATTGCCATTTTTTGCTTCAGCCCTATATCCATTTATTTTCTTACTATTTAGAAATCTGTCATTCCTAGTTATGAATGAACTCAATTACAAAGTCTCTATGGTGATTTATGGTGGAGATTTCCACCATCCTTGGAGTGAAGAAATTTCACCTCCTCTCAATCCTAAATGGTCTACCACTTATGCTGTGTCTAAATATCAAAAAAATGCTGATGGCAGAAGTATGAAATGAAAACAGTAAGGTCAGGTAGCATTTTTAGAAAAGGAAACAGAATTAAAAATTCAAGTAGACATCTTCCATTTTGATGAGAGTATTTTGCCCTGAAATGTTAATTGTCTTTCTTTTTTGAAAGTGGTGCTTTTTACTGTGCCCCAGTCTGCTTAGCCAGGAGAAACATTCTCCCTGAGATCAGTCCATTGAGTCCTGTAAGGTTTTTGTGAATTCGAGATCTCCACTCATTCATCTAAACTCTTGGGAATAGAGGCGTGGTCCACTCAATTTTTCCTCATACGGCAAACTTGTCACCCTTGAAACCATTTGGATGAGTTTTTTCTGCACTTTCTCTATGGCATATGACAAGCTCATCCTTTTTTGGGTGTGGACTAAAACAGTACACAACACTCAAGGTATGGATTCACTAAGGGCCTATGCTTTTGCAGTGATTTATCTTTACTCCTGTGCTCAAATCTTCTGTAATAAAGACCAACATACCTTATTGCACTTAAATGTTGGCTTTCAGAATCAGAAACAGATTTAATATCACCGGCATACGTTGTGAAATGTCGGCATCAGTACATCGTTAAGCATACAAATAAAAACTGTGAATTACAGGAGGAAGTTAAATTAAATAAGTCGTACAAGAAAAGTAGTGAGGTAGTGTTTAAGGATTTAATGTCCATTCAGGGAAGAAGCTATTCCTGAATCATTGAGTGTGTGCCTTCAGGCTCCTGTACATCTTCCCTGATGGTAGCAAGGAGAAGAGGACAGTCCTGGGTAATGGTGGATGGATTCCCTAATGATGGATGCTGCCTTTTTGAGGCATCACTCCTTGAAGATGTCCTTGGTGCTGGGGAGGTAAGTGCCCATGATGGAGCCGGCTGAGTTTACAGATTTCTGTGGTTTATTTCAATCCCCTATGCGGTGGCCCCCACCAATACCAGACAGTGATGCAGCCAGTCAGAATGCTCCCCACGGTACATCTGTAGGAATTTGCAAGTGTGTTTGGTGACATACCAAACCTCCTTAAACTCTTAATGAGATATAGCCACCGGCGTGCCTTCTTTGTAGATGCATCAATATGTTAGGCCCAGGATATTGTTAGAGAAGTTGACAACCAGGAACACGAAATTGCTCACCCTCTCCACTTCTGATCCCTCTATGAGGGTTGGTGTGTGCTGTGACACCCAGGGCCAGACTTTAGGCAGGGCTTGGCTGGGCTGCAGCCCAGGGGCCAGAGCTGCAGAGGGGGCCAAAATATGTAGCTATCATCATGGTGGTCAAAAAAAATAGGAGAGTGGAGCACAGAAAAGAAAAAAGAAACAAGAAAAAGAGGACAGTGAGAAAGAAGCATTAAAAAAGACATTGAAATTGACAGAATTTTTTAAACCTGTTTTCGATGATGTAGCAGTACCATCACTCTTGTCACAGTCTGAGACCAGCGGGAAAAATGGACACTTGTTCAACAGCTAGCGTTAGCACCAGCGTTAGCACAGGACCACCGTCCTTGCCACAGTCAGCAGCTAACGTTGAAGAGGCAGAGAGCATAACTTTGGGATTCCCGACCACAGAAGCCTCTGAACAACCAAGTCCGGCCACCATTAACGTTAACGTTACTGCTACTGAGGATCGTTACAGCACTGATCCTGCTCGCTGGGGAAAGAAAACATTAGATGATTCGGTCTGAGCATACTGGCTAAGAAAGGGCCGGAGTCCTGCCACAATAAGGATGTGGAGGTTGAAGCTTCAGAATGAAGAAAACAGCAGGGATGTTTTTTCTCCAAATTTCACTTCAAACGCAAGCTGGTAAATGGTGAGTACATGTCAAGGCAATGGCTCTTATATTCCCCTTCCACTGGCTGTGTGTTTTGTTTTCCATGCCGCATCTTCAGTGATGGTAACTGTCAGTCCATCTTCGAAACTGGCTTTAGCGACTGGAATCTTGCTTCTGAGCGCATAGGAGAGCATGAAAATAGCGAACACCACAGGAAAACGATACTGACCTACGTTACACTGGTGTCTGACAGCGGAAGAATAGATACAGAACTGCAAAAACAGTTCGAGTAAGGGTATGTCTACTGGACCGACATATTGAGAAGAGTGGTGGCGGTTGTGAAGTTTTTGGTCGAGAGGGGACTGGCTGTCCGAGGCTCCAGTGACATATTTGACAGGCCTGATAACGGCAACTACATGAGCATCCTAGAGGTAATAAGTGAGTTTGACCCATTTTTGAAGGCGTACATACAGAAATTTGGAAATACAGGATCAGGCACCCCTTCATATCTTTCACCTAAAATATGTGAGGAGTTTATTGAGCTAATTTCTATTTTACTTTCTCAGAACACACGGTTGAGCAAAATACCTAGATAAAAATGCTTTGGCATTCTTTGAGAAATAAGGCCTATGGTATGTGCAGCAATAGCTAAATAAAGATTTAAGATTGTGTACATCATACTTTGTCTCCCTCATAACTTTACTAAGCCAACTAAGCCTAGGTCAATTCTTGAGTGCTTTAGGTGCTGTCCTTCAAACTAAGAACCTGCATTACTTTCTGTCCTCCCTCTTAAGGCCTGTAAGTTTATAGCCTATGTATTGTACTAAACCAATGTCTTGGTCCACAGCTTTGATATTTAGACCAGTACGACCTTTACTCTTGTTCTTGCCTTTTTTTGCTTGGTGCAGCAGCATTTTACGGTGTCGGCAGGGGCCCATCAGGGACTCCAGCCCCGCTGCCCCGCCCCCACTAAATCAGGCCCTGGTGACACCACCAAACCAGCTGATATAGGGTCTTTTAAGAAACTCTAAGATAGGTACACGGAGCTTAGAAAAATAGGGGGCTATGCAGTAGGGCAATTCTAGGCAGTTTCTAGAGTAGATTACATGGTTAGCACAACATTGTGGGCCGAAGGGCCTGTAGTGTGTCGTAGACATAGTGTGCTGATTCAATGATCTCACTCTTGTATGCCCTCTCATTACCATTATAAGGTGATGTGGATAGCCTCTATCTATCAGCGGCTATAACGGGAGCACCAATCATGAGTTGAATAGCAGGGAAGGGTCAAGCATAAAAGAGAGACACTGCCTAGCGGGGTGGTCATCGACGGAGTGATCTGAGGCAGAGTGGTAGGGCTTTGGCTCATTCGTGCTTCGGCAATAACGGGTCGAGGCGAGGTAAGTTACCTGTGAGGAACAGAAACAGGAAGTATGTGTGCGAGGCCGGTGTTCTGTACTGGGTGTCAGATGTGGAAAGTCCGGGGGACTCCCAGCCTCCCGGACGGCCACATCTGCACCAGGTGCGTTGAGCTGCAGCTCCTTAAAGACCAGGTTAGGGAACTGGAGATGCAGTTTGATGACCTTCATCTGATCAGGGAAAGTGAGGAGGTGGTAGAGAGGAGCTATAGGCAGGTAGTCACATTGGGGCCTCAGAAGACAGATAAGTGGGTAACAGTCAGGAGAGGGAAGGGCAGGAGTCAGGTACTAGAGAGCACCCCTGTGGCTGTCCCCTTAACAATAAGTACTCCTGTTTGAGTACTGTTGAGGAGGGACAGCCTACCTGGGAGAAGCAACAGTGGTCACGCCTCTGGCACAGAGTCTGGCCCTGTGGCTCAGAAGGGTAGGGAAAGGAAGAGGATGGCAGCAGTGATAGGGGACTCTATCGTTAGGGGATCAGACAGGCAATTCTGTAGATGCAGGAAAGAAACATGGATGGTAGTTTAATTCCCAGGTACCAGGGTCCGGGATGTTTCTTATCATGTCCACGATATCCTGAAGTGGAAAGGTGAACAGCCAGAGGTCGTGGTACATATTGGTACTAACAAAATAGGTATGGACAGGGAGGAGGTCCTGAAAACAGACTACAGTAGGGAGTTAAGAAGGAAGTTGAGAGGCAGGACCTCAAAGGTAGTAATCTCGGGACAGTGAGTATAAGAATAGAGTGAGGTGGAGGATAAATGCATGGCTGAGGGATTGGAGCAGGGGGCAGGGATTCAGATTTCTGGATCATTGGGACCTCTTTTGGGACGGGTTGCACTTGAATCCGAGGGGGACCAATATCCTGGCGGGGAGGTTTGCAAAGGCTATTGGGAGAGTTTAAACTAGAATTGCTGGAGGAGTGGGAACCGAACTGAAGTGACGGAGGAAGGGGCGGTTGGCTCACGTATAGAGAAAGCTTGGAGGCAGTGCAAGAGGGAGGATAGGCAGGTGATAAAGAAGGGTACGCTCAGACTGATGGTTTGAGATGTATATATTTTAACGCAAGAAGCATCATGAACAAGGCGGATGAGCTTAGAGCGTGGATCAGTACTTGGAGCTATGATGTTGTGGCAATTACAGAGACTTGGATGACTCAGGGGCAGGAATGGTTATTTAGAGTGCCAGGCTTTAGAAGTTTTGGAACGGACAGGGAGGGAGGCAAAAGAGGTGGGGGCTTGGCACTGTTGATCAGCGGTAGTGTCACGGCTGCTGAAGAGGAGGAAGATATGGAGAGATTGTCTACGGAGTCTCTGTGGGTGGAAGTTAGGAACAGGGAGGGTCAACAACGCTGCTGAGTGTTTTTTATAGACCACCCAAAAGTAACAGGGACATCGAGGAGCAGATAGGGAGACAGATTCTGTAAAAGTGTAATAATAACAGGGTTGTCGTGGTGGGAGATTTTAATTTCCCAAATATTGATTGGCATCTCCCTAGAGCGAGGGGTTTAGATGGGGTAAAGTTTGTTAGGTGCATTCAGGAAGGTTTCCTGACACAATATGGAAATAAGCCTACAAGAGGAGAGGCTGTACTTGATCATTGGGAAATGAACCTGGTCAGGTGTCAGACCTCTTAGTGGGAGAGCATTTTGGAGATAGTGAACATAATTCTATCTCTTTAATCATAGCATTGGAGAGGGATAGGAACAGACAAGTTGGGGAAACATTTAATTGGAGTAAGGGGAAATATGAACCTATCAGGCAGGAACTTGGAAGCATAAATTGGGAACAGATGTTCTCAGGGAAATGTATGACAAAAATGTGGCAAATATTCAGGGGATATTTGTGTAGCGTTCTGCATAAGTACATTCCAATGAGACAGGGAAAGGATGGTGGGGTATAGGAACCGTGGTGTACAAAGTCTGTTGAAAATCTAGTGAAGGTGAAAAGAAAAGCTTACAAAAGGTTCAAAAAACTAGGTAATGATAGAGATCTAGAAGATTATAAGGCTAGCAGGAAGGAGCTTAAGAATGAAATTAGGAGAACCAGAAGGGGTCATGAGAAGACCTTGACGAGCAGGATTAAAGAAAACCTTAAGGCATTCTACAAATATGTGAAGAGCAAGAGGATAATACGTGAGAGAAAAGGACAAATCAAGTGTGACAGTGGAAAAGTGTGTATGGAACCGGAGGAGACAGCTGAGGTACTTGATGAATACTTTGCTTCATCTTGGTGATTGTAGGGATAACTTACAGCAGATTGAAAAGCTTGAGCATATAGACATTAAGAAAGAGGATGTGCTGGAGCTATTGGAAAGCATCGAGTTGGAAAAGTCTCCAGGAGCAGACGAGATGTACCTCAGGGTACTGTGGGATGTGAGGGAGGAAATTGCTGAGCCTCTGGCCTGAACTTTGCATCATCAATGGGGACAGGGGAAGTTATGGAGGATTGGAGGGTTGCAGATGTTGTTCCCTTATTCAAGAGAAGGAGTAGATATAGCCCAGGAAATTACAGACCAGTGAGTCTTACTTCAGTGGTTGGTAAATTGGTGGAAAAGATCCTGAGAGGCAGGATTTATGAACATTTGGAGAAACATAATATGATTAGGAATAGTCAGCATGGCTTTGTCAAAGGCAGGTTGTGCCTTACCAGCCCGACTGAATTTTTTGAGGATGTGACTAAACACTTTGATGAAGGTAGAAATGCAGATGTAGTGTACATTATATGGATTTCAGCAAGGCATTTGACAAGGTACCCCATGCAAGGCTTGTTGAGAAAGTAAGGGTATATTGCTTTGTGGATCTAGAATTGGCTTGGCAACAGAAGGCAAAGAGTGATTATAGATGTGTCGTATTCTGCATGGAGGTCGGTGACCAGTGGTGTGCCTCAGGGATCTGTTCTGGGACCCCCTTCTCTTCATGATTTTTATAAATGACCTGAGTGAGGAAGTGGAGGGATGTGTTAGTAAATTTGCTGATGGCACAAAGGTTGGGGGTGTTGTGGATAGTGTGGAGGGCTGTCAGAGTTTACAATGGGACATTGATAGGTTGCAAAACTGGGCTGAGAAGTGGCAAATGAAGTTCAACCCAGATAAGTGTGAGGTGGTTCATTTTGGTAGGTCAAATATGATGGCATTTTGGTTAAGAAGGTATACAGTGCATTGGCCTTCATCAATCGTGGAATTAAGTTTAGGAGCCGAGAGGTAATGTTGTAGCTATATAGGACCATGGTCAGACCCCACTTGGAGTACTGTGTTCATTTCTGGTCACCTCACTACAGGAAGGATGTGGAAACCATAGACAGGGTGCAGAGGAGATTTACAAGGATTTTTCCTGGATTGGGGAACATGCCTTATGAGAATAGGTTGAGTGAATTCGGCCTTTTCTCCTTGGAGCGGCGCAGGATGAGAGGTGACCTGATAGAGGTGTATAAGATGATGAGAGGCATTGATCGTGTGGATAGTCAGAGTCTTTTTCCCAGGGCTGAAATGGTGATCACGAGAAGGCACAATTTAAGGTGCTTGGAAGTAAGTACAGAAGGGATGTCAGGGGTAAGTTTTTTATGCAGAGGCAGATACAATAGGGTCTTTTAAGACACTCTTGGATAGGTACATGGAACTTAAAGAAATAGAGGGCTATGGGTAACCATAGGTAATTTCTAATAAAGACATGTTCGGCATAGCATTGTGGGCCGAAGGGCCTGTATTGTGCTGTAGTTTTTTTATGTTTCTATGTTTCTACAGCCAGAGGCTTTCAGGCTTTTTTCCAGAGCTGAAATGGCTAACACGGTGGGGCATAGTTTTAAATGCCTAGAAATAGCTACCAAAGGGATGACAGGGGTAAGACTTTCACACAAAATGTGGTGGGTGCGTGGAATGCACTGCTGGCAGCGGTGGTGGAAATGGATACAATAGGGTCTTTTAAGAACCTCTTAGATTGGTACGTGGAGCTTAGAAAAATAGAGGGCTATGTGCTAGGGGACTCCAGGCAGTCTCTTGAGTAGGTTACATTGTCAACACAACATCGTGAGTTGAAGGGCCTGTAATGTGCTGTAAATTTCTATGTTCTGTGTTCTATGTTCTGTGAAGTTCAGCCAACAATAGTTGTGTCATCAACAAATTTATTGATGGCATTTGAGCTTTGTCCAGCCACACAGCCATGGGTGTAGAGAGAGTAGAGCAGTGGGCTAAGCCTACATCCATGAGGCGCACTAGTGTTGATTTTCAGTGAGATGGAGAATTTATTTCTGATCCGCACAGTGAGGCGAGATGGAGAATTTATTTCTGATCCAATGAGGAAGTTGAAGATTCAATTGCAGTGGGAGGTAAAGTCGTCCAGATTTTGGAGCTTTTTGATCAGAGAAGTAGGAATGATTGTATTAAATGCTGAGCTGTAGACAATAAACAGCAGCCTGACATAGCTTTTATTTCTGCCTAGGTGATCCAAGGCAATTTCAATTATTTCTGTATAAGGACATGTCACTTCCTTTATCCACTGGGCATAAGATACAAAAAGTTGAGAGAACATATCATGAAGGTAAAGGGCAGCTCCTGTCCTGCTGTTATAACTCTCTTGACTGGATCTCTTGTACGGCAAAGAACTCCTGATCTCTCAGTCAACCTTGTTAACTACCTGCACTGCTCTTAATCTGTAAATGCAACACCAAGTTCACCATGTTGTCATTGTACTTTTATTAACTCAGTTCACTTGTACATAGATGAAATGATTTATCTGATTCACATACAAACATAGCTTTTCACTGTATTTTGGTGGTGGTTGTCCACTGTGTCTGACGATGGTAGGAAATCTGTGTGGGAGACTTTTTAAAGTGGAAACGCCATGGTACTAGGGCAGTTCCACTCTCCCAACCTCAGAAGTCCGGGTCCAGTGATACGAACAAGGGTCACAAACTGGGATCTTCTTTGTTTGCAGTAGATGACCATGAGGTCTTCTGTGGCTTGTCATGCCCTTCGCTCTTCAGGGAGTGTTGCAGAACCACCTTCCTGGCCGTTGGATTTCACTGTGGATCTCGTCTACCCAGTCCATCAGAGCTGACTTCACAAGCTAGGACAGACATGTTCCTAACTCACTGGGGTAAGAGGCTGCTGGCTACTTTCACCTGGTTTAGCCCTCCTGTCAAAGCAGTGTACCCGGGCGTGGCCGCTGTTGCGTGCCAATAGCTACTTGGAGCTACAGGTGAGAGCTGAGCATCTGGTGGGGATCAAAGGTGAGTGAGCTGCCCTGGAATGGATGTGACAAGCCCCTTCACCACAGGTGCTTACCCCTTCCAGGACACTCCACACTCTCCCTTGGTTTTGGTATTTTGGCGCATATGATAATAATAAAAAAATTGCCAGTTATGCAGTGTCTCAAAATATACCATCTTTTCTCCAGGAGGAATATGTGTTCAAAGGTTCAAACGTCCAACTTAGTGTCAGAGAAATGTGTACAATATACATCCTGAAATGCTTTTTCTTCACAAACATCCACGAAAACAGAGAAGTGCCCCAAAGAATGAACGACAGATAAATGTAAGAACCCCAAAGTCCCCCCCACCAACTCCCCCCTCCCGCACGTAAGCAGCAGTGAGCAACAATCCCCCCTCCCCCCACTGGCAAAAAAAAACAAGCATTGGCACCGTCACTGAGCACTCAGCGTGAGCAAAGCATTAGCAAAGACACAGACTTGCAGTTACCCCGAAGACTTTGCATTTTACCTGGCATTCGACATACCGCAGGTTGTCTCTCTCCCTAACAAAGGAGAAGGAAGTGTCTCCATTTTCTTCCCAGCGAGTGGGAGACATAATAAACTGGTTTATAATGCTAATGATCTTCTCGCAAGAGGTTAGGAAATGCCTTTGATATTGTAAAATAGTAGTCTGTATCTCAAACTGAGTGATCTAGTTGCAGTGTGGAATAATAAGGAGATGTAATTGAAGATATAGATCAGCATAGAACACAAAGCACTACAGCACCATATTGGCCCCTCAGACCACAATGTTGTGCTGGCCTTTTAACGTATCCTCAGATCAATCTAACCCTTCCCTCATTCATTGCCAATAGCTCTCCACTTTTCTATCAGCGTTCAGTCTGTCTAAGAGTTTCTTAAATGTCCTGATAGATAGAGATTTCACTTTCTGACTGACAGGGCTTCTTAGTGAATACGTTGAGAGGTTGTGGTGATTTGAACAGTGTGTGATGTTATGACTTGCATTTGATGGGAGATGGGGATTCTAAGCATTTATTACTGACAATTACATGTTGATAATGCTTTATCATTTGCCAGGAAGGCTTCTTAGCTCTTGTAGGAAGTGAAGCTCTCTCCTTCTTGCTACCATATCTATTGAGGTTTCCAAATATGTGACTAGATACTTGGGTGTCCACTCTTACCAGTTTTCAACTGTGGCTTCCAGCAAGCTCCAAAGACTTATGTAATAACTTACAATATTGATCCTGCCTTACAACACGCCTTTAAAGAAGAGCAAACCAGGCATCATCCCTGATGAAGATAGCAAAGTTTGTCGTTAAAACATCAGTTATAATCGATTTCTGTACCTGGCTGGAAGCCTGAGAAGAGTTTATTCATCAAGAGCAAATGAGTTTGTTCTAGTGCTGGCTACTTGTACAATTGGACCTTCTAAGGCAATAATCAGCACAGATAGCATTGCCTGATTTCTGAACCCATGATCAAGAGTGACGACAAATTTTGTTTACAACCAATCACATCAAACAGGGGCAGATTAACTGCATGTTGCAAATCCAACATTTACCATTACCCAATTTGTTCTTTTCGTCCTTTTTGATGCACTTAATTTATAAAGGGTCATTCAAAATTCTGTAAAATGGATTATAAAATGCTGGTTGTTCTCATATTGAATTCATCACATCTTTTTTTTTATATAATTTTTATTAAATTTTCAAAAAGAATACATGAAAAGATAAAATTTACCCACCCCCCCTCCGCTTAACCCTCCCCCCCCCCCATATATAGTCCTACCTAAAAAGAAAGAAAGAGAAAAAAAAGAAAAGAACTGCCTGGTTGTTGGAAGGTTTCCACATGCTCCATGGGATTCAAAATAAATTTGGTATAATTATTCGTTACTTTCCCCAAGTAACCAAAATCTTTATCGGAGCACTTAAATATGCCATCCTATCTTTTGTAAATAAGGGCGCCAAATATTCAAAATTGTTACATATTTATCTCTTAAATTATAAGTAATTTTTTCAAGTGGAGTAGAACTAGCCATTTCATTATTCCAACGATCCATACTTAAATACGAATCAGATTTCCAAGTAACTGCTATAGTCTTCTTAGCTACTGCCAATGCAATTTTTATAAATTCTTTCTGCTATTTATTCGATTTAAGTTTCGGTTTTATCCCTTCAATATCACCTAATAGAAATAATACAGGGTTATGTGGAAGTTGAATTCCAGTAATTTGTTCCAATAAGACTCTTAAATTTATCCAAAAGGGTTGAAGATAGGAGAAAATAAACCTGAAGATTTTATATATAAATGGGAATCTAAATGGATACGGGAAAAGAAAGAATCTCCTATATTAACACATTTGATTGATCTATGGAATAAGATAAATGTTGATAAGGAAACACAGAAATCTTTATTAGCAAGGAGACCTTTGTTCCAAAACAGACTTATTCCTTTTACAATGGATAATCAACTTTTATATAATTGGTACCAAAAAGGGATTAAATTTATAGGAGACTGTTTTGAGCGAGGTATATTGATATCATTTGAACAATTAAAGGATAAATATAAAATATCTAATAATACTTTCTTTTGTTACTTTCAATTAAGGGCTTACTTAATAGGTAAGCTGGGTCAAACAATGTTTTTGCCAAAGCCTAATGAAATTGAAATTTTAATTCAAAAAGGGAAAATTAAAAGATTTATTTCTTGTATGTATAATTTGATTCAAGAACAGACAATTAAACAAGGAATCCATAAGTCAAAGCAAAAATGGGAAACAGATCTGAATATTAATATTGATGAAACAAATTGGTCAAGACTTTGTCTTGACAGTATGACAAATACAATAAATGTTCGACTTAGATTAGTACAATATAATTTTTTACACCAATTATATATTACACCACAAAAAATAAATAGATTAAATTCAAGTCTATCTGATAAATGTTTTCGGTGTAATCAAGAAATTGTTTTTGAATTCATCACATCTAAGCAGTTAATGAAATATTAAATGCGGGCTATATCATGTGAAATTTTCAATAATCTCTCAATAATCTCCCTAATGTTTATGCACATCATATGATTTACCATAAAACTTCAAAGATGAATGAGACAAAATAGTAGACGACATTAGTATTTCCCTGAGTAATGTCCCTTAATGACAGTAGTTCTGTAAAGTCAGTATGAGAGATCCTGAAGTATTGAGTAAATTAGAATGATAATACTTGTACATGGAAATATTGTTGTGATGAAGCTCTGTAATGTTGCATTTCTGCTCCAAAACTTGCTGGAATAACATTTCAAGTCACAAGCAATCCTTATCTACAGTGCAGATGCCATGCCTATTTCCAATTTAATGCTTATCTTGCTTTCATTAAATCTCACTACAAACAATATGTTTAAGCATCTAAAAAATAATATTTAAGTGTACGAGCATCACAACATATGTGTACTAAAGTGCTGATAGCTATTTAGGGGGAAAGAATGAGGTCCAATTTAAATTGAAAACTATAAAATACAACATACTTGATAATTGGAATTCCTGATTATTCTTTCGAAAACTAGACAAATGATACCAGCTGTGAAGGGTGGGCAGAGTTAATAATGGAATGTTTCAAATGTTATTTGTAACTTTCATCTTTGATATGCGTGCAATAGAGGGCAGATCAAAGTTGCCAAAGCAACAATTAGTTTAAAAATTGATAGTTGAAGCAAAATGATACCGAAACCAACACGGGTACAGTCAAATCTGTAAACAGTAGAGTTATTAAGCTCAACATTGTCCTGAGGATTGTAATTTGCCAGTTCAGAAGGTGAGTTTCCATTACTGCTATTGCTCAGTGTTACACTGGGAGCAACAAAAGAGGACAAAGAATGGAAAGGTCAGAATGGGAATAAGACAGAATTAGAATGGCAGATGGCTGGTAGCTAATGGAGAGCTTTCTTTCCTGAATGGAAGTTATTCCATAAAGGAGTCACCTGATCTGCATTTCATTTCTCTGATTTAGTGGAGACAGCATGAAAGAATCCAAAAGTAGATTAGGTGTCTGCCATCGACCTTCTATATTTCTCCAACAATGCCCAGTGTAACGTCAAGGAACATGAGCTACATGCAGTGAGGCACTCCTTTCTGTAACACTTCATTTGGATTCAGATGAGTATGTGATGCTTCACGTTGTATCATTTGTTGAGCTATCAATCATGTATGGAGAGATCCTTTGTTTTTTTTTATCTTGTATTGCAATAAGACCACAGACCATAAGACAGAGGAATATTTAAATATACCCAATATAGCTCTCTGTGGCAATGAATTCCACAGATTCACTACCCTCTGGCTAAGGAAATTCCACCTTATTTCTGTTCTAAAGAGATGTCCTTGTATTCTGAGGTAATGCTGCGTGGACCTAGACTCCCCTGCTATTGGAAACATCCTCTGCACACCCACTCTAACTAGCCTTTTCAATATTTGGTAGGTTTCTGTGAGTAATGGCACAAGTCCATGAAATGCTCCTCACACAATAACCCTTTGTTTGCTGGGATGATTCTCATGAACCTTCTCTGGACCCATTCCAATCCCCGCATATTCTTTCTTAGATAGTGGGCCCAAAACTGCTCATAATACTCCAATACGAGGAAATCTGCTGATGCTGGAAATTCAAGCGACACACAAAATGCTGGTGGAATGCAACAGGTCAGGCAGCATCTATAGGAAGAGGTGCAGTCAACGTTAGGAAGAGGAAACGTCGACTGTACCTCTTCCTATAGATGCTGCCTGGCCTGTTGCGTTCCACCAGCATTTTGTGTGTCATAATACTCCATGCATTCTGACCAATGCCTTATAAAAGCCTATGTTATCATATTCATCCAAGTACCCCAAAACCTCATCCTTAATAATGCAATCTAACATCTTGTCAAGCACTGAAGTCAGGCTAATGGGCCTATAATTTCCTGTCTTTTGCCTACCTCCCTTATGGGGTGGAATGACATTTGCAATTTTCCAATGCTCTGGCAGATAAGGCTGCATCAGGAGCATCGGACACAATAGATGACTGATGACTGAGGACTGGGAGAAATTCAGAGTTCAGCAGAGGAGGACAAAGGGCTTAATTAGGAAGGGGAAAAAAGATTATGAGAGAAAACTGGCAGGGAAGATAAAAACGGACTGTAAAAGCTTTTATAGATATGTAAAACGGAAAAGACTGGTAAAGACAAATGTAGGTCCCCTACAGACAGAAACAGGTGAATTGATTATGGGGAGCAAGGACATGGCAGACCAATTGAATAATTACTTTGGTTCTGTCTTCACTAAGGAGGACATAAATAATCTTCCAGAAATAGTAGGGGACAGAGGGTCCAGTGAGATGGAGGAACTGAGCGAAATACATGTTAGTAGGGAAGTGGTGTTAGGTAAATTGAAGGGATTGAAGGCAGATAAATCCCCAGGGCCAGATGGTCTGCATCCTAGAGTGCTTAAGGAAGTAGCCCAAGAAATTGTGGATGCATTAGTGATAATTTTTCAAAACTCGTTAGATTCTGGACTAGTTCCTGAGGATTGGAGGGTGGCTAATGTAACTCCACTTTTTAAAAAAGGAGGGAGAGAGAAACCGGGGAATTATAGACCGGTTAGCCTAACGTCGGTGGTGGGGAAACTGCTGGAGTCAGTTATCAAGGATGTGATAACAGCACATTTGGAAAGCGGTGAAATGATCGGACAAAGTCAGCATGGATTTGTGAAAGGAAAATCATGTCTGACAAGTCTCATAGAATTTTTTGAGGATGTAACTAGTAGAGTGGATAGGGGAGAATCAGTGGATGTGGTATATTTGGATTTTCAAAAGGCTTTTGACAAGGTCCCACACAGGAGATTAGTGTGCAAACTTAAAGCACACGGTATTGGGGGTAAGGTATTGGTGTGGGTGGAGAATTGGTTAGCAGACAGGAAGCAAAGAGTGGGAATAAACGGGACCTTTTCAGAATGGCAGGCGGTGACTAGTGGGGTACCGCAAGGCTCAGTGCTGGGACCCCAGTTGTTTACAATATATATTAATGACTTGGATGAGGGAATTAAATGCAGCATCTCCAAGTTTGCGGATGACACGAAGCTGGGTGGCTGTGTTAGCTGTGAGGAGGATGCTAAGAGGATGCAGGGTGACTTGGATAGGTTGGGTGAGTGGGCAAATTCATGGCAGATGCAATTTAATGTGGATAAATGTGAAGTTATCCACTTTGGTGGCAAAAATAGGAAAACAGATTATTATCTGAATGGTGGCCGATTAGGAAAAGGGGAGGTGCAATGAGATCTGGGTGTCATTATACACCGGTCATTGAAAGTGGGCATGCAGGTACAGCAGGCGGTGAAAAAGGCGAATGGTATGCTGGCATTTATAGCGAGAGGATTCGAGTACAGGAGCAGGGAGGTACTACTGCAGTTGTACAAGGCCTTGGTGAGACCACACCTGGAGTATTGTGTGCAGTTTTGGTCCCCTAATCTGAGGAAAGACATCCTTGCCATAGAGGGAGTACAAAGAAGGTTCACCAGATTGATTCCTGGGATGGCAGGACTTTCATATGAAGAAAGACTGGATGAACTGGGCTTGTACTCGTTGGAATTTAGAAGATTGAGGGGGGATCTGATTGAAACGTATAAGATCCTAAAGGGATTGGACAGGCTAGATGCAGGAAGATTGTTCCTGATGTTGGGGAAGTCCAGAACGAGGGGCCACAGTTTGAGGATAGAGGGGAAGCCTTTTAGGACCGAGATTAGGAAAAACTTCTTCACACAGAGAGTGGTGAATCTGTGGAATTCTCTGCCACAAGAAACAGTTGAGGCCAGTTCATTGGCTATATTTAAGAGGGAGTTAGATATGGCCCTTGTGGCTACGGGGGTCAGGGGGTATGGAGGGAAGGCTGGGGCGGGGTTCTGAGTTGGATGATCAGCCATGATCATAATAAATGGCGGTGCAGGCTCGAAGGGCCGAATGGCCTACTCCTGCACCTATTTTCTACGTTTCTATGTTTCTAATAGATGACTCCAGCAGATTCCCAGGTGAAGCGTTGCCTCACCTGGAAGGACCGTTTGGGATCCCTGAATGGAGGTGAGGGAGATGGTGTATGGGCAGGTGTAGCACTTTGGCTACTTGCAGGGATAAGTGCCTGGAGGGAGATTAGTTGGGAGGAATGAATGGACAACGGAATTATGGAGGGAGTAATCCTTGAGGGAGGTAAAGGGTAGAATCCCTTTGGAGATGGCAGAGGTCACGGAGGATGATGTGTTGGATGTGGCAGCAGGTAGATGGGGTGAGCGCGTATGTCCTGGAAATGGAGCAGGTGCAGTTGAGGGCAGCATCAATGGTGGAAGAAGGGTAACCCTGTTCTTTGAAGAAGGAGGACACCTCTGATGTCCTGGAATGGAAAGCCCCATCCCGGGAACAGACGTGGTGGAGGAGAAGGAACTGAGAAAAGGGATTAGCATTTTTAGAGGAGACAGATTGGGAAGAGGCATAGTCAAAACTACCACGGAAACCAGTAGGTTTGTAAAAGACCTCAATCAACAGATTCTCTCCAGAGATGGAGACAGAGAGATTGAGAAAGGGGAGGGGTGTATCAGAATTGGACCAAGTGAACTTAAGGGCAGGGTGGAAGTTAGAGGCAAAGTTGATGAAATTGACGAGCTCAGCATGGGTGCATGAAGCAGCACCAATGCAGTCGTCAATGTAGCACAGGAAGACTTGGGGAGCTTTACTGGGGAAAGCTTGGAACGGGGACTGTTCTACGTAGCCAATGAAGAGCCAGGCATAGCTGGAGCCCATGCAGGCATTCATGGCTACTCCTCAATTTGGAGAAAGTGGGAGGAGCCAAGTGAAAAAAATTGTTGCGGGTGAGGACCAGTTCAGCCAGACAGAGGAGGGTGGTGGTGGAGGGGAACTGGCTGGTTCATTTATTGAGAAAGAAGCAGAGAGCTTTAGGCCTTGTTGATAGGGGGTAGAAGTGTATAGGGACTGGACATCCATGATGAAAATGAGGCAGTTAGGGCCAGGGAATTGAAATTTAGTGAAGAGATTGAGATCATGAGATGTGTCATGCACAAGGCGGGAAGGAACTGAACCAAGGGGGGTAGAATGGAGTGGACATATGATGACATGAGTTCAGTAGGGCAGAGCTGGCAGAGACAACATGCCTAGCCGGACAGTCTGGTTTGTGAATCTTGGGTAGGAGGTGGAAGTGAGCAGTGCGGGGTAAGGAACTATGAGTTTGGTGGCAGTGGTTGGGAGTTCTCCAGAGTTGATGAGGTCAGAGATGATGTTGGAGACAGTTTTCTGATGGTGCGCAGTGGGGTCCTCTTTAAGGGGTAGATATGAGGAGTTGTCTGAGAGATGCCACCAGAGAGCTTGTGCCACCCTCTTTGTCTGTGGGTTTGACGGGTAATGTTGGTATTAGGGTTGCCAACTTTCTCACTCCCAAATAAGGGACAAAAGGTGGCATGCTGCGGTGGTGTGGGTGTGGTGCAGGCCCGGGATGAAGTGACTGAGGGGGCTGGCAGCTAGCAGATGGTACAGGGATCTTTTTCAAAAGAGATAGAGAGAGAGAGAGAGAAAAAAAAATAACCACCCTGAATAGGTAAACAAATCCAATATATGAACCATGTATACATATCTTCAGTATTATATATGAAATGTAACACCAAATTATAACAGAGCATAATCTGACTACCAGTCAGACATGAAATAACACCAAATAACCCTATCTGTCTGTGCCTATAGAGTAGACATACAATCATTGCAAAAGAGAAAAGTGGGGGGGGGGATTCACCAAGTCTACTTTTTCCATGGATATTTCTTGCTGCTCTTGACTGATTCAAGTAGTCCTTTGTCCTTTTGCACGGCCAGAGAGAAGTCCTTACATGACAAGTCACAGTTCACAGATATTTGAAGTTCATTTTTGATCAGCTCTGTGCTGCATCTGTTTCTTGAGTCTGACCATTTCATGGTCATCAGAGAGAAGATTCTCTCTACAAAAGCATTTGATCCTGGCACACTGAGGACAATCGAGACAATCCTGAACATGTTGATCAAGTTGGCTTTCTTTATATTTTGGAAAACTGCCACCCATTTCTCACTGGTGGATTTTGTGGGATCCTCTCCGGCTTTCTGTATTTCCCCCCAGCTAGCACAAGACTTTTCACAGAGTTGGTCCATATTGACTGCCTCTGAGGGCAGCCACCACCTGCTCCAGGGCAGTGAAGGAGAGCTTCTCATAGAGGCCGATCGGTTTCAGTTTCATCATTACATTTTCCGGTGAGAAATCAAACCACTTGTCAATGTATTTAATGACAGAGTCTTAGAACTTCACAAAGTCCTGTTGCTGCTTGGACCTTTGTGCTGCCACTTGTTTGTCTATCAGCTGCTTGGTCTGGTATCCAAAAACCTGTCCTGTTTCCACTGAAGCATCTTCATTTTGAACTTTCGGACTTCTTCGTAAACATCTGTGATGCAGGGTTTTGTTTCCTCCAGCTTTTTTACGAGTTGGTCAAAAACACACCCCACGTTGTGGAAAAAGCACAGATACATTTCAGTAGCTCCAGTTTTTTCTTCATCCTCAAAAATCCTCTTCAGTGCCACAGGACAGGTCTCAAGGGACCTGAAGTATGACGTAAGAGCTGGCCAGCTTTGCAGGATGCATTCGACAGCTGGATGAAGAGAGAATCATCGTGTGCAAACATGACGCAGAATTTCACGCCACTCAATGTCAACAAAGGCAAAAAATGAATGCAGTGCCTTTCTTTGTTAAGCAGATATTAAGAAGTGGCTGTAGACCTTTAGAACAATTGTCTCAATAACCACTGACAGCTGATCACAGACATGCTTGCAGGCATTATGAGTTATGTGAGCTGGGCAATTAGCTTTCAGAATGCGGTTGTTGGCACTGCTCAATAACTGGTAAACTAAGTGATGTTTTCCAAAGTTTACATGGCATTATTTGCTGCATAGGCTGTGACGTGTCTAATATTCAGTTCATACTTTTCCAGACAGCTCATCAGAGCTTGACGTATGCCATTTACAGTTTCATCACTGTCTTCATAAAAGTCAAGTAACTTACACTGCACTCCATCAGACACAGAGAAATATCTCACGCACACTGGAAACATTTTTCTATCCCTCTTGTTTGAGGCATAGGTGGCAACTGAGAAATACGCAGGCTCCACAGGCTCACCTTCTTCGGTCAGGGACAGATCATCCATAATATCCCGCACAGTCCTTGGTCCTAAAACATTCACTGTAATCATCTCAGCTTTCGTTCTTCCCAAGTGCATCTTCTTCACAACATTTGAGTACTTAAACAAAGCACCATAGAGCTTAGCAAGACAGTCGGTGCTTTTGTAGCTGAGTCCGTGTTTAACCGTATGGTACACATACAAAGCTTCACTTGCCGCGATTTTGTCATTTTCCGCAGTAGATTTCATGAAGAATGCACCAATATTGCTTGCAACCTTAGCTAGTGTGGCCTTCTTGTGCACTTCTGTGGAAGCATGCTGAGTTAGGTCATTCTCACCTTCCATGGCCAATTGAGAATTCCCGACGGCATAAAGTACAGAAGGCCTTTGTCGACGTGGAGTCACTGCTGATGGGCTTAACCCACATTTTTTTTGGCTTTCCATTGCTTGTTATAGCTGCACAGTTGTTTCTTCTTTGGAGGTTTATCCAGATTGGCACATGCCAAACCAACCGAACAACACCAGACGTTACTGAAACTCTTTGTTTTGGCAGGAATTGGCAAAATATAGCACACCACTGATGCACATAAGGGGGCTTGTGATTGGATGACAGGTGAATCACTCATGCGTGGAGTCAACAGCACATACAACACGCTATTGTATCAGATCTAGGATTTGTCTGTGAACGTGTCCTCTTGTGATTACAGAGTAGTACCAGTCAAATACGGGACAAGGGCATGGGACAAACCAATTTAGCCCAATATACGGGATGTCCCGGCTAATATGGGACAGTTGGCAACCCTAGTTGGTATTGGTGCAGAGAGAGTGGAGGGCAGTGTGTTCAGAGGGGGTACAGTTCGAGGAGAGGTGAGGTTTGCTGAAGTTGATGTGGTTAATGTCTCATTGGCAATTTGAGATGAAAAGATCCAGGGTAGGCAGAGAACCAGAGCTGGGTGTCCAAGAAGGTGGGGAGGATTGGAGATGGGAAAAGGGGTCATCATTGCGGGCCATGGAGTTCTTTCCAAAGAAGCAGGCCTGGAGATGGAGTTGACAGAAGAAGAGCTTGGCACTGAGGTGGGCGCAGAACAATCTGAAGTGTGGGCGAAGGGCAACAAAGTTGAGGCCCTTGCTGAAAACAGAACATTCTGCCTCAGAGAGCGGAAGATTGGAGGGAATGGTGTAGCGTTAGCACTGTTTGTCTCTCCACTGTCTGATCTATTTCCAGCATTTTCAATCTTTAGCAAAACACAAAAGTGTGTAGTTGGAGTAACTCCCCAGTTCAGGCAGCATCTACGGAGGAAAAGGAACAGTTCTTTAGCTGGACGGTGTGTGTTGCTCCAGATTGTGGTATTGACAGTATCCGGTATTGCCACAAAACTCATAAGGTCAGGCAGCACCTGTGGAGGGAAAGGAATGGTTGACATTTTGGGTGTTGCAACTTTCAGTCCTGATTGGTTTGGGATTGATTTCTCAACAGCAATCATAACTTAAAGCAAACAAAGTATATATTTTATGAAATTACATATGGTATATTAAATATTACATATGAGGCATTATCATCTCAGCTGCATTCTCCAGCAGAAGCGTTTGCAATGCCTCGCCTTGAGGTTGACGTTAGCCCATGAGAGCCTCTCATTTGCTGAATGTCTGACGCTTTCTGTGACGTAATGGGGCATGACGTTCCGATATGCGACAGCGTGTGGCTGGAACGTGGGTGTTGTCGAGTCTGTACTGAGAGTGAGTGAGGGTGAGGGGAGAGGGGTCACTGTGGTGTGATCCTCACCGGAATTGCTGCCCGCTGCCCGTGTGAGTCTTCTACTTTATGTTAAACATCTTAGCAGCTTCGCTTTAAATTTAAACTGTTGTCACACAGGCAAAGCACTGTGTTAACAGCACATGTTGCTTCAGTGCTTCCAAATTAAATCTTCATTGGGGCAATGCTTACTCAGATGAATGAAGATTAAACCATGCGTGCAGAAGTGCATCCCGACCTCATATTTAACTTGCTCTTATGAAAGTTTTCTCTGCTTTGTTGAAACTCACGCGAGGTCTTGCTTATGGTAGCAAAGTTATCGGTTCAAATCATGCTTTCGGCAAAGGCTTCCTGTTTATTTAATGGGTTAATTTCACCAGAGGAGTAAGCAGTTCTTGTAGAGTAAAGGAGGAGGAAGATCACGTTGTTACAAAGGGCTGTAGCAAACAGAATGCTTTTTTAATAACGGAGAACAAAATCAAGTCCTTTGGCCGCCATTTATATATCAATCTTCTGTAATCCCAAACGAGTATGGTGACTAGGGAATAGTAAATTATAAACTCAGGACATGCTGCAGATGCTGGAAATCCCATTAAGTTTTGATGAAGGGTCTTGGCTCACAATGTCGACCCTTTATTCCCCTCCAAAGATGTTGGCTGACTTGCCGAGTTTCTCCAGCATTTTGTGTGTGTGACTGGGGAACAGTGTTTGTGAAATCTCTATTCAAGAGGAGTATGAAGAATAAATCAGTTACCAGTAGTCCAAGGAGTCTAACTGTTGTCACTGTTAGGGAAGATACTAGTACAAATCTGTGGTTTAAGATTCATCTATATATGAAAAGATTAAGTAAAATTATCATGCCTTGTTGTGGTGGACATGAGCTGGACGAATTGACTAATTTGAATTTTTTGGAAGATTGGCCAAACCTTTGGTTGGTGTAGCTTGTGTGAACTTTATTAAGGCTGTTGGTGAGGGTTCTTCATAATCTTCCCATGTGGGATTCTGATGTGAAAGCGGGGTGCCCATGAGATCCAGGGTAAGTTAGTTAATTGGATCCACAATTGGCTATGCAATAAGGGATGGAGGGTGATGGTTACAGAGATGTTGAGTAAAAAGTCCCTGGATTTTGGAGTGGCCTGAATGGATTGAAATGTAGTTAATGTGTCACTCAAATTGCCGAAGGGGGGGGAGGGACTAGAAACCACAAACCTATTAGCCTGTAGGGGTTGGAGAAGACAGCAAAAGGAAAAATAAGTTATTTTTAAAAAGTTATTATGACTTTTAATGTTTTCCCTCACATTTATTTTATTATAAAAATATAATGTATTTTTTACTGAAGCAGTAACTTCATATGATTTAAAACTTGTTGTAAGTATCATGCCTCACCTGTTTACGACTGCATGGTGTGGAGTCAACCAAAATGTGAGCTTGTTGAATTATGGGTAAACTTAGAGTACTGCCTGACTTTGTTCATCTATTTTTGAATATATTTTCTAACTTTGACTCCTTATCTCACTGATTATTAATTGAGTCCTTTCTTTCTTAAATTCTTTATTTCAAAATTCCTCATGTTTTTTTATTCCCCCTCTTACTCTTTGAGAATGTTTGCCTTTGCAATCATGATGCCTTCTGAGTCCCACGAGGGTGATTGTACTTAGTATCAGAAAATTCCTAAGTTCTGTAATTCAGTTCCAAAATCACGTGCTTCTCCTGTAACAGATTCCTTAAAACCTACTCTCTTGACAGTATAAAAATCATTTGGGATTGTGAGCATCTTTGGCAACATCATCATTTATTCCTGTTCCAAATTGATCTTGAAGTTCTGGCTGTGCCTTTGAACAAAATTCCTTCAAAAGGTATTGGATTCGGCCCAGCACATCAGGGGAAAAGCCCTCCCAACCGTTGAGCACATCTACATGAAACATTGTCGTAGGAAAGCAGCCTCCATCATCAAAGATCCTCACCACCCAGGCCATGCTCTTTTCTTGCTGCTGAAATCAGATAGAAGGTACAAGTACCTCAGGACACGCACCATCAGCTTCAAGAACAGTTACTACCCCTCAACCAGCAGGCTCTTGAACAAAAGGGGTTAACTACACTCCCCTGCCCATCTATTAAGATGTTCCCGCAACCAATGATCTCACTTTAAGGACTCTTTATCTCATTATCTCATGTTCTCATTATTTACTACTATTTACTTACAGCATATTTGCATTTGCACAGTTTGTTGTCTTCTGTGCTCTACTTGATCTTTCATTGATCCTGTTATAGTTACTATTCTATTAATTTGCTGAGTTGGCCCACAGGAAAAAAGAATCTCAGGGCTGTATGTGGTGACATGTATGTACTCTGATAATAAATTTTACTTTGAACTTCGTCTTGTCGGTCACAGTCCTTGTGATGAAACATATTGTGAGGTCATCCACTTTGGAAGGAAAAATAAAGAGCAGATTATTATTTAAATGGTAAAAAATTGCAGAATTTGGGATTGCTTGTGCATATTGGCTTTGGAGTTGGTGCAGAGGAGGTTCACCAGGTTGATTCCGGAGCTGAGGGGGTTAGACTATGAGGAGAGATTGAGTCACCTGAGACTGTACTCGCTGGAATTCAGAAGAATGAGAGGAGATCATATAGAAACATATAAAATTACGAAAGGGATAGACGAGATACAGGCAGGAAATTTGTTTCTACTGGTAGGTGAGACTAGAACTGGGGAACATAGCCTCAAGATTTGGGGAAGTAGATTTAGGATGGAGATTAGGAGGAACTGCTTTTCCCAGAGGGTAGTGAATCTGTGGAATTCTCTGCCTAATGAAGCAGTGGAGGCTACCTCAGTAAGTATATTTAAGACAAGGTTAGATAGATTTTTGCATAGTAGGGGAATTAAGGGTTATGGAGAAAAAGCAGGTAGGTGGAGATGAGTCCATGACCAGATCAGCCATGATCTTATTGAATGGTAGAGCAGGCTCGACAGGCCAGTTGGCCTACTCCTGCTCCTATTTCTTATGTTATTATGTATTTGTGTTATGTTGTTGGGTAAGGAGTTCCAGGATTTAGACTCAGCAGTGAAGAAGGAATGGTGATACATTTTTAAGTCAGGGTTGTGCAGATTGTAGTGAAATCTTCAAGGGCTTCTGCCCATATTCTCTTTGGCTATGGTGGATAGATGCAATTCAAAGTTTGTTTTTCTGGAATTGTTGTACAGTTTGGATTGAACATAGGTGAAGTGCTGTTTAACATATATTTATGGCACCACTTAGATTAAAGTGTGCTGTTTGCATTTTTAAAACCTTTCTCTTTGTCTTTTAAGGTTAGTCTCTGAAGAAGTATGGCCGACCAGACAGGAAATACAGATACTCAACTCTATGAACAAACAGACAGGAGTGAAAAGGAAATGATTAACGAAAGCAGTTTTCCAGTTAAAGGCAATACTGATTTGGCTGTTGAACAGCCTAAGCTGCCAGTGTCAGAATTTTGTCATCAAGACGTTAATGATGAATCCCAGCTGACAGACTCTGAAGTCAGTGTTTCAAAGCAGACTGATTCTGAGATTCAACAAGAACTGTGTGTTCACTGTCCACAAGACACTGTCAGTGAAATTAATGGCAATGTAATGTCTTGTATAATTCCGGCAACACCTGATGTCAAAAGTGATTTGGAGGACAGGAAATCATTAGAACTCAGCACTTCTGGAAAATGTGATACATTAGTCAGTCCTCCCTTGGCCACAGATAATCAGGAGATGGAGTTATCAGTATCTGCTCAGCTGGAGATTTTATCCTTTGAAAAATCACAATCTGTGGATCAAAATCCAGAAGGTGGGGCAGGCCATCACACAGACCATTGTAGTGATTGTCCCCAGGTTGAAGCTGCAATGCGTGATGCTGTAGCTGAGGAGGAAGACAGTGAAGATGACAGTTCTTCATCTGAAGATACATCATCAGAAAGGTGAGCATTCATTGAAAGAAGTAAATATATCTACATTACAGTGATTGATAAAGTTGGATAGCACTAGAATATTAACTTTATCGTGAAGAATCTTAAATGAAGGTTTATAGCAACCAAACGTAGATTATAACTTGTAACAAGATGAGTAATTGTTTCTCCAAATAACATTTGAGATGAGTGCAAAGGAATGAAGTAGTATATGATTTTTAAAATATTTGGTAATAGCAGCTTAAATGCAATTTATTTTAGGCCTAATCTCAGAATAACTGAAATTGCCTTACGGGCAAGTCTGAAGAATAATCACTTTTTTCAGTCGAGTAATTTGCTAGGCAATAATGCACAACGTTTCAAAGGTATGGTAGGAACAGAATCATTTTATTCGAGTGAAGAATATTACACAGGAGAGGAAATTAAAGCCAATCTGTGTGCCCTGCCCTTCCCCCACCACAGCCTCCACTCTCTTATCCAATCTCCTTTTAGATTGCAGCAATACTGATTATGTAAGGAAATGGACTTGAGAGAAATTTGTGACTTTGGGTCGGGCATTGTCTCTGCTATAGAGGGATAGACACCTGATTGGTGTTGCAAGAGAGAAGGGCACTGCTTGTGGAAAATAATTTCATGCTCAAAGCCTTGAGATAGGTCAGGAGTTTCATAGTTCGTGATTTCCAAGCTCAGATTCACTGAGACAAGATTTAGAGAAAAAACAAAATAGCAAAATGAGAATTAAATTCCTCAGGATTTTCGCTTTATGTTCCCTTTTCTTGGTGTTGTCATGTAATACACTATCCCAATTTGTATCTGATTCTAATAGTTATTACGACATTTCCACTTGTATGCAGTGACAAGCAATTTGCTGGAGGAACTCAGAAGCTCAGTCAGGAATTGTTCCGGGATTCTGCAGGGAGCGCTCATGGAGTGAAGTCGCTTCTGGCTTCGCTGTATTCCCGTTATCTTTTTTAACCTATGATCTCCTTGATCTAATCAATTTTTACTCACACCAGAAGATTTATTCTATCTTACTGATTTTTTTCTTAAACTGCAACTCTGGAATTTAAAGAAATGAGTACAAGATCCAAAGCCAAAGACGGGAAAGATTCTGATGGGAATGGAGGAAAAAGAAAAGGTGACTCTAAACAAATGGAGCTATCTTATGAGGTTATGATGAAGTTTCTAGAGGAAAAGTTCGAGGAACAACGTCAAAATTTATCTGAAAATTTATCAGATAAATTTGAACAACGTCAAAGTCTTAATGAAGATTTAAGATCAATCACGGAATCTCTGAAATCCCTGGATTGTGAAGTTCAAAAACATCGAAGTAAAATCTCTGAACTGGATATTAAATCTCAGAAGACGGATTCAAAAGTCGAGAACTTAGAGCAGAATTTAGCTTCGACTATTAAACAACTGCAACATTTTAAATCCAAAGTCATCGATCTTGAAAATTGATCGAGAAGACAAAACTTACTTATAATTGGTCTACCCGAGGATGTTGAGGATGGAGACCCTTCAATATTCTTTGCTCAACTTTTAAAGGATACATTCAGTTCAGTTTTTCCCAACAAGCCCCCATTACCTGACCGTGCCCACCGTATACTGCGGCCTAAGTTGGCGGGCCGTATCTAAACCGAGACCAATTATTCTTCGTTTCCATTATGTTAATGTTAAAGAACAGCTTCTCCAGACTGCTCGTCGGCAAGGAATGATCAAGTATCGCCAGCATTCCTTCAGGATAGTTCAAGATTACAGTCCCGAAGTGATGAAGGAGCGACTGACTTTTAAACCTCTGATGTTGGAATGTTATCAAAAAAATCTCAAACCGGCATTATTGTACCCTGCACGCCTAAGGATTTCTCTTCCTGATGGATCTCGTCGCGTCTTCCATTCCATAACCGCCGCTCGAAGCTTTTTGGATGATAACTACCCATCTGATACGGACACCGCTCTTTAATTAATGTTCTGTGCTCTCAGTATCAGCTTTTTTTTCTGAAGTTTTTTTTTAAAAAAATAAACCTACTACCGTACGATGAAGGTGTTTTATAAGCTCAAGATTTTTGTTTTGTGCTTACTACTATAGTTAGTACTTTACAACTTTGCAAATAAAGTTACTTTCTTTTAGTTAATTTTTCCTTAACTTTTTGTTTTCTGATATTATTGCTAACGATTTGATCTGACGATCATTTTCAGTTATATGTTTTTTATTTTTGTTTCTGTACAATTAAAATGGCGATTTGTTTTTCTTTTTGCATTATCTCATCTGTTCTTTTTGGGATGCCATGTTCTTATGTTTCTTCTTCCCATAATCCCCTTTTTTGGGAAGCGATATTTTATTTACTCATTTATAATTAACTAATCATACATATTGATGCTAACTTTTTCTTATTTATGTATCTTAGTAATTATACTATGTAGATTATTTTAGTATAGTGTTTAATTTTTTTTTATATATCATTTTCCGGGGGGGTCATCTATATAACATATATCTTTGGAGTTGCCTCCTGCAGTAATGGGGTTAGATTTAGTATTAGTTCTTTCTTCAGCCTTTTCTGGCTTAGTTCAGGGTTCTTGGGGATGGTGGGTGGGGTTGTCTTTTTCTTTAATTTTTTTCTATTGGGCTGACTTAGTACTACAAAGATGTCTGCAGTGTCGGGATTTCCGGTTCCTCTCTGATCATGTATTCCTCTTCCGATTTCATGAGTTCACATTATGGTTAACCCTTTACATACCAAAGGATTAACCTCAAATTATGGCTCACATTATTAATTTTGTCTCTTGGAATACAAATGGTTTAAACCATCCAATAAAACGGAAAAAGATTTTCAAAGTATTCCAAAGACTGAATGCTCATAAAGCTCATGAATGAGTTTTTTTTCACAAGAAACTCATGTAAGGAAAGAGGATAATCAACGCTTCTTTAAGTTCTGGAAGGAATAACAATACCACTTGAACTCCCAAGCCAAAATTAAAGGCGTTTCAATTTTTATATATCCCTCAATCACATTTATTCATCAAGACGTTATCTCAGATCCTAATGGTAGATTTTTGTTAATCACTGGGTTACTTTTTAATAAAAAGGTTGCTATGGTTAATGTTTATGCTCTGAATGTGGATTGCCTTGAATTTTTTAAACACATATTCACTTCCTTTCCTAACTTAAACGAGTATATGTTGATAATAGGCGGTGACTTTAATTTATGTTTGAATCCCATGTTGGACAGATCCATAGGTAGTCTGGCTTTACCAAATAAGTCGGCTACTCTGATTAACTCTTTTATGTTTGATTCTGGGATTTCAGAAATTTGGAGATTTCTATACCCAAAGGATAAAGAATTCTCATTCTTTTCACATGTTCATCGTTCTTATTCTTGAATTGACTATTTTTTTAATTGACTCTCGATTAATCCCATCTGTAATTGATCGTAATTATGACATTATCGCCATTTCAGATCATGCTCCAATGAAACTTTCTATCAAGTTAATGGATACCTCTTGTACTAATAGGCAATGGCGATTTAACCCTATTTTGCTTCAAGACTTGGACTTTGTCAAGTTTATAAAGGGACAGATTGATTTCTTTTTTTCAATTAATACTACGGAAGAAGTTTCCAATGGAACAGTTTGGCACGCTTTTAAAGCTTATATCCGTGGTCAGATTATTTCCTATTCGGCTGGTTTGAAAAAAACGTGCTAAGAATGAAATACTCTTGTTGGTTGATAAAATTAAAGAAATTGATAAAAAATACGCTATTTCTCCCAGTAAGGAGCTGTACAAACACAGAGTTGAACTTCAATTGGAACATAGCTTACTATTAACATCCTGATTGAAAATCAATTAATGAGAACTAAAAGTGATTTTTATATTCATAGTGATAAATCGGGTAAATTATTGGCTAATCAATTGAAACTTGCTTCGGTTAAACGTCAAATTACTGAGATTCGCAAACACGATGATACTTTGACAGTTGATTATGATGGGATAAACAAAGCCTTTCAAAAATTTTATACCTCTTTATATCACTCTGATTTTCCTCATGATTTTAATACCATGCATGATTTTTTAAGTAAACTGAATTTTCCGAAATTATCACCCGAAGATTGCTTATCATTAGAAACTCCTATTACAGAGGAAGAAATAATAACTGCAATCTCATCATTGAATTCTGGTAAAGCACCCGGTCCGGATGGGTTTAGTGGAATTTTTAAAATCCTTTTCCTCTATTCTCTCTCCGTGGTTGTCTAGAATATTCAAAGAAGCAATCAGTTTAGGTAAATTACCACAATCATTTTATGAAGCCTCTATTTCCTTAATTCTTAAAAAGAATAAAGATCCTACTGATTGTGCATCATACAGACCGATATCTCTTTTGAATGTAGATTCAAAAATTTTTGAAAAAATTTTAGCAACTAGGTTAGTGAAGGTATTACCTCAAATTACATCTATGGACCAAACTGGATTTATTAAAAATCGTTATTCATCCTTTAATATTAGGAGGTTAATGAATATTGTTTATACCTCTTCACTTATTACCCCGGAATGTATTATCTCATTAGATGCTGAGAAAGCCTTTGACAGAGTTGAATGGCCTTATTTATTTAGTGTGCTTGAGAAATTTAATTTTAGTTTGATATTTATATCTTGGATTAAATTGTTATATTATTCCCCGGTAGCTTCAGTTTGTACTAATAATCAAAGATCTCCCTTTTTTTTTTAATCTATTTTGTGGTATTAGGCAAGGATGCCCTCTTAGTCCTTTACTATTTAATATCGCCCTTGAACCTTTAGCAATTGCTATCCATGACAAGCCCAATATTTTTGGTTTACCCGCGGAAACGAAATACATAAATTGTCACTATATGCAGATGATTTGTTATTATATATCTCTAATCCGGAGAAGTCAATTCCTGCTATTCTAGCTTTATTGGCTCAATTTAGTAATTTTTCTGGCTACAAATTGAATCTTAATAAGAGTGAATTATTTTCCCTAAATAAGCAGGTACCTATTTATGGATGTTTACCATTTAAATTGGTTACTGACTCATTTATATATTTAGGGATAATAATTACGAAAAAGTATAAAGATTTATTTAAAGCTAATTTTTTTACCTTTAATTGATCAGATTAAACTTTTGTTTACTAAATGGTCACCAATATCTTTGTCTTTGATTGGTCGGATTAATGCTATTAAGATGATTATTTTGCCTAAATTTCTATATGTATTTTAATCGGTTCCAATTTTTATCCCAAAATATTTTTTCGATAATGTTGATTCAAAAATTTCATCATATGTATATGGCAGAACAAAAATCCTAGGCTAGGTAAAAGGTGTTAACAGAAATCTAAAAAAGAGGGGGGACTCGCCCTCCCGAATTTTAGATTTTATTATTGGGCAATTAATATTCGATACTTAAAATTTTGGTTACGAGATTTGAATGTATCTTTAAATCCACATTGGGTAAATCTTGAATGTAATTCATTACAAGGGTCTTCTTTGGGTTCGGTTTTGGGAACTTTGCTTCCTTTTATTTCTTCTAAATTGTATAAACAAATGAATAATCCAATAGTTAAGCATACTTTACGTATATGGTTTCAATTCCGAAGATTTTTTGGGTTCAATTAATTTATTTTAGCAAGTCTTATTATATCTAATTTCCTTTTTCAACCTTCCACTATGGATCAAGCTTACTTTGATTGGAAAACCAAAGGTATTGTACGTTTTTGTGATTTATTTTTGGATAATTGTTTCATGTTTTTTGATCAACTTTCTAACAAATATAATTTACCCAGATCTCACTTTTTTAGATACCGACAGATTAGAAACTTCTTAATTACTGCTTACCTATTTTTCCACACTCATATCCAATGGATACTTTGGAAAAAATTTTAGATCTAAATCTCTCTCAGAAAAGTGTTGTAGCAATTATTTATACCATAATTATGAATTTATGTCCTGATGTTTCCAATAAAATTAAAACTGATTGGGAAAGAGAACTTAAGATTATTATACCGATCGAAAAATGGGAAAAAATTCTTCAATTGGTTAATTCATCCTCTATATGTGCTAAACATGTGTTGATACAGTTTAAAGTAGTGCACAGGGCTCATATGTCCAAAGATAAACTATCTCGTTATTATTCTTATATTAATCCTATCTGTGATAGATGCCATTCCGAGATAGCTTCTTTAACTCACATGTTTTGGTCATGTCCTTTGTTGGAAAAATATTGGAAAGATATTTTTGATATTATTTCAACGGTTTTGAATACAGACCTACAACCTCACCCAATTACTGCTAGTTTTGGATTACCAATGATAGACTCAAATCACTTAACCTCTTCAGCTCGTCGGATGATTGCATTTCTTACTTTAATGGCCAGAAGATCCATTTTGCTGAATTGGAAAGAGATTAACCCTCCTACTGTATTTCACTGGTTTTCACAAACTATGTTGTGTTTGAATTTGGAAAAAATTAGAAGTGTGGTTTATGACCCTTCCATTAAATTTGAAAAAACTTGGAGGCCATTTATTCAGCATTTTCATATGATGTAATTTGACCATTTCCAAACTTACTTTACTTCTCTGTAGTGTTGGTTGAGAGGAATGGAGTCATTGACACTAAGGTTTTCTTTTCTTCCATTTTTATGTTGTTAAAATTGACCGAGTCTTTTTAGTTTAGTTGACTAATTCTGTTTCGATTAGTTTTTTTTGGGGTGGGGTTTGTTTTTTTTAATTTTTTTTTTCTTTTTCATGATTTTTCTCAGTTTTTTTTTGTCCTGTATTATTCATTGTTATCCTACATGATTGGGAGTTTTGTCAATTTATACTATTTGGTTTTATAATTACTCATCTTAAGTATAACAATGTATTTCCAACAATTTTGTATTATTGCTATGTTCTGCTTATATTTTATGAAACTAATAAAAAGATTGAATAAAAAGATTGAAAAAGAAAGAAAGGAAAGAATTGTTCCCACCCACCCACAGATGCTGCCTAGCCCTCTGAGTTCCTCCAGCAACTGTTTGTTGCTCCAGATTTTAGCATCTGTAGTCCCTTGCACCTCCATTTGTACTTGTGTGTGACTGGAGTCTGGATACTCCAAATAGTTACTTAACTCTGCAATAAACTAATCTAAATTTTGGTCAGGCCTGGTTGTTAGAGGTTAGTCTGGGCCTTAGTTTGAATGGCGCACTGAGTGTCAACATGTAATTGCCATCAGTGAGAAGCTGACAAATTGAATAACTTGCAGCAAGACTGGGCATTGTGACAGGGCTGAGGATGGGGCAGTTGATGTGGAAGTAGATTCAGCGTGTCGTGAGACCGTGTAGATGGACAGGCAGACAATAGGGTAAAATTGCTGACAGTGGGATGAGTTAAAGTGTAACAGGGCCAAAGTTGAAACGGGTAATGAATACAGGATTGAAGATGTTATATTTGAATGGACACTGGAGATGATCTTGTCGCGCAGTTAGAGATTGGCGGGTACGATGTTGTGGACGTCTCCGAGTCGTGGCTGAAAGAAGATCATGGGAGCTTTACATCCAAGGATACACAATGTATTAAAAGACAGGCAGGTAGGCAGAGGGGGTGGGGTGGCTCTATTGGTAAAAAAAATACTGTAAATCAAATCTTTAGAAAGTGGTGACGAAGGATTGGAAGATGTGGGCAGAATTAAGAAACTGCAAGGGTAAAAAGACCCTGATGGGAGTTGTATACAGGCTTTTGAACAGGAGCCAGGATGTGTGATACAAATTATGAGAGGTAGAAAAGGTATATAAAAAGGGCAATTTTGCCATAATCATGGCAGATTTCAATGTGCAAGTAGATTGGGAAGATTAGGCTAGTGCTGGATCCTGAGAGAGGGAATTTGTATAATGCCTATGAGATGGCTTTTTAGAGCACCTTGTGGTTGAGCCCTCCAGGGGAACTGTAATTCTGGATTGGATGTTATGAAATGACCCGGATTTGATTAGGAAGTTTAAGGCAAAGGAACCCTGAGCAAGTAGTGATCATAATATGATGGAATTCACCTGGCAGTTTGAGAGTGAGAGAGAGTGCGAAAATCAGATGTATCAGTATTACAGTGATTTAAAGGCAATTAAATAGACATGAGAGAGGAGCTGGCCAAAGTTGATTGGGAGGGGATGAGGGCAGAACGGCGATGGCTGGTGTTTCCAGGGACAATTCACAAGGCTCAGGAAAGATGCATCACAAAAATGAAGAATTATTCTAAGGGGAGGCTGACAAGGCAAGTCAAAGAGCATAAAAGTAAAAGAGAGGACTTATAATGTAGCAAAGAATAGTGCAAAGGTAGAGGATTGGAAAGCCTTTAAAAACCAACAGAAGGCAATTGAAAAAGCCATAAAGAGATAAAAGATGAAATGTGTAGGTAGGCTAGCCAAAATGAGGTTGCAAAGTATTTTCAGATTCTGTACAAGGGGAGTAAATGAGAGACGGCAGTGAATATTATACTGCTGGAAAATTACGCTGGAGAGGTAGTAATGAGGGACAAAGAAATGGCACAGGAACTTGGTAAGTATTTTGTGTCAGTCTTCACTGTGGAAGACACTAGCAGAATGTCAGTAACGTGAAAATGTCAGAGGACAGAAGTGAGTGTTGTTGCTATTATTAAGGAGAAAGTGCTTGGGAAGCTGAAAGGTCTGAAGTAGATAAGTCACCTGGACCAGATGAACTACACCTCAAAAGAGATGGCTGAAGAGATTGTAGAGGTATTAGTAATGATCTTTCAAGAATCACTAGATTCTGGAATGTTTCTGGAGGACTGGTAAACTTGCAAATGTCACTCCACTCTTTAAGAAGGGAGTGAGGCAGAAGAAAGGAAATTATAGGTTGGTTAGCCTGACTTCAGTGGTTGGGAAGATCTTAGAGTCTATTATTAAGGATTAGGTCTCAGGGTACTTGGAGGCACATGATAAAGTAGCCCAACGTTAGCATGGTTTCCTTGAGGGAAAATTTTGCCTGACAAAACTATTGGAATTCTTTGAGGAAATAACAGGCAGGAGAGACAAAGAATCAATGGATGTTTATTTTGATTTTCAGAAAGCCTCTTTACAAGGTGCCATACTTCAAGCTGCTTAGCAAGATAAGAGCCCGTGGTGTTAGAAGAAAGATACTGCTTTGGATAGGAGATCGGATGACTGGCAGGAGGCAAAAAGTGGGAATAAAGAAGCTATTTTGCTGGAGATTAGTGATGTTCTGTTGGGGTCAGTGGTGGGACAGCTTCTTTTCACATTATGTCAATGATTTGGATGATGGAATTGATGGCTTTGTGGCCAAGTTTTCAAATGATACAGAGATACGGGGGGGAGGGCATGGTGCAGATAGCTGAGGAAGCAGTGAGTCTGCAGAAGGACTTGGACAGATTGGGCGAATGGGCAACGAAGTGTCAATTGGAATACAATGCAGGGAAGTGTATTGTCATGCACTTCGGCAGAAGGAATAAAAGCATGGACCATTTTCTAAATGGGGAGAAATTTCTGAAATCAGAGGTGCAGAGGGACTTGGTAGTCCTTGTGCTGGATTCCCTAAAGGTTAACTTGCAGGTTGAGCCAGTGGTAAGGAAGCTAAGTGCAATGTTAGCATTCATTTCGAGAGGACTAGAACTTAAGAGCAGGGATGTTTTGCTGAGAGTTCATAAGGCATTGGTCAGACTGCACTTGGAGTATTTTGAGCAATTTTGGTTCCCCTTATCTCAGAAAAAATGTGTTGGCATTGGAGAGAGTCCAGAGGAAGATTATGAGACTAATCCCAGGAATGGAAGAATTAACATACGAGGAGCATTTGATGGTTCTGGCTCTGTACTCCTTGGAGTTTAGAAGAATGAGAGAATATCTCATCGAAACCTATCGAATATTGAAAAGTCTGGATTGAGTGGATGTGCAGGGGATGTTTCCTGTAGTGGGGGAGTCTAGGACCAGAGGGCACAGCCTCAGAATTGAGGGACGTCCATTCAGAACAGAGATAAGGAATAATTTTTTTTAGCCAGAGGATGGTGAATCTCTGGAATTCTTTGTCAGAGATGGCTATGCAGGACAAGTCATTGGGCATATTTAGGGTGGAGGTTGATAGGTTCTTGATTAGTCAGCGTGTCAAAGGCAGAAGAATGGGGTTGAGAGGAAATGGTGAATCAGACTGCATGGGCCAAATGGCCTAATGCTGCTTCTAGTTCATCTGAACCAGAATTGCGACCGCTGCCCTACGATTTAAATATGGCGTTTCATACCATTTAAAATTAGTAACACAGCGAGAAGCATCATAAAATATAGATAGAAAACATGATCAAGGAAAGAAACGAGAATTTAAAAAAGAAAGAACTATTATAATTGAACTAAACTGGTGGCAGATCAGTGCACAGCTTCTAAATTGTGTGCTGGTGGGTAAATATTTAGAGAGAAGTTAAGCATAGTAGGAATAGTTTCTGGCTGGCGACACAGACAATGGGACCAACAACAAAATATTGTAGTCAAGAATTAAAAAGGAAATTTTGCTGTAAGGCAACAATAGTTGTCATTGTCATAATGGGAGTACAAATTGAAGGACAGCAGAATCCACATGGATTGAAATAAATAATCAGCGTAATGAGTCATCAACAATGGGAAGTACCTGGAGGAGGAAATATCTAAGTAATGATGCAAAATGAAAACAATGTACAACCTCACTGACTTTCCACTTGACCTCGGACCATCTGAACAACAGCAGTACCTATGTCAGGTTGCTCTTTATTGATTACAGTTCAGTATTGAACACCATCATCCCTTCAGTACTAATCAATAAGCTTCAAAGCCTGGGCCCCCGTATGTCCCTCTGCAACTGAATTCTTGACTTCCTCATCGGGAAACCACGGTCAGTGTGGATCCATAGTAACATCTTCTCATTGTCGACAGTCAGCTCCTGCACACCTAAAGGATTTGTGCTTAGCCCGCTGCTCTATTCTCTGTACATCTTGACTGTGTGGCTGGTCACTGCTCAAATGCTAGCTATAAGTTCGCTGCTGATCTAACTGTTGTTTGCAGAATATCAGATGGTGATGATGAGTTGTAGGGGGTGAGTTAGATTAGCTGGTTGCATGGTGTTACAGCAACAACTTTGCACTCAAAGTCAGTAAGTTCAGGGAATCGACGTGGACCAGGAAGGGGGAAATGAAGGAACACACAGTGGTTCTCATGTAGGGATCGCCTGTGGAAAGGTAGGCAGTTTCAAATTCCTGGGTGACAACATCTCTGAAGGTCTATCCTGAGTCCAACATAATTGATGCAATTATGAAGAAAGCACACTCCTAATAATTCATTAGGTGTTTGAGCAGATCTGGTACGTCACCAAGGACTTCAGCAAATTTCTACAGATGTACTGTGGAGAGCATTCTAACTGGTTACATCACTCTGTGGTATAGAGGGGTTACTGCATAGGATAGGAAAAAGCTGTCAAGCATTGTAAACTCTGCCAGTTCCATCATAGATTCTAGCCTCTCCATCATCGAGGACATCTTCAAAAGGCAATGCCTTAAAAAGGTGGTAGTCATCATTAAGAACTCCTACCACCCAGGCGATACCCTTGTTTTCATTACTGACGTCAGAGAGGAGGTACAGAAGCTTGAGGATACACATTCAATATTTTAGGAACAGCTTCTTCCCCTCTACCATCTGATTTCTGAATGAACAGTGAACACTACCTCACTATTTTTGTTCTCATTTTGGCTACTTACTATAAGAGGGTTACAGTTGTGGTGGAGAGTTACCAGGATGTTGATTGGATTGGAGGATTTTCCCCCCTGTGTTTTTTTTTTCCCAGTTCTCCAATTTCAGAATTCTTTTCCTCTGGTCAAGGTATCAAAAATTTGTGAATTTAGTTTTGAGGTGAGAGGAATGAGTTTTAAAGGGAGTCTGGGGAGAAACTACTTTTGGACGCACTAGCTGCCAGGAGAGGTGATAGAGTTAGATGCAATCACTGCTAAAGAGATATTTAGACAGGCACTTAAACAGGCAATGCTTTGAAGGGTATGGTCCTAACACGGGCAACTGAGATTGACGTAGTTGAGCAATAATGGTGGGCGTGGATGTATTGGACCACAGTTTCTGTGCTGGACTACTCTGACTTGACACATTGCATTTTTTTTGGTTCAGTGTTTGTTCCACCTCGGTAAGTCTCTGCTGCATCTTCTTCTGAAGTTCAATAACAAATCATGGATGCTGCCTGCAAAATGCAAGTTGGCTCCTTCTTTGGTATAACTCAATTGAATGGATGACTGATTTGGTAGGGTATGACTATAGGATCTGATCCCCTTCATTCTTTTCTGGAACACATCTCAAAGTAGCATAAGCAGAATCAGTAACATTTATATAATGATGCAGTGACAATAGAACCTCAGCTTCTCATTCTGCATTGTTCAGCTAATTACTTTTGAGAATCATAATTTTTCTGAACACCTGGGTTTTGCTGATATGTATTTACAGCTGTAGATAGCATGGAGTTGGGTCTAGAATTTGTTTGAACTTGGTCTTTAAATTTTCAGACAAATGCCACGTGGTTCATTCACCTTCTCTCATAGATACAACAAATGGTAAAAAGCATGTTGGTTTGGAACAATATTGATTTGCAAATGTGAAATACATGTTACTTTAAATTCCAAATGCAGCTCTTTCCTGCACTTGCTGGGTTACTTGGCTGCATCCTCTATTGAAGTCATGAATGCTTGCTGAATTCACATTTGAATTTCAATGTCTGGAACTTGGTGAAGATTTTCTGCTCCATTTCCATCACCAAAATCAACTGCTCTCACACATTGATCAGGGTTTGGAAAAGTTTAATTGTGCCTTGGGTTGGTGAAAGCGTGTTATTGCATCTGATAACTAACAACTGAAAATGCTGATTTCTTGGAATTGTGATACAGGAATTTTGAACTGCTTCTTTAAGAACTGATGGCTCAAGTTTAAAGCATTGCCAACTTAACTCTGGAATCTTTTCAAAAATCCTTTCAAACTTAGATTTTAGTAGAGCTGATTCTTTAAATTTGACCAGGACCAGACTCACAAGTTGTGAGATAAATTATTCAGTTAGTTGACAGCTTCTTGTCTCAGATGCCTGCCAATTGCTTTTATGTTTTATCATTGAAACCATCCATATCCATTATCTGCCTCCTTCAGGTTTAAATTGGAACCACTTTGATTCATGGTACCATACCACTTGACAAATGACAAGACTGGAAGGTAATTGGTAAAGCAGTACAAGTGACAACTGATTGTTAAGTTATGACAGAGTTACTACTCCATTTATCTAAAGCTACTATTGGGACCCAATTAGGAGTTCTGCAGTCTTGGTGCTGGGTATGAGATTAAGACTTCCCTCTGTGAATAGAGAACTGCTTTTACAGTGTGTCAACTGCATTTCTCAGTTGTTTTGTTGTCAGATGCAATAATTAAATATTGATTTTTGACAACACAAGGCACAAATAAGCTGTGCTAGGCTCTGAGCAATTAATCTGTGGGAACAGTTTATTTTGGTGCAGACGTCAGATTTGGAACTCAATGCTTGTTGACAGATTTGCTAGGTATCCCAGAATTGTGTAGATTAGAATTAATTTTTCAGAATCAGAATCAGGTTTATTATCACCGGCATGTGACGTGAAATTTGCTAACTTAGCAGCAGTTCAATGCAATACATAATATAGAAGAGAAAATAAAATAATAATAAATAAATAAATCAATTACAGTATACGTATATTGAATAGATTAAAAAATGTGCAAAAAACAGAAATACTGTATATTTAAAAAAAAAAGTGAAGTAGTGTCCAAAGCTTCAATATTCATTTAGGAATCGGATGGCACAGGGGAAGAAGCTGTTTCTGAATTGCTCAGTGTGTGCCTTCAGGCTTCTGTACCTCCTTCCTGATGGTAACAGTGAGAAAAGGGCATGCCCTGGGTGCTGGAGGTCCTTAATAATGGACACTGCCTTTCTGAGACACTGCTCCCTAAAGATGTCCTGGGTACTTTGTAGGCTAATGCCCAAGATAGAGCTGACTAGATTTACAACCCTCTGCAGCTTCTTTAGGTCCTGTGCAGTAGCCCCTCCATACCAGACAATGATGCAGCCTGTCAGAATGCTCTCCACGGTACAACTGTAGAAGTTTTTGAGTGTATTTGTTGACATGCCAAATCTCTTCAAACTCCTAATAAAGTAAGTTAGAAATTAAGAACATTATTTAAAGATTTTGTTTATTTAATTTTTTTGAGATACAGCACAGAATAGGCCCTTCCAACTCTGAGCTGCACCGCCCATCAACCACCGATTTAATCTTAGCCTAATCACGGGGCAATTTACAATGAGCAATTAACCTACCAACCGGTAGGTCTTTGGACTGTGGAAAGAAACTGGAACACCCAGAGGAAACCCATGTGGTCACGGGGAGAACATAAAAACTCCTCACAGACATTCCGGTGGGAATTGAACCCGGGTCACTGGTACCGTAACCACATAGCTGCCCTGCATGTTGTTAAAGAGAGCCTGTTATAAAATAACCTACTTCATTACACTGACTGTGAAATAAACCAAAATGCTGAGCAAGTGATTAGATAGAATTATTTTTGTGAGATAATAGTCTAATAGCTAGAGTATTTTGAACATAGAGAATAAAACAATGCAGTGCAGAAACAGTCCCTTCAGTCAATGATGTTGTGCCAAACCAATAACCTATAACAGTTTCTTGCTCCATCTTGCTATGAATTTAAGAATAAAAGATCCAATTACCTTTATTTCCATATGTTTAATCTATCAGTTTTGCAAAAGCCACCATTTAGAATGCTGCTGCTTTTTATGGATGAACTGATCCTGTGTCTTGCAAATTGCTCTCAGAAATTCTAGCCATTGCTGCTCGACCATCACCCCTGATCGTGTCCACTTCCAATCAACTTTGGCCAGCTCCTCTCTCATGCCTCTGTAGTTCCCTTTACTTCACTGTAATACTAATGCATCCTATTTTATCTTCTTCCCCTCAAGCTGCAGGGTGAATTCTAATATATATTGATCACTTTCTCCCAAAGGTTCCTTTACCTTAAGCTCCCAAATCAAATCTGGTTCATTCCATAGCATCCAATTCAAAATTGCTTTTCCCTCGTGGGCTCAGCCAGAAGCTTTCGAAAATCTCTCACTGGTGTCCTACAAATTCTTACTCTTGGGATTCAGCACCACCTGATTTTCCCAAACTACCTGCATATTGAAATCCCCCATGAGCATTGTGACGTTGCCCTTTTTATGCGCATTTTCTATCTCCTGTTGTAATTTGTACCCCGCATGCTGGCTGCTGTTTGGCGGACTGTAAGTAACTCCTATCAGGGTGTTTTTAAGATTCAAAATCTTCTGATCCTATGTCATCTCTTAGGATTTGATTTCATTTTTACCAGCAAAGCAACTCCACCTCTTCTGCCAACCGGTCTGTCCTTTTGATACGATGTGTATCTTGGATGTTTAGTTCCCAAATGTGATCTCCTTGCAACCACAACTCAGTGATGCCCAAAACATCACACCAGCTAATTTCTAACTGCACGATAAGCTCATCTACCTTATATATACTGTGTGCATTCATATATGACACGTTCAGTCTCCTATTCACCACTCTTTTCAATTTTGTCTCCATGTTGCTGGAAGATAAATTTTTATTCCTTTCTAATTCTTAATTCCAAGTCTTATTCTGGAAACTTCCATAGCTTCTCCTGCACTGTATTCGCCTTTTACTTTATCCATGCTTTTCCAAGCTGTTGACCACCCCCCCCCCCAATACTATTTAGTTTAAAGCTCTATTCACATGTCCTCAATATGTAATTACCAAGACCCCAGTCTCATCCTGGTTCAGGTGGAGCCAATCCCATTGGAACAGCTCCCTCTTTCACCAATACTGGTGGCAATGTCCCAAAAATTCAAACCCACTTCTCCCATGCCAATCTTTCAGCTATGTATTTGGATCTTAGGTCTTACTAACCCTGAGCAATTTTCACATGGCTTAGGTAACAATCAGAGAACTATATTGGCTCATACAGTTTAATTTAGTCACTAGCTGCTCAAATTCCTTCAGTAGAATATCTTTCCTTGTTCTTCATATGTCGTTGGTGCTCGTATGGACTACGGCAAGTAGATCTTTCCTTTCCTACTCCAGATTCCTCTAAGTTAGATAAAATGTCCCAAACCTGGGCACTAGGCAGAAAACACAGCCTTTGGGGCTCTTGATCCTTGTGACAAAGAATTGTGTCTACTTCCCCTGACTATGCTAACCCCAATCACAACTACATTTCTCCTCCCTCTCTTGAATGGCTTCCTGAACCACAGTGCAATGTTTTGTTTGCTCGTTCATCCTACAGCCCCGAACTCCCATCTGCACATGAAGCAAGGATCTCAGACCTGTTGGGCGAGCTCAAGGGCTGGGCTCCTCCAGCACTACCTCTTGCAGTAATAGCCTTTTGTCCCTGGCCACAGACTGAATTTGAAGTTGTTAATCTAATGGGTGTGACTGCCTCCTGAAGCAGCACATCCAGGTAACTCTGCCCTTCAGTGCTTTGTACTGTTTGAAACTCAGATTCCAGGTCATCAGCTTTGAGCTTGAGCTCCTCAAGCAACCAATGCTTGCTGCAGATGTGGTCACCAGGAACTACAGTGGGGTCCACCGGCTCCCTTGTTATGTAGCTGCACCACATCACCTGATTCTGCATTAATATATTATCTAATTTGTTGTAATTTGTTATTTTTTAAGTTAACTACTATATATACTCAGTGGCTATTTTATTAGGTACTTCTTGTGCCTGTTAAAATGGTCACTATGTGTACGTTCATGGTCTTCTGCCGCTGTAGCCCATTCACTTCGTACGGTTAGAGATGCACTTCTGCACACCTCTGTTGTAACATGTGGTTATTTGAATTACTGACACCTTCCTGTCAGCTTGAACTGGTCTGGCCGTTCTCCACTTGAACATTGGAGAAAGGAACCCCCTTGTCCTGCCCAAGGACAGCTGTATCTCCTTGCCACTAGTATGGCACTATCACGACCAAGTAAAACATCAAGGCTGTCACCTTACGGGAGGAGCCGTTAGAGCAGCAGGTTTGTGGACCATAGGTGGCAGGAGGGTCATCAACTCATTTCTACACAGATGTGCCATCTGCCAGAAGGACACCAGTGTGCAGAAGTACTTGAGTCAACAAGAATGCACATGGGAGTTCAACCCCTATCTATGCCTTTCATGTGGGTGGCTCATGGGAGCGCATGGTTGGGGTGGGGAGAAGAATCCTTGATTCAATGCTGCTTCAGGAGAACACTCATATTATCCACAAAGTCCTATGCACCCTTATGGCAGAGGTTGCAGCAATAACAAATGTGAGACCTCTTGGTCCAGCTTCCACAGACCCCAACTCACCATTTATACTGTTGCCTGCAAAGATGCTCACACTAAAGGTTGGAGTTCCCCCTCCACTTGCAGACTTTACGGATAAAGATCTTCTCAGTAGACAATACAGACAGGTTCAAATTCTCACCAACAAGTTCTGGACTTGCTGGAGCAACGTGTACCTCCCAACTCTGCAGCCCTTCTTGAAGTGGATAAAAACTTGCAGGATCTACAAGAGGAAGATGGTCATGCTCTTGAGAGACAGTCAAGCTACCTGCAATGAGTGGCTCTTGGCTAAGGTTACCACTGCCTTCCCTGGAAGGGCTGAAAGAGTCCGGAAGGTAGAGCTGAAGACCACAGACCAAGGTTCTGCTTGGACCTTCCTGAGAAGTTGTTTTGCTCCTGCCCAAAGAAGACTGATCATAGCAAAGTACTTAGTAGTGACCTCACAAAGGTCAGGCAGGGAGTGTTCTGCCCTTTGGCAATTTATTTGTTTTCCTATGTGATTAAGCACATTTATTTGTTTTCTTTTAATATCACTGGCATATGTTGTGAAATTTGTTAGTTATTATTTGAAAGTTGTTATTTTAATGAGCAGTTTCTGGACTGTATTAGGTAATTTCCTGTGCAGCCAGGAAGTAGTAATAAAAGCACATTGGCTGGCAGTAAGCCAGAGCTTTTTTTTTGTTAGGAGTGGAAGAATTTCTATCTAAAACCAAACTGTTGTTTCCCCAGCAGAAACATTGCTTCTTCACTCCTTATGCACTGTCATGCCACTAAGTCTGCAATAAAACCAAGGGGCAGGGAGGCGATACCTTGACTATCATGCCATTTTTGAATGGAGTTTGGCTGACTGTCTAGATGTTGTACCACCTCAGTGAGGGCAGCACAGTGATGAATATAGTTACTTATTTTTGTTAAAACTTGCCCAGTTTTCCAATATTTTTATTTAATTTCTTACATAAAAGAATACAGTACAGTAGAATATATAATATATATTGTTTATAATATAATGAAATCACACAAGGTGTAATTACCCCATATTCATATAAAATTAAATTTAAACATAATATTGAAAAGAGATAGTTATATTATTACAAAAAAAATCTAAACCCACTACTAGTAAAAAAACAGCTGTTAGGTTTAAAAAAAAGGAAAGGATCCTTAACATATAGTAGAATATATTATTTGCCAACATCTGTGCTTAATAGCAAATAAAAGATTATGAAAATAATTCAGAAAAGGTCCGCACAATGTTAAAAAATCTTGTCTCGGTTCGGAAATTGAACAGCGAATCTTCTCTAAATTTAAGCAAGACATAACGTCATTTAACCAATGAGTATGAGTGGCATCCTTCCACTTAAGTAACAATGCCCTCCTGGCTGTGAGAGAAATAAAGGCCAAAATATGCAGATCCTGCTTCTCCAAAATAATATCATTTCCTCCAACAATAAAAGGATTAGGTTTAGAATTTACTTTAAAAAGCTCTGAAAAAGTTTGAAATACTTCCTTCGAATATTTTTCAAGACTCAGACGAGTCCAAAACATATGGATTAATGAAGTTTCTCTAATATTAGATCTATCACAAAAGGAAGATATATCCAAATAAAAACAAGACAGCTTATCTTTAGATATATGAGCTGTATGAACCACTTTAAATTGTAGAAGGGAATGACGGGCACATAACAAAAGTATTAACCAATTAAAAAAATTTCATTCCAAGTCACTCGGAAATTGAAATCTGTAAATCTTGTTCCCAAAGATTTTTAATTTTATCTAAAGGAATATTTCTCATTGCCGACAACATAGCATAAATATTAGAAATAGATGCATTTTGTAAGGGTTTCAAATTAAAAATTATATCAAGTAAGTTTTTATCTGGACTTTTAGGAAATGTATGAACTTGAGAACCCAGAAAGTCTCTAAATTGTAAATATTGAAAAAAGTGAGTTCTCGGTAGGCTATACTTAACTGACAGTTGTTCAAATGAAGAGAGAGTATCTTCAACAAACAAATCATAAAAACATTTAATACCCAATCTATTCCACTCTTTAAAATCTACATCAGACTTAGACGGTTTAAAAAAAATAGTTCGAGAAAATGGGACTGGAAAGTGAAAAACTCAATGGACTAAAATATTTTCTAAATTGTACCCAAATCCTCAAAGTGTTTTTAACTACAAAATTATCAGTTAAGTTACTTAAAGATAAATGAATTGAAGATCCGAGAAGAGAAATAATAGAAAATTTATTAACAGAATTAGCTTCTAAAGAAACCCAGATCGGACAGTCCTCTCGATTAATATAACCAAAACGTAAGATTTTGTATATTGACTGCCCAGTAATAAAACCTGAAATTGGGTAAAGCTAAACCTCCCTTCTTTTGTAGCTTTTTGAAGATGAACTTTAGTTGATCAAGAAATTTTATTCTTCCATATATAAGAAGATATAATAGAATTCAAAGCATCAAAAAAGGATTTAGGAATAAAAATAGGTATGGCTTGAAATAAAATAAAAATTTAGGCAAAATATTCATTTTAATAGAATTAATTCAGCCAATCAACGATAGAGAGAGGGGTGACCAGTTTGAAAGTGCCTTCTTAACATAATTCAGAAGTATAAAAGATTTTCCTTAATAAGGAATTTATAACTCCTAGTAATTGTTACGCCCGAATAAGTAAGTTGATTTCTTACAATTTTAAAAGGAAGATTAGTATTAACTAATACCAAATCATTCAAAGGAAAAAGTTCACTCTTATGAAAGTTAAGTTTATATCCAGAGAACTGACTAAAGCAAGAAAGTAAAGAAAGTAGAGAAGGTAAAGAAGACTCCACATTAGAAATGTAGAGCAAAAGGTCATCAGCATAATGTGAAACTCTATGGGTAATAACTCTCCTTAAAATACCAGTGATATCATTAGATTCCTGGAAAGCAATAGCTAAAGGTTCTAAGATCAAATCAAAAAACAAAGGACTCAAGGGACAACCTTGTCTAGTTCCGTGATAAATTTTGAATGGTTTAGAGTACTGAGAGTTAGTGAGAACCTGAGTGGAAGGAGATAAATAAAGTAATCCATTGAATAAAAACAGGCCCAAAGTTAAATTTTTCTAAAGTTTTAAATAAATAATTCCATTCAACCCAATCAAAGGCTTTCTCAGCACCTAAGGATATCCCACATTCCAAGATCTCTTTAGAAGGGGAATAAATAACATTCAATAAATGACAAATATTAAAGTGGGAGTAGTGATTTTTGATAAATCCAGTCTGATCATCAGAGATAATAGTTGGCAAAATATTTTCAATCCTACGAGCCAAAAGTTTAGATAAAATTTTAGTATCAACATTAAGTAAGGAAATAGGTCTATAAGAAGAACATTCAATTGGGTCCTTATTCTTTTTAAGGATAAGTGAAATAGAGGCTTCATAAAAAGATTGTGGCAACTTACCCAATTTAAAAGAGTCGGAAAGGACAAAATAAAAATGAGGTATAAGCAAAGAGGAAAAAGCCTTATACAACTCTCCAGAAAATCCATCAGGACCCGGAGCCTTCCCCAAGTGCAAAGAATGAACAACCTCGGCAATTTCTTCATAGGAAATAGGTTGATCCAACAATTTTTGAATATCACCAGAAAGTGCAGGAATGTTTAATCGATCTAAAAAAAATTCATTAGAGTGTTATCTTTAGGAGGATCAGAACTATGAAGTTTAGAGTAGAATTCTCTAAAAGCATCATCTATTTCTAAATGATCAGATGTTTTATCACCATTAGCTTTACAAATTTCTTTAATTTGACGTTTAACTATAAAGGTCTTTAATTGGTTAGCTAATAGTTTACCTGTTTTATCTCCATGAGCATACTTTTATCTTTTAAAAGTTGCATTTCAATTGGATAAGTTAAGAGCAGATCGTATTTAGTTTTAATTTCAACACTTTTATATAAAACAGGATCTAGACCCAAAGCATATTTTTGGTCTAATTGTTTCAACTGATTAGCTATTTCAATTCTCTCCTTATTAGCTCTTTTCCTAACACTAGCGGTAAAAGAAATAACTTGACCTCTAATATAAGCCTTAAAAGCATCCCATAAAATAAGACTAGAAGTCTCTTCTGGCGTATTCTCTTTGAAAAGAGAATAATGTGTCTGTCCAAAAATTTTAAAAAATCTTTTTCTGATAACAGAGTTGAATTAAAACTCCAGAATCTATTTATTTGGGAGATTCCCGGAAGATTTAAAGATAAAAACACAGGAGCATGCTCTGTAACAGCAATTTCTTTATATTCACAGGATTGAACTAATGGAATCAATTGGCTATCAGCAAAAAAAATCAGTCCTGGAATACGTATGATGAACATGAGAAAAAAATGAGTACTCTTTATCTGTTGGATGTAGAAAACGCCAAACATCAACAATATCACATTTCATTAGAAGAGATTGGATAAAAGAGGCAGATCTACTGCAAGTCAATCGTTTAGAAGAAGAACGATCTAAAACAGGATCTAAACAACAGTTGAAGTCGCCTCCTAAAATCAAAAAATATAAACTTAAATCTGGTAAAAAAGAAAAAAGTTCAAAAAAGCCTGGATCATCTATATTTGGGGCATACAAGTTAGCAAAAACTATTAATTTATTATCTAATTTTCCTGAGACTAAAACACAACGCCTGTAGCTGTCAGACACTACATTATATTGAACGAAAGAAACTGAATTATCTATAAAAATGGAAACTCCTCTTGCCTTAGCCTGAAAGGAGGAATGGAAAGATAAACCCTTCCAATGTCTAAAAAAATGTAAATTACCACATTTACGAACATGTGTTTCTTGTAAAAAAAAATTAAGACATTCAATTTCTTAATTAAATATCTTATTACATTTCACAGGAAGCTTTAATCCTTTCACGTTAAAACTAAGTAAATTAGAAATATGGTCCATTTTTAATATTGCTTAAAGGAGATGTTTGAATAAAAACTGCTGGAATATATACTAAATCCAAACAATGAGCTTTAAGAAAAAGTAACCAAGCAACAAATGAAGCTTAGAGAACCAAACAGCTGATAGAAAAAAAGAAAACCTCCCCCCACCCCCTGCCCAAAGAGAGAAAATCGACCAAAAAGCAGTTGACAACTAAATCTGTCATCCCTCCCAAAACAATCTACTGGCTGAGCTCCAAAAAAGATTTCAAGGCAAAACTGCTTCCAACAAGACATAACAAAAAACAGAGCAAAATTAAACATATTAAACAAAACCTCAAAGAATTATAGTATAAAATATTAGAAAGAAATATGGAAGTTCAAAACATATGAACCTAGAAAGAATTAACATAAAGAAAACATACTAATATTAAATCCTTAATTTTCTAAACAAGGAGATAAAAATACAAAAAAAAATTAGATACGAAGATATACCGAGAGCAAAAAAAAAAGACACTTGTTCATAAGAAAAAGTTACGAGCATTTAACTGCTGGTTTAAAATAAAGGATCCATCAGGCAGACACAACATAAATTTGTGTAAAGAGTTATTGAACAGTTAAACTTCTAATTGATTCAGCACTTAAGAAATCTTGCACTTTGGTCAAACGAAACTATCTGTGAGAGCCATTTTTCAAAATGATTCTAAGACGAGCAGGGTATTGAAGAGAAGGTTTAAAATCTCTATTATACAGCTCAGACATGAGTTTTTTAAAATTTGAAGTGCTCATTCAACACCTCGGGTGAAAATTCTTCCACAATTCTGAACTTGTGGTCTTCATAATCAATTATACCTTTCTGACGAGATTCACGAATTAAAAGTTCCTTTGTTTGAAAGTCGTGAAGACAATTTATCACTGAACGAGGGCATCCTCCTGGAGGAGGTCTTGGTAAAGGCAGCCTGTGAGCTTGGTCTATCTTAGGTGGAGATTTTAAAATATTTGGAAATAATTCAGCCAAAAGCTTTGCAAAAAATTCCGAAGGCTGATTACCTTCCAATGACTCTTTAAAACCCAGAATACGTACATTATTTCTTCTGTTTCTATTTTCTAAGTAGATAATCTTCTGTCTTAATGTTTCATTAACCTTTAACTGTTTATCACAGATCTGTTCCAGGTCGTCAGTCTTCACATTGAACATTGTCAGAGTGTCTTCGTTCTCTTTTATCAGTTTATCGTGTTCACTTGAAGTTTTTTGAATAAAATCCAATTTTCCATCTGTCCATTTAAATTCAGCAGTGAGTTGTTGGATCTTCTCCAAAAGTTCATTTTTATGCTTCCGAAGTGTTACCATAATCGATTCCAAAGTTACAGGAGAGTCCTCTTCTTTTTTAGTAACTTTAGCACAACTCATCATAAAGCAATATTGCGTTTAAAACAACATACATAAAAGTTGCTGGTGAACGCAGCAGGCCAGGCAGCATCTCTAGGAAGAGGTACAGTCGACGTTTCGGGCCGAAACTCTTCATCAGGACTAACTGAAGGAAGAGCTTCTCCCTGGGCCTCCTGTCCCATGATCCTCTCGTATCTCCTTTTGCCAATCACCTGTCCAGCTCTTGGCTCCATCCCTCCCCCTCCTGTCTTCTCCTATCATTTTGGATCTTCCCCCCCCCCTCCCACTTTCAAATCTCTTACAAGCTCTTCTTTCAGTTAGTCCTGACGAAGGGTCTCGGCCTGAAACGTCGACTGTACCTCTTCCTAGAGATGCTGCCTGGCCTGCTGCGTTCACCAGCAACTTTTATGTGTGTTGTTTGAAATTCCAGCATCTGCAGATTTTTTCGTGATTGCGTTTAAAAGTAAGTTTTCAAAACAAGTTGGAAGCAGTAAATTAAAAAGAGTAGGAGCACCTATAAAAGCACTGCTACTCCATCAACAGCCAGTAGAGAAGTCCAAAAACTTGCCCAGCTCACCTAGTCATGGTACTGTTGTCTACTTTTCTTGATGGACATTGAAATTATTGGAGAAGATAAGATTGATAGCACTGTGAAGGATAAGATCAGCAGGCAAGTGGGATTGCCACCCCAATGCATGCAACATACCAACCTGTCTTGAAAATATATTGCTCTTCCTTCATAATTGGACTAAAATTCTGAAAGCTTGTAGGCTGCTGAAAGATACAGAATCATTTTTCTTTATAATAATGACACAGTACAAAAGTGTGCTGAACCTTTGTAAATCATCAACAAGAATGTGGCAATTATTGACACTGCACTTCAGAAAGGAAGTCGATGATATGGAGTGGACGTTGAGGGGATTTAATACAATAATAACATTAATACCAAACTACGGGTAGTTATATTAAGGAACAAGAGTAGGTAATAATTTAGAGTGAAGAAGGTTAAAGGGAAATTAAATAAGGTATTGGAGAAATGCAGCATGTATTAGACAACATTTCAAAACAGAATTTAAGATTATTTGAAAAGGTAATTATTACATGTTTATAGCAAAACAGGACAGTTTTGATACTTTTCCATAGCGCCAACTACAGTGCAATGCGATAATCTTAGATCATGCATACATACTTGCTACATTTACCAATTAAAATACTGTCCATAGACTGTAGTAGGCATTTTTTTCTGTAACCTCCCTCACATGTCGCCACAGCTCACTGCTAAGGGAATAAATCTGACGTCAAAACTCTTAAGAGTAAATCTAAAGAGACACTGTAAGTGTATGTTCTGGGACCTTGAATTTTACAGTGTTCTCTTTGAAGTTGAATAACCTGTAGACAGACATATTATTTAGAAATGGATCTTTTATCGGTTCATTGTAGTAGTAAGGCCAAATTTTAATTTTGGAAGTCTGATGTAAAATTTTTTAAAAAGATCTAAATAGCCAATTCTTATTCCCTCTAGTTCGAGATGAAACTGAATGATGCTTTGTAGATTGTCATTGATTAGTTTTCAGTTTGTTGCTAAAAGCAGAGTAATGTGTCATTTTAGTGTAGTTACGCTATTTATTTCAATCATTTTAATTTGCATTGTCCGTTATACCAAAGTGGAAAAAATACAGATAGTTACTCATATAATAATTGGTAAGATATACAGGTATGCATTTGTTGGTGCTCTTAATAATGTTGAATTTGAATTGTATTTCACACAGTGATTCAGATTCCACATCATCTTCGTCTTCCCCTTTGTCATTGGTTGTTATGTCAGAAGGTGATGATGATGACCAGGAACAAGAAAAGAAAAAAGCCCATCTAATAAAATCAAAAGATGAGCTTTTGTTGGAGGTAAGAAAGGGTTTCATGTTTTTTTTTATTATTCCATTAAGACTGCAATCAGCAAGCAAAATTAATGATCAGAGCCAAAGGAATTTCAAGTTGTTGCTCAGTAGTTTGCCGCCTTGTATGTTAAAGTTGAAGTTTAGGAATTGGAAGTAGATTTACTATGTGGTTGGCTCTCTTTAACCCATGTTTTAGATTAACTTTCCATGTACCTCATAATTGCAATGTAAGTAGGATTTTAGTACCAGAGGTATAATTTGTTTATCACTGGGTTCCCCCCACCAGGGAAGGCTAGTTACGTTAAATGTCAGAGCATCAACTAACTGAATTGTATGTTTTTTCATTGTGCAAGGTTTTACCTCAATTGAGGTGTCTAACTATGCGTTGACTTTGGCTTGTATTTTTGTTAATTGTATATTGCTGGCCAACCACATTTCCAATTTGCGCAGTGGGTTACAAACAGTTCTCAGGGACCGAAACCCATTATAAACTGGGGAGGAACTACACTGATACTTCTCACCTCCTGTTTGCTCTTGCTTGTTTCTTTTGACCTATTTTTATCTGATATAAACAGAAATTATGAAATTTTTTTTTAAAATGTTAAAAAAAGTGAGAAAATTGCAATTAGCAGGATTTAAAGTAAAGCATGTAGCTGTGACCCAGATGGGTAGGGAAAGAAAGATACAGAGACAAATGGTATGTTGTTTGTAGATGTACAGAGATAGCCATTGTAAGAGTTTCATAAAATTTAATGGACTATTGATTCAAGATGGTATGTAATTTCAAGAGATTTATTTGTAAATGCTTTAAGTTTCAGATATCTCATTACTTATTTAGAAAATAGTGCGCAATATTAACACAGAATAGGAATGAGACATTCATATTCTTCAGCCTGTTCTGTCTTTCAATTTAGATTTTATCCTCAGCTCAGTTTATCTCTACTTGTACTCTCTACTTCTGGCCACTTGCTAATTTCCATCTCTAAAGTTGTAATTAACTTAGAACTGTTAATTCTATCATGCTTTTTAATTTGTGTTCCTTTCTGAATTATCTGGATAAATGCACCTTGCTGATTTTCATGTCCGGCTGCTCTAGGCTTCATGTCTGAGAGCTCCACTATGTTTACTCCACTATGGACTCACATTATTCTGAATGCTATTTGATTACTTTAATTATTTGTACGATTTGTTTTTTTTGCTTCTGCTCATTGGATCTGTGACAGTCTTTTTTTTATGGGTTCTTTTGGTTTCTTTGTTTTGTGGCTGCTTGTAAGGAGACGAGTCTCAAGGTTGTATAATGTATACATTCTTTGATAATAAATGTACTTTGAAGTTCCTTCACTGTGTGAAGATCTTGCAGTATTTTTGTCATTTTTTGTTCTCCTTAGTATTCTATCTTCAGTAGTTGCATAGACACCTGAACAGCAGACTATCTGTTGGATGGAAGTGACCAACAACTCTGATAGAGGCAGATGCCAAGTTTTTAAGCTCACCAGTGGGAGGTGGTGCCTTAACACTACTGGCTCACCACCTCGAGGGAGTCTTGATCATAAGCGGGCCGAAACTCCTGAAGACAGGTGGCAGATCAACTGATGATCCCACTGGTGATAGCACAGGACAGTTAACATCTTAGTCCACGTGTATTTTGTAACTCTGTTTGTTCGTTAATTTATTTCACTGAAATAGCAATAGTGTCATTTCTCCCATTTACCTTTTTGCTTTTATTAATAGCTTTGCATTTCTCTTTTAAAAAACATTTATAAAGCAGTATTCTTAATAGTTGTGTGATGGCTGTTGATGCTCAATACTATTTACTGATTACTTGTACAAAGACGTGCATATTTGTATTTTTATACAGCAACAAAAATTGTCAGGGAAAAATTGATTGTTCTTGTGGAAGCTGGTAAATATTTCATCCTGGTAATTCCGCAGTTTGTAAACCAATGGCAGCAGTCTCAAATGCTTATTTAATGTTTGCAGTTTGTTTTTACAAATATAAATTTATTAACTTTATGTGAATGGAAAAATCTTCTAGATTTACCTTGGTGAGGATGTTTCACAACCACTGATTCTCCATATAAGGAGAAGTGGAGTGGGCTTGATGGGCAGAATGGCCTAATTCTGGTCCTTATGGTCAAACATGAGAACGTCACTGGGGAGCAGATATGGATGATTGGTTCACTAGTCTTATAGCAATGGCGTAGAAGCTGTTCTTAAGTTTGGATGTACTGGCTTTCATGCCCCTGGATCATCTAGAAAGTAGAAGACAGAAAAGGGAGCAGCCTGAGCTGCAGGCATCCTTGACTACACTATTGGCCTTCCTGAAGCAACACATCATGAAGATGGATGGAATAGACGGAAACAATGAGCCTGTGATGGGCTGGGTTGTGCTGATCACTTTCTGCAGATCCCAGGCTGAGGTGCAGCCTGCCTGGAAACCTCCGATAGTTGAGACATTTTTCAAAGACAAACCAAGTCTTCCCAGATGCCTAAGAAACTAAAAAATGCTGATGCCCTGTCTTGATCACAGCATCAGTGTGGAGGAACGAGTTGAAGTTGCTGGTGATTTGAATGCCAAGGAACCTAAGGCTTTTGATCATCTCTACAGCAACTCCAATCATGATGCCAGGTTTGTATTCACTTCATTACTTCTTTGGGTCAACAGCCAGCTATTTCATCTTGCTGAAGTTAAGGGCTAGGTTGGTGACCTTAAACGTTGAGTTAGCACTGTACTGTAGCAGACAGTCATGAGTATAGGGAGTAGAGCAGGGGACAGAACACAACTGTGGGAAGCACCAGTGTTGAAGGGTTAGGATGAAATTGTCAGGTAGATTTAAGAGAATTAATACTTCTGATGTGCTGGTGACTTTGGACATATATACCTCAAATTTCATTGCTGTTGGATGATTGTCTTGTTTCATGTTGGGCCAATTGCAGACTAATTAATTGATTGTTATTAGTTGATAGCTTTAATAACATGCTACCATAGACACCAACTACTAGGTTATAGAAAGAAGTCAGGAGGTCCCTGATCTCTCGCTGCCTCAAAATCAGCAGCTTGGAATGATGTGGTAAATTGGTGTGTTCAATGGCTGTGTGCGGAAGCTGATTCTGAGAGAAGAATGAGAAGGTTATGGAATAGAATGCATATAATGCTTGTGCTGGGCTTCAGGAAATGAGTGCGCATTAACCTACTTGCCATCAAGGATATTGATATTTATCTTCCCGCTCTGTGCCTGCATAAATTAGTCTGGAGTGAAATGGCGTGAGAAGAGGTCATTTCAGATTTATGATTGTATCTTTATATGATCTACTTTACTTCCACATGTTTAAGATGGATTTTAATTAGAAGTGTAATGAACAGCAGATCTCTGAACATGTGTACTGTCTCGACGTTTTACGATAATATCAACATTAATTATTTTATTCTGTTTAATTTGTGACTAGTCATAGTCATGGAAAAGTACAGCATAGAAACAGGCCCTTTGACCCATCTAGTCTGTGCCAAGCCATTTAAGTTGCCTACTCCCATCAAACTGTACTGGGACTATAGTCCCTCTATACCCCTACCATCCATGTACCTATAGAAACTTCTCTTAAACATTGAAATCGAACTTGCATGCTCCACTTGTGCTGGCAGCTCATTCCACACTCTCACAACCCTCTAAGCGGAGAAGTTTCCCCTTGTGTTCCTCTTTAAATTTCTAACCTTCATCCTTAACCTATGACCTCTAGTTGTAGTCCCATCCAACCTCAGTGAAAAAGTTAGCTTGTATTTGCCCTATTTATACTCCTCATAATTTTAAACAATTTAAAATAATTCCAGATATATGTATCTTGACATTTTAAAATATTTCACCACACAGGAATCTTGCAGTATTTAAGTTTGGTTACTGAAGTATTTTTATCATTATCTTTTATTTGCTTATCTCATTGGAAGCATAACTTTATTCCATTACAGTGCATTTTTACCAACCCTAGCTGACAAGCCTAGTTGACTTTGAGCTTCAGTTATTTCGGCAAAATAATACACATACATATTTGCATTTAGCTTTCATGGAGCATCAAAACATTGAAGTACAGGGGAAGAAAAGATTGAGTTTTTGACTATGCTGGTGAATGTAGATCTGTAGCATTTTTTCGCTGTACCCAATTATTTTTACTTAGCTTTATTGATAAACGTTCAATTAGTTTCACATTTATTCACATGAACTATTTGTGATTTTGAAAATTTATCAATGCATTTTGATCAGCGTCTAAATATAGGAGCAGTCAGGCTGGGATGGGAGTAATGACGAGCGATCACCTTCAAGAAGGGATAAGTCTAACTTTGGTAACTTCAGTGTGTTCTCCTTGTTGGTGCCACAGGGAAACTCATTGCTGGACCAGTCTCCTAGGCTCACAGTGTGGATTCAGTCCAAGTAGTGGCACAGTGGACATAATTTTACCATGTGACATCGCAAACAAAAATGCATGTGGCATTCTGTGACCCCAATAAGGCCTTTGGTTCTGTGGATGTAAGGAGTTGTGGAATATGGTGCTAAAATATTGCTGTCATGCAGCAGGTCTAAAAACCCAGAACCATTCTCAGTGAAGTCTGAAGTTAAACAAAACAGTGACTCAATATTTGCAAACGAAGTTTACCTTCCATACTTCCTTCTGACAATAAAGAAGCCCTACTGTCATGTATACCTGCTTGTTAATGCAAATATGTAATCAGCCTATCATGTGGCAGTGAACTCAATGCTTAAAAGCATAGTCAAGAGGTTCAGTTGTTGTTAAGACCAAACATCAGGATTGGGAAAAATGTGACCAAGTGGCTTTGATTATGGATCGTCTCTAGTATTTACAGAGAGTTTACGGTTCTGTGGGTGAAAATGCCTTGTTAAAGATGGAGTTAAAAGGAAAATGGCCAGACAGGCAGGCAACAGTAACTCAAATAACCATGTGTTACCACAGTGGTATGCAGAAAGGCATCTCTGAATGCACAGCACATCAAATCTTGAAGTGGATGGGCACACAGAGGTACACTTGGTGGCCACTTTATTACGTACCTCCTGTGCCTAATAAAGTGGCCACTGAATGTGTATTTTGGAAGTCACTTCTCAGTGAAGGCAGTCACTGGTGAAATTCAAGACTTCATTCAGTGTGCCACCTCAATCTAGTTATTTGAAGGAAAAGGCATTTGAAGATAAAGAATGGGAGCTGACACAGAACAAATTATCTACACAGCTGTACTGATCCATGACCTCCAATGCACTTCTCAGACCTGGAACAAGCATCTCGAGGCACTGGATAAACGCAATCAGCAATTTATCTCCATAGTCAGTTTATCCTAAACGTTTTTCTATGCCACATTAGGTTCCTCTTACCAATCACCCTACCATTGCAAACTATTGTGGCCTTTGATTTCCTAGCAGCTTATTTTAAAATTTAATCCTTCCTAAATATCTTTCATTGCTCAACATCCATCTTGGTTCAATATTCATTATTATCTGATTCCTTCTCTGGGGAGTACCATACAATATTCTAATATCTAAGAGGCAATATACAAGTTTGCAGGGTGAATGATTGCCTTTTGCCTATTCATTTTATTGTCATTTGAGTTGTGTAAGAATAGGTACCATCATAATCTTCAGCTATAAAACATAGCCTATCATGCATTGAGTTCCCTGTGGCGTGGCAGGAAAATGTTATCGTAAATTCAGCTCTTAATAAAGTTATCTTTTAATTAAAAAAAGACATCGTGATAATGGCCCTTAAGCATGGAATTGTGATATTTAAATAAAAGTTTGATGATGAGCAAGGTATAGAACAAATCATATCTAATATGGCAAATGGAATTAATTGATAGCTTAGAAGGTTGACGAGGATATGGTGAATAGACCATATGTGCTGTACAGATATGACTAATGGTGTGATTGAAATTAAATCCATATGCATAACAATTTAAATTACTGCATCACTTAAATAATTTTTACAGTGATAATATAAAAGTAAATCTGTTTTTCTTCTCATTCTTTTACTGCCTTAATCCCTTTTATTAGCTATTAGAGGGTTTTGTTCACTTAAGTTTAGTGTAATCTAAAAGAGATTGCACCATAGGATGCACCTGGGAACACTAAATGAAAGGGCTTGAAAGATTAAAATCAACTTGAGTAAACACTGCTGACAATCAAATGAAGAAATGATGGAAAACTTTGCAGGTGCAATATCAGAGTTTGCATTGGAACTTGCCATCTCACAGCAGTTAAGTAAAACTCAGTTTCTGCCTTTTAATTGAGAGAGTGAAATGGTTTTTGACTTCTCAGTTTTGGCAACGGGCGCTATATAAACACTGGTTGCGCAGTTTATTAAAGGATTCCATTGAAAAGAAGGAACTTAATTTTAGATAGTGTTAGGATGCGTAATTTCATGTATCTTAGAGTATATTAACATCAAGATTAAGAGAAACCATGACTACTTTAAATGTGCACTCCTTTGGGAACAAAACAGCTTGCTTTTGTGACAGAAATAATGGCAGAGCTAATAATAGTGTACAATTATGGATAAATCAGACTGTATTCTTGTGTTCATGCATTTAGAAATCAGAGTTACTGTCACACATACCTGCTCTTCATTGAGGTGCATACATGGATAAACTCAAAAGTGAAGAAAGTGAACTTGGAGTTCTTGCCTATATTTACAGAAAATCAAGATTGATAATATTCAGGACTTGCTGTTCTAACTACCTGATAAATAATAACTGCAAGGTACATTTTATGGTACCAAAAATGAATTTATTCAATGAAAGTGTATTTTAAGTTGATTAGTATTGGAGGTTTTCTTTTTTTCTAACTTTGATTTTTCTCACTCTCAATCTCGTTCTGTTATTCCTATCTGTATCAATTTTTTCCAATTTCTGTACTTGATTTAATATTTAATGCATGCAGTACACTGCTGGTTCAGGCTCTTGAGTTGATGGAGCTTCTCTCGTCTGCAGAAACTCATTCTTTCTCAACGTGCTCACAGACTTTAGATGTCGGGTTGGAAACTGACTTAAGCTTTCAGCAACTGTCAAGTGAATGGCATTCACTTTTTTTTTTGCTGCTGATTGCAAAATCTCTCCAAACACTTGGATTGCATGAGCTTTTCTGCAGGTGAAACAAAATAAAAGCTATTAAAGATCATTTTTCTCCTTTTGCAATATTTACAATAATTTATCAACTTTAAAAAGCATTTTTGATGAGATATACTCTTTTTAAATTTTCCATGTAGTGATCTTATTTTTCATATGCCCATCTAAATAATGCTTAAATATCTAAAATATGCCCACTTGCAACAAGCACTCTTAAATTTTTCTCATTTGTATTAAAATTGTAAAGGTATGATGTCAATGCATGCTAATTTTGTTCTGAAAACTAATCAAGTCAGTTCCATAGCCCTTCTGTGGTTCGTTATGACTATAATACTTGCATTAAAAATCATTGAATACATCAAAAAATTATAATTTTTGCTTTGTGTTGAATTAAAAAAAATACATAGAGATCTTAACAAGCTCTTGCTTCAGTTTTTCTTTTAATTTTGGCATATGTGTAGATATGCTTCATCAGTACAGATTCATAAGCACACTGATTACTGATTTACTTAGGCTTTTTTTTGTATAAAACCTGTCCCCTACCAAAAAACTTTTGGTTGAAATAGTAGCAAGCAGTTGTAAATGATAGTTAATGTGACAGAAATTAACATGTTGGAAACTATTCACAGAATCTTTTAGATCTGTTGTTAAGTACTTTAAACTTTATTGGGTTGAATTGATAAAAGTAATTTACCAGAACAGATAGCTTTGATCTAGATTTTATTTTCCTACAATATATTTTTGATGTCTAGTATTTATAGAAGTGAAGCTCAAAAAGCATCCTCCTATGGTTTGACTGGTGGGTTTGCAATACTCTGAGGATGAGTCTACAAATGTATCAAATGCTGTTCCTGCTAAATGTCATCCCTCAGGAAACCTGTATCCTGTTTCGTTCCTTCATTAATGACACTAGCAGTGTCAGCAAGTATGATCATTTTGTTGATGATATTGTCCTTGACAGCTTAATTCCCCTCTGGGTGTCAGTAGCAGTGAAAACACATTCATTCATCATAAACATCAGTGCTACGTCCTTCATCTGAGAAACTCGACATTCATTAAGAGATTAACGTTTTCATGTTGATTAAGGATATTAAAAAAAAGATTATCAGGCTTCCTTTGGCAAATAGGCTTCAAACTCCCAGCTGAAATGGGGATAAAATATTAAGAGATTTCTATACAAATATAAAGACTTACTGAACATTCAATGTATTAAAAATGGTAAATTATTTAAACACACTTTGGTAAAGTAGTTAAAAGGAATTGGAATAATACCGTGGGAGCAAATATCTTATGATGGTGAGTTGGCAGTGTAATGTGTTGAATGATTCTTCTATACTGCAGTTTTTATGGTAATGCATTAGATTTCAGCATTCGCTATTTTATTGATCTACTGCTTGAAAACTTTTCAAATTTTGATGGAATATGTTTTTTTTCTGAGTGATAACAAATTGCCATACAAAATCGCTTGTATTGGGTGCTTTAGCAGAGGACTGGCTTGTGCTTACTGATGGCTGTGTGTTCCAGTGGAAACCGCCAACTAACAGCAGGTTATTTAGAATGGTAGTTCCTAAACCTTCTTGGGTTACTACCCCCTTGGCTCTCAGACCACTTCCCCAGCACCCCCTGTCCTCTTCCAGCTATTACATAAAAACTACAAAGAAGTTTGATTAAGATGTGCAGTGAAAGAAAATAGGAATTCTAAATTCAAGGCAGTGACAAATGCAAAGGTTATTCAAGTCTGTTAGAGTTATAAATAGCATTAATTTTTATTTACAGTAAAATCTATTTTCACCAATCTTAGAGTGTACATTAGTAATCCAATGATTCACTGCTTTGCCTTTTCACGCAATAAGATGGATGAGTTTGGTGCAGTGATTTCAACTTCTCAACATCAGTCTGAATGTCACTCAGAAGTCTCAGATCCACATGTTCAGTAATTTGCAGATTGTTTCATTGCTTTGAAAGAAGTTAGGTGACTGCATTGAAACTGTGCTCCACTAAATATGATGTTGGAAAGGCAATAAAGAATATCTTGAGCAACACGCACAAAATGCTGGAGGAACTCAGCAGGCCAGGCAGCATCTATGGAAAAGAATCTGCTGAAGAGCCTTAGGCTGAAATGTTGACTGTAAAGACCCTTCAGCAGACTTTTCCATAGATGCTGCCTGGCCTGCCGAGTTCCTCCAGCACTTCCTGTGTGTTGTTTGGATTTCCAGTATCTACAGATTTTCTCATTTTTGTGAAAGAACATTGTGACCTTTTTATACAGTTCAGAGATTTTTTTCTGCAACCAAATGTCTTGTTAAGATTTTTTTTGAACCTTGGCTTCAGTTCAAAGTCACTTTGTCGTGAGAGCAGTTCTTCCTTCATCCTTCCTGTTAATTTCTCATTATAAATGTTCAGGAGTGGATTTGTTACCCAATGTGGAATTTGGATTGAGTGGAAAGTCTGAAATCTCTGACAAATCTTTACACAGCTCACCCAGGTGGGTACAGTATTCTTGACGATCATCTTCTGGCATTCTTTCTTGCTTTTCAAATTCAAGAGGCTTGGAAATTGGAAAACGTTGCAACGGACAATGTTACACTTAAAGACGGTAACTTGGACAGAAATGTGCAGATGACTGATTTGACTTTGATAAGATGCACATAATTTCTTTACAGTTGAAGACTGATTTCCTTAAACTTTGTGAATAATTCTGTTTACTAAACAATGTCGTGACTAATATTTCTGAGTTGATTACTGAATGAAGCATTCAAGTCCTCAAAGAGTTTTATCAGTTTTGAAAATGTGTAAAAGCATTTCAGGCAGTTTCCTTTTGAGAGCTGTCTGATTTCTGTGTGCAGCAGCAAGCTTTCGACTGTTCGTCCTTCTCAATACAAAGCTCTTGAAATAGTCAAGTATTGAGAACATGGGACTTGATTGTACTTCCCACTGTGATAACAATATTTAATGATTTGTGCAGCTGATCACTTAGATTTTTCTTTTTGCGATAAGATGTCTGTGAATTACACAGTGAACAGTAAGTATGTTTGGTACAGCTTTTTTCAAGAAAGTGGAGTCCTGTCATTGATAGTGTCCCTTCTGTTGCACAAGCAAGAATGTTGGTGAACAGAATGTCCTTCTCTTTGAAAAATTGCTCTAGGATCTCAATTATGTACATTTCCTATAAGCTTAGAGAAGAATTTACTAGACTTAATTTTTAATTTGACACCTTTTTATAATGGTTCAATATCTAATATTTATGGTATGTTACTGGAGATGAGGAATGTTCCTTTAGACAAAGTTAAGAATCTCTAGGAACAAGACTTACAGACATCAATATCTGAGGAAACTTTGGAATGAAATTTTTAAACTGATTAATACGTCATCGCTATGTGCTGGCCATTCCTTCATACAATTTAACGTGGTCCATAGAGTCCATATGACTAACGATGAGCTATCTTGCTTTTATTCGGATATATCTCCCTACTGTGATAGATGCAATAATGGAGAAGCTTCATTAATTCATATGTTTTGGACTTGTCCATGTCTTGAAAAATATTGGAAGAAAGTTTTCCAAACTTTTTCTTTACTTTTCAAAGTCAATTTTAAGCCTATTCCTCTGACGGCCCTATTTGGTATTGTTGCTGGACAAGATATCAAATTGAAGACATCAGATTTACATATTTTGGCCTTTAGCTCTCTTATAGCTAGGAGGGCGTTTTTGTTTAAATGGAAAGATGTTTCTCCTCCTACTCATGCTCAATGGTTATGCGATGTTATGTCTTGCTTAGATTTAGAGAAGATTCGTTGTTCCATTTCTGAATCTCGTCAAGACTTTCAAACATTGTGGAGACCCTTTCTGAACTATTTTCAAAACTTTCAAAACCCTCAATTTGTTTAAAATTAGATGTTGGCTATTATTAATTTTTATTATACGAGAAGGTATTTTACCTTTTCTCCTTAATAAACAGCTTTGGTCTTGGTAGGGGTTAGATTTTTTTGGTAATAAATTAGTATATTTCAATATAACTTTGACTAACCTACATGAATACAGGGTAATGAGATTGTTATTATGAATAGATAATGTAATTGGTAGTTGTTTTTTCAACCTTTATATATACTTTCTTGTACCCTGTATTCTTTTCTGTAGAAGCTAATAAAAATATTGAAAAGAAAAATTGTTCAGCAACCTGAAATATTTACTCACCTTTTGTATCTGCTTCTAGTACCCTGGTAAATAAGAATTCTTGAACCATGCTTTCATCTTTTAAGAAGCAAACATAGCAAGAAACAAGATTTGTTGTCTGGCAAAGTTGACTCATCGAACTGCAGAACAAAAAAGTATGTTGCACAATGTGTTCTCCACATTTGCAGCCATTTCAGCTAGTCATCTTTGAACAGAGTTGTCTCTGAGCAGAATTGCTTTAATTATTTGGTATTGTGACTTATGCAAAACTGTACTCTAAGCTTCCCTCATTTCTCCAATTGTATGGGACGTTCCAGTTTTAGCAATGAGCAACCATGCTTTGGTTTGAGTACATCACTGTTTTGTTATGAAGTGTGAGTAAACATGTTTTATAGTGCTTTCCATTTTTTGCAATAAGCCAAGTTCTTGTTTTCTTTATCAGAGTGTATTCTCTTGAAATGTTCAAGGAGTCTGGATGTTTTCATTGCCTCATTTGGGAAAAAAACTTTTTCTCACAACAGACACATCGGTTACTTGATGCTGATATAAATCCATATTTCAAATACTCCACACTATACTGTCTACACTTTTTCATTTGGTTTGCTTCTGTCATTCTCATTATGGATTAGTGGCATGGTCAATCAGCTATTGTTTACGTCCAACCTCAAGTGCTGCGATCAATTAAGGGGAAAGTTATGATATCATAACTCAGGCAAAACCTGACTCGCTGAGGAAGGTATATAAAGTAGAGCAGCGGTGTCTCGGTTAGGCCATAAGCTAGAGAAATGTGAACAAGACCATTGGAAAGGCAGATTCTGAACTTTACCCCATTGAATGCCATACTCTAATTCAAAGGAATTGTGTCATTCTGTGCGAGGAGTGTCACCCCACACAGACTTCCAATCTGCGCCTTGTAAGGCATGGAAGTGCCCGACGCAGGCCTGTTATGGTCTGAGTTGATGTTCCCTCCCCTCCCTACTCGGTGATTAGAGTATTGGAATTGTACTAGCTAACACTGTACTACAGTAGTGAATAGGAATAATGCATGGCCTGGGCCTGGAAAAACACAATTTCTTCAGTTCTGATTTCTCATGACATGCCAGATATAAAAGTGTCACATTGCTTTTCAGCAACTATAATGATCTTCGAACAAAGTCTAAGAGAATAGTAGGTTAGCAAGAAATGAGGTGATTATGTAACTATTATAGTCAATTATGAGCCACTGAGGATCAAATGCTTATAATAAGTAATTCATTTCTTAAATTAAGCCTCAGCTGCCCCCCCTCCACCCTCTTTATCTTTATCACCCCCTTAGAAGCTCCCACCACAGCTGGGAGGGGGAAGGACGCTATCACCCACTTGGGATCCACTGACTTAGAATGTAGAACAGTATATCATAGTATAGGCAGTTCAGCCCACAATGCTGTGCTGATCTTTTAAACTACTACTTTAAAGATTAATCTAATCCTAGCCTCCTGCATAGTCCTCAATATTTCTCTCATCCACCTGACGGTGTTAGAGTTTCTTAAACGTCCCTAATGTATCTGCCTCTGCCACTACCCCATCAGGCTGTTCCATGCCTGGTCTATCCCTTCAGCGAGTTGCTTGGTGGAGAAACTCAAGGAGCTGGACATTGCGGATTGTGCTGCTGCCCGCATCAGAGAGGCATCGGAGGCATTGGAGGCATCAGCATGTGAAGGATGTGTGCAGTCCAACAGCGAGCGATCATCTTAGTTGCTTTTCTTGTGATCGCAAGACCCTGTTGGACATTGTTGATGTGGAATGCTGCCAGTCCGATTCACTGATTTATTGGTGGATCAAGCTGTGTGGCCCTGTTCAAAATGAAGACTAGGCCTCAAGCTGTAGTGTCGCCTGTTTACAGCCACCCAGGAGAGAGACACCAGAGTTGGTGCACTCCATTGGAGGTCGAATGGAGCGGCATCCAAGGTGGAGTTGGTGCTGCTCACCAGTGTTTGCTTGGCAGAAGACCAGCTGTATTGTGTTCAACTGCAGATTTCTGAAACATTCACGGACTCAGGGTCCTGGACTATATTTTTTCTGAGGCTGTATTTAACTGCTGTCTTATGTGCTAGCTATCTTATCTGTACTCTATGTGCCTTGTGTTGTGTGACTGTTGGTACTGTATTTTGCCCCTCATCCCTGGAGTGACGTTGACTCATTTAACTCTATTCAAGGGTATTCATTTATGGTTGAATGACAATTAAACTTAAACCTGAAGTCCCTGAGTAACATTGCCTGAACATTAACAGGTTGACGTGATGTGCGAGCTGCATGCTTATGTATTATAATAAAACAAGCAGTTGTATAGAGTAGTATCTGAAGATTACCTTCCTTCAGCTCTGCCCTCTTATCCATCCTCCATATTCAAGCTCCATTGGCTCTTCTTTGAGATGTCTGGTGCCCAGGCTCTGCAATTTACTTTACAAACTTCCCAATTTCTTTTGCCTTTCAAGGTCTTCTGAGAATCCTATCTCTGATCAATGCCTTGGTCATCTTTAAGATGTCTTCTCCATGACCAGGTCTCAATCTTTCTTATTCTGCTTCTCTCCATGCATCCTCTGATTTTTAAAATATTAAGAAGTGTTTTATGAAATTGAATAGTCAAGGCCTACTCCTTTTTAACTTCCCGATTTTATTTACTACTTTTAATAAAGGAGATGAACTGTGTCGTTATTCTTGGAAAGGCTTCAGTACTTTCCAAGGGCTTATCTGTGCTCCACATTGGTTTATTGAAAAGGTTTTTCATCTGTTTCATAGTGGAAAGCTTTGCAACTATCTTTACTTATGCCTGCAGATGCAATTTCTCAAGGTTTTCATGAAATAATATTGAGGAATATAGCCAATTTGCCTCTTCCTTGAACTTGAATAATTTGTGTAGCCAAAATTTATTTCTCACTCCTGTGCACCCAAGCTGGCCAGCCTCCAACTCCCTCGGTAGCCTAATATATGAAAGGGATTTGTAATTATTAGTGACTTCAAACAAGCTCAACTTATGCCGTTGCAATTTGACCACGGTGTCAGTATGTCAGTTGTTAAATTTAATGAATAAAAATTTAATGTGTTTTCTGTGAACAAGAATCTTGTGTGCTGTCAAGTACATATTACATTCCACAGTGCCATCTAAACATTTAGTTTTGAACATGTACCGATTTGAGGAGTGTGACTGTCAAGTTATTAAAAAAAAGCTGTAAAAAGAGAAGTCAGTTTACCTAACAAAATTAAGAAAAAGTTTTTTTTTGTAAAAGACTTTTTTTTTGCAATTGAAAACTACATGGAATTCTAGATAACACAGTAATAAAGGTGACTGATATTTGTTTCTTACTCTGAGCTCGGAACTAGGTTGATAATTCTAACAAATGCATTTAGTTTGAGGTGTTAAATGAAATATAATTGATTTCCTCCATTTTCAGAAAAAATATATAGTAAAGCAACAATAAAGTCTGCTTTCCCAATGTTTGGCATTTAGCTCACTGTGCCCTAGTTCCCATACAAATGCTTTAGGTCTCTATTTATCAAGACCCTTTAAACCTGCCTGGTTTATACTCAAAAGCTTGGAATACTATCTGTAATATCAGGGGGGGTGGGGGGGGAGAATTATTCAAAGTGTTTGAGGGTATTATCAGGTAGTATTACCAGGTGAAGATGGCGCGTGTGTATCGCGAGGCTCAGTGTCTTACCAGATTTCGAAAAATAGTGTTAATTTATCAGCGCCTTTACTTCCTGAGAAAGCTAAAGAAACTTGACCTGTCCCCCAAAACCCTCACTAATTTTTATAGATGCACCGTAGAAAGCATTTTTCTAGGGTGCATTGCAACCTGGTATGGAAGCTGTCCTGTCCAAGACCAGAAGAAGCAGCAGAAGATCGCGAACACCGTGTAGCACATTACACAAATCAATCGTCTGTCCTTGGACTCACTTTACACCGCACGCTGTCGGAACAGTGCTGCCAGGATAATCAAGGACACGACCCACCCAGCCAACACACTTTTCATCCCTCTTCCCTCCGAGAGAAGGCTCAGGAGCTTGAAGACTCATATGGCCAGATTTGGGAACAGCTTATTTCCAACTCTGATAAGACTGCTGAATAGATCCTGACCTGGATCCGGGCCGTACCCTCCAAATATCCAGACTTGCCTCTCGGTTTTTTTGCACTACCTTACTTTCCATTTTCTATTTATGATTTATAATTTAAATTTTTAATATTTACTATCGATTTGTACTCCAGGGAGCGCGAAGCGCAGAATCAAATATCGCTGTGATGATTGTACGCTCTAGTATCAGTTGTTTAGCGACAATAAAGTATAAAGTTATCTGCTTGTTTGCTGCGTGTTCGCTCGATTCGGCTATGCAAACTACACTTACAGCAAACAGTCACTTTTGGTCATTAACTACCGATGCACCAACACAGTTTTGGACTGTCCATTCAACTTCGACCAAGTACCTTCGGAGTTAGTAAGGACACCGCGGACCTGCATTCAACTCACTCCAACCGGAAGGGCCCGGCGCCGGTGTCGAGACCGTAAACAAAGACGGGGGAAGTGTGGAGGTTTGCATGCTAGGCTAAGGCTAAATCCACACCGGCCAGCGCTACCCAGCATCTTCCCTGCCAACGTTCGGTCTCTGACGAACAAGCTGGACTAACTAAGGACTTGGACCCTCACACAAAGTAGGTTTATGGATTGCAACGTCATGTTTTTTTACAGAGACGTGGCTAAACAGTGATGTCCCAAACAACGTGGTGGAACTGGAAGGGCGCACGGTCTTCAGGGCTGACAGAACTGCAACAGCGACAGGTAAAAGTAGAGGAGGTGGTTTATGCATCTACGTGAATCGATCATGGTGTACTAACTCTACCATTGCTGACACTTACTGCTCTGCTGATCTGGAATACCTGATTATTAAGTGCAGACCTTTTTTATCAACCACGAGAGTTTACATGCATCATTGCTGTCGCAGTTTATGTTCCACCGGATGCTAATGCTAAAGTAGCCATGAAAGACCTCAGTGCCGCTATTAGCAAGCTGCAGACATTGCATCCAGACGGAGCCTTTATTATCGCTGGGGACTTTAATCATTGTAACCTATGTACCATGCCTCCAAGATTTTACCAAAATGTATCATGCACCACAGGGGGAAATAAAACCTTAGATCATGTCTACATAAATGTGGCTGATGCATACAAAGCCACTACCCTCCCCCACCTGGGACAGTCCGACCATCTTTCATTGTTTCTGCTTCCCAAATATAGCCCGTAGCCCGGTCATTAAACATGTAAAACCCACAATGAAGGCTATTAAGATCTGGCTGGAGGGTGCTGACTGGGCTCTTTAGCACCAATTCCAGCACACAGACTGGAGCACGTTTGCTGCCCATGCCACCACAGACTCTCAGATTAACATTGACTTATATACCAACTCTGTCCTTGAGCACATCAACAAGTGGGTAGATAGAGTGACATCACAAAAACAAATAAAAATTTTCCCCAATCAGAAACCATGGATGAACAGAGAAGTTTGCCTCCTGCTCAAAGCCAGAGATTCAGCCTTCAGGTGTGGAGACCGGGAGGCTTACAGCTTAGCCAGGGCAAACCTGAGGAGGGAGTCTCTCAAACTACACACATATACAAACAGAGAATCGAGGAGCATTTCAGCTCCTCGGCCCCCCGGCGCACGTGGCATGGCATACTGGTCATTACAAACTTCAAACCATCTAGTACTGTGCCCCCTTCCAGCTCTGCTTCCCTCCCTGATGAGCTCAATTACTTCTATGCTTGCTTTGACCGAGAGAACAAGGAGGTCACCCTCAAAGCGGATCTCCCACCTGGTGAACTGTCTCTCTCACTTTCCACCTCCAATGTTTGTGCCACCCTGAGCAGGGTGAATGTACGGAAGGCAGCTGGTCCAGATGGAATACCTGGCCATGTGCTCAGAGTCTGTGCAGGGCAGTTGGCCGGGGTCTTCACGGACATTTTTAATCCATCCCTGGCCCTGGCAGTTGTCCCCACAGGCTTTAAGATCGCCACCATCGTACCAGTGTGGAAGCATTCCACTGCCACGGGCCTGAATGACTTCCACCCAGTTGCACTCACCCCCATCATTGCAAAGTGCTTTGAGAGACTGGTTCTATCACATCTGAAATCCTGTCTGCCCACTACCCTGGACCCCCTTCAATTTGCCTATCGCACCAACAGGTCAACAGAGGACGCCATCTCCACTGCACTTCACTCTGCCCTGACCCACCTGGACAGCCCCAGCTCTTATGTCAGAATGCTGTTCGTTGACTTTAGTTCGGCATTCAATACTGTGATCCCCTCCAAGCTGATCGCCAAACTTCGCCAGCTTGGTATCAGCTCATCCCTCTGCAATTGGACCTTGGACTTTCTGACTAACAGACCCCAATCAATTAAGATATACAACCTCTCCTTCTCCACTGTCACCCTGAACACCGGCGTGCCTCAAGACTGTGTGCTGAGCCCTCTTCTGTACTCCCTTTTCACCTATGACTATGTGTCTGTACATGGTTCTAACTCCATAATCAAGTTCGCAGAGGACACCACGGTGGTTGGCCTGATCAGAGGGGATGACGAGACGGCCTACAGGGACGAGATCCAGCACCTGGCCGCGTGGTGTGCCGACAACAACCTGGCCCTTAACACCTATAAGACCAAGGAGATCATTGTGGACTTCAGGCATGCTAGGAACCACACTCAGGTCCCCATCTACATCAATGGAGCTGTAGTGGAGTGTGTATCAAGCTTCAAATACCTTGGTGTCCACATTCCCAATGATCTCACCTGGTCCCTGAACTCCTCCATCCTGATCAAAAAGGTGCAACAGCGCCTTTATTTCCTGCAGAGCATCAAGAAAGCTCACCTCTGTCCCAGGATACTGATGCACTTTTACCGCTGTACCACTGAGAGCATGCTCACCAACTGCATCTCAGTGTGGTATGGCAATTGTCCTGTATTGGATCACAAAGCACTCCAGCGTGTGGTGAAAATGGCCCAGCGGATTATCGGCACCCAATTGCCCACCATTGAGAACATCTACCGTAAACGCTGCCTGGGCACGGCGAAAAGCATTATCAAGGATGCATCTCACCCTCACCATGGACTTTTTACTCTCCTCCCATCTGCTAGGCACTACAGGAGCCTCCGCTCCCGCACCAGCAGGCACAGGAAGAGCTTCTTCCCTGAGGCTGTGACCCTGCTGAACCGCACATCGCAGCGCTAAGCAGTATTGCACCCGTATTGTACTGTGTCAGTACTTCTATATTTGTGTGCTGTAGCACTTACTTTTTATTCACAGTTGTTTTGTAAATAACACTATTCTTTGCATTTCTGGTTAGATACTAACTGTATTTCATTGGCTTGTATCTGTACTTGGCACAATGATAATAAAGTTGAATCTAATCTAATCTCTGTTAAATCTGTCATTCCACCACCATCAAGGGTTCTGACAAGATGTTAATCTGCACCCTTAAGTGGCAATGTCAGTGTAGTACTATTAGGGTGGCTTGGTAGCGTAGTGGTTAGCACAACACCTTACAGAACCAGCGACCTGGGATCAATTCACACCACTGCCTGTAAGGAACTTGTACGTTCTCCCCATAACCGTGTGAGTTTCCTGTGCGTGCTCTGGGTTCCTCCCACAGAAAGATAGTGCAGTTCAGTGGTTCCATTTAATATCAGAGAATGTATACAGTATACGACCTGAAATTCTTACTCTCCACAGACATCCATGAAATAGAAGAAAACCCCAAAGAATGAATGACAAGAAAAATGTTAGAACCCCAAAGACACCTCCACACCCTCCCACAAACAGGTAGCAGCAAGCATCAATCCACACCTTATCCCCCCTCCTCCCAATTTATTCCAGCAGGAAATATCAGTGCCCACCACCCACCAAGCAAGTAATAGTAAGCCCCCAAAAATCCCATGATCTGCAGTCCAAAAAAACTACAGTCCATAACCCAGCACTTCAACACAACATGCCGCTGGTTGTCTCTCTCAACTAACAAGGGACAGAGAGGTGTCACCCTTTCCACAATGAGCGGGAGACCCAACAGATTGCTGTTTCCATGCAACAATCTGAAGCAATGTTTATTTGAGTTCACTGGACTGGAGAACCAGCAGACTCTTTCCTCCCCCCCACCCCCCCCCCACCCCCCCCCACCCCATCCCCATTGGGAAAGAGTTAATTAGGTTAATAGGTCATTGTAAATTGTTCCGGGATTAGGCTAGGATTAAATGGGGGGAATTGCTGGGGGAGAGGCCTATTCTGCACTAAATCTCAATAAAATAACAAAAGATAAATTAGAGAAATTATTCCAATAGTGGTGCAGTAGTGTAGTGGTTAAAGTAATACTTCACAGCGCTTGCGACCAGTGATCAATGATTGGGGTTTAGTCTGTGCTGCTGTCTGTAAGGAGTTTTACCTTCTCCCTGTGACCACGTGGATTCCCCCCCGGCTGCTGCGTTTTCCAACCACTTTCCAGAGACATGCGGCTGAAGGTTTGTAAGTTCTGGGCAGGCTACTTTGGCACTGGAAGCATGGTGACGCTTGTGGACTTCGGACTGTTGCTTGTTGATGCAAGCAATAAATTTCATGGTAGTCTTCAATGCTTCAATGCTTTGTACTTGTGACAAATAAATCTAATCTTCTATCTCTTTATTCTATTCTGGAGATTAATTTGCATTTATAGAGAGCCTAAAGGAAGATCAAGCTCTGCCACCAAGAATTAGTGCATGGTGATGGCACAGATGTGATCTTTGTTGTTGTTAGCACTTTGCATCTCATTTCATTCTCATGCAGCATAATTCTTCAACCCAACTATGTCCATGCTGACTATCAAGTTCCCATCTGTACTGACTCCATTTGCCCAACAGTTCAGATACTTATCAGCTAGGTAAATGTTGAGAGCATTCACCCTCCACTCTCAGGCAATGTATTCCAGATTCCATTCAGTCTGTTGGTGAAAGCATGCTTTCTCCATCTCCCCTCCTCTGTAAATTGCTTACCCTATGCCTCTGCTTTCAGACACCTCTGCTGTCATTCAGCCGGTGTTGGGGAGATGGGACAAGGGTTTAATTTTGTAGGACTTAGGCATGGCTGGGGTGATAGAGCTGTCAGTGGTAGGATAAGGAATGCATAGCCATTGTTAGAACATAAGATATAGGAGCAGAATTAGACCATTTGGCCCATTGAGTCTGCTCCACCATTTCATCATGGCTGATCCAATTTTCCTCTCAGCCCCAATCTCCTGCCTCCTCCCCATATCCCTTCATGCTCTGACCAATCAAGAATCTATCAATATATGTAAAGACTTAAATATATGTAAAGACTTGGCCTTCAGTAATGCTTGTGGCAAAGAATTCCATGATTCCCCACCCTCTGGTTGAAGAAGTTCCTCCTCATCTCCATCCTAAAAGGACACCTCTCTATTCTGAGGCTGTGTCCACTGGTCTTGGGCTCTTCCACCGTAGGAAATATCCTTTCCACGTCCACTCTATCAAGGCCTTTCACCATTTGATAGGTTTCAATGAGGTCATCCCTCATTCATCTGAATTCTTATGAATACAGGTGCAGTGCCATCGGACACTCTTCCTATGACAAACCATTCAATCCTGGAGTTATTTTTGCGGACCTCCTTTGAACTCTGTCCAGTTTCAGCATGTCCTTTCTAAGATAAGTGGGCCCAAACTTCACAATAGTCCAAATGAGGACTCACTAACGCTTCATTATGTTTCAACATTCCATCCCTGCTTTTGTATTCTAGACCCCTTGCATTTGCCTTCCTCACCACAGACTCAAGCTGCAAATTAACCTCTAGGGAATACTGCACAAGGACTCTCAAGTCCTTTTGTGTTCAGTTTTTTTTTGTATTTTCTCTCTATTACCCTTTCATTTCTTTTACCAAAGTGCATGACCGTACACTTCCTGACACTTTATTCCAGCCTTTCTCAACCTTGGAGGAAGCCTTGAAAAAATTTTCAGGTCTCAGGGAATCCCTGTATAAAAATTGTTATATAGAAAGCTCACAGTACGTTAACGTGACCAGCAAGTTCCATATATAATAATCCAAAAATACTTGTCAATGCTCTTTTGGGTAGTGAATGAATTTTTAGCTGAAGTTTCTTTTTAAAAAACACAGATAGTTAAGCTTAGCATATCTTTCTTGAAATTACTCTCTTCCTTTTTCATAAATTTTAAAAACTCATAATTTTTCAATTCTGGGTCGAACTTGAGATAAGCGCACGTGGATTTCACCTTTAACTGAAATAAGATGATTTCTGTCCTTGCCCCTGATGCTTGTTAAGCAAGAAAAAGCTTGCTCACACATGTAAGAAGTTGAAAACTGCAGCAAAATGTTCATTGCTTTCATATGAAGGGCAGGATGCTCTTCCTTCACAGAAATCCAGAACTGGTCCAGGGGCAGGTCAGTAAATCTCATCTTGAGTGCATAACCAGAGTGTAGGTCACAAAATTATTCTTCTTCTCTCAATGTCAAGGTCTCAGACTGAGCAGAAGATTCAGAGAAAGGGTCACTCACCCAGTCTCACACTTGATTTGAAAAGGAGGAAAAATACTGTTCAATTTTGTTTTGCAGTTCTTCCAGGTAGTTTTCAATAAGACTCAAGACTTTCTATTATCCTTTCTCACTCTCAAGCCCAAGCAACAGTGGAAGCATTTTCAGACTTGCTTTTGCAAAATGATTTTTCCAAAGGTTCAGTTTTCTTTTAAATCCAAGAATCTTGTTACTTGAAGTCTTACAGACTTGTTCAACTGGTTGGTATGATGGAAAATGTCTGTTAAGTAGGCTAGTTTCTGCAGCCATTCTTCATTTTCATAGCACTTAGCAAAATCTAGCCTACTATTTTTTTTTAAAAGTACTCCTGCAATTCATCTTTCAGCATGAACTCCCTGTTGAGAACCCTTCCTCTGCTAAGCCACCGGAGTTTTAGTGATTCTTGAAAGATCATTACTAATGCTTCTGCGGCGCCTCAGAACTATGGGGTGTACACCATCTGCCCCAGGTGACTTACCTAGTTTCAGACCTTTCAGTTTCCCAGGAGCCTTCTCTCTAGTTATGGTAACTTCACACACTTCATGCCCCTTGACACCTGGAACTTCCACCATAATGCTCGTGTCTTCCACAGTGAAGACTAATGCAAAATATTTATTCAGTTCATTCGCTATTTCGTTGTCCCCCATTACTGCCTCTCCAGAATTGTTTTCCAGCTGTCCAATATCCACACTCATCTCTGTTTAACACTATGCATTTGAAGGAACTTTTGCTGTCCTCTAATATTATTGACAAGCTTACTTTTGTATTCCATCTTTACCTTAATTACTTTTCTAGTTGCCTTCTGTTGGTTTTTAAAAGCTTCCCAATTCTCTAACTTCCTACTAATCTTTGCTCTATTAAATGCCTTTTCTTTGGCTTTTATGTTGGCTTTGACTTCTCTTGTTATCCATGGTTCTGTCGTCTTTGGGATACTCCGGCTTTGGGATATATATATCCGGTGCCTTTCAAATTGCTTCTAGAAATTCCAGCCTTTGCTGCTCTGCCATCATCCCTGCCAGTGTCATTTTCCAATCAATTCTGGCCATCTCCTGTCTCATGCCTCTGTACTTCCCTTTGTTGTAGGGTTTGAGTAAGGATTAGAATCATGGGCCATGCCAGAACAGTTGATGGATAGTGACAGGATTGAGCAGGGGCATTGGGTAGTGGGGGAAGTGAGAATTGAGATTACATAGCATTTTTGGTTGGGTTTTAGATTGAAGTTGGTTGTATTGGCATTGTTGAAGATGTGAAAGGGAATGAACTGAGGATGTAGTGGTGTTATGGAATGCATAATGATTGAAGATGCAATGTCATTCATTGGGTTTAAAGGGACAAAATCTTCAAGGTTAAAGACATACTTAAGAGTATAGTGATAGAGGGAGATATAGGGATCAGGGATGTATCTGCATTATAGGAGTGGTGAAAAATTGAGACTCCAAACATTTGTTATTGAGGTTTGAGGAAGATGACCAGACATCAGGCATAGGGAAGCAGCAGTAATCAGAGGTCAGTTGATCAGAAACAAATCATGGAGTTGGGAGGAATGGGAATTGTGCAGGTCATGGTTCAGAGCTGTCTAGAAATGAAGTGCAGTGGGAATGGGAATATGGGACAAGGATTTGTTGAGCTATTTCCATTACATGGAACATAGTACATGGTACAGCGCAGTACGGGCCCTTTGGCCCACAACGTTGTGCAACTTACATAAACACTGCACAATTAACCTAACCCTTCTCTCCTTCACATCCCATAATTCTCTGTTTCTTATATCCATGTGTCTATCCAAGAGTCTCTTAAATGTTCCTATTGTATCAGCTTCTACTACCACCCCCTGCAGTGTATTCCAGGCACCTACTACTTTACGTTTAGAAAGCACCGCCTTCTGGCATCTCCTCTAAATTTCTCTCCACTCACATTAAACATGTCCTATGGTATTAGCCATTGCTGCTTTGGGAAATTGTTGCTGGCTGTCTACCGTACTATGCCTCTCATTATCTTATACACCTCAGTCAAGTCATCTTTAAATGAATGAATGAAATGTATTTCGGTTAGTACAAACATAACAAAAAGCATCATTTACAACGATGATTTCATAGGACAAAATTACAACAAAAAAACATAGATATTCTTTAAAACAGACTGAAAGGGTGTAGGCTGACGCTACAGCTTATTACGCCTACCCCTCTTATACAACAACATATTTGGTGTCAATCATCACATCAAAACAAAAAAATTCATAACCTTTTAACACAAAATCCAATTCCAAGTATCATTTATTTACATTACATCCATTCATTTTAAATCATGTATTTTATATTTGTTCATTAAATTATTTTTAAAATAATTTTTAAAACTTGTTAAGTGTGGTGCATGTTTTTAAATTCTCACTACAACTGTTCCATGGATTCACCCCTCTGACTGAAATACAATGATTTTTTTTACATTTGTTCTTATCCTTTGTTTTTGAAATATACATGTTTCTCTCAAATCATGTTGACTTTCTCTCATTTTAAACAACCTTTGGATACTTTGTGGTAGCTATCATGTCAACCTTTCCTCATAAAACACTGTTCTCTAATCAAGGCAGCAACCTGGATAATTTCCTCCACAACCTTTCTGAAGCTTCCACGTTCTTCCTATAAGGAGCTGACTGGAAATAAACTCTACAAATGTAGTCTAACCAGAGTTTTATAGAACTGCAGCATAACCTCACGGGCTCTTGAACTCAGTCCTCCAACTTATGAAGGTCAGCACACCATACATATTAACCACCCTACCAATCTGTGCAGCACCTTTGAGGGATCTACTGACTTATACTCCCAAGACCCTACTCTTCCTCCATATTACTACGAATCCTGTGATTAACTTTTCACTCTGCCTTCAAGTTTGAACTTCCAAAGTGTATCACTTAACACTTTTCCGGATTGAACTCTGTCTGCCACTTCTCTGCCCAACGCTGCATCCTGTCTATATCCCATTTTTGCCTCCAACAACATTCTTCACTCTGCATAGCACCACCAGCCCTGATGTCATCTGTAATCTTAATAACCCACGCTCCCAGTTTCTCGTCCAAATCATTTATAAGAATTATTTACCCAATTTCCCTCGGGATCAATAAAGTATATCTATCTATCTATCTAAAAGTAGGGGTACCTGCGGAACATCATTAGTCACCGACCTCCAGGCAAAGCCAATTTTCACCTTTTGTGGTCAAGCCAATTCCAAATCCATGCACCCAAGTTTCCATGGTCTCATGCCTCATGACTTTCTGGGTCCATCTACTATTGGGAATCTTGTCAGATGCTTTACTAAAATTCACATACACTGCATCCACTGCTCTGCATTATTAATTTATTTTGTCACTTCAAAAAAGTCAGTTAGGGTCATGAGGCACGAGCTATCCCTCACAAATCCATGCTGACCATCCCTAAAAGTCTGTGCTTCTCCAAACGCTCCAAAAACGTATCCCAAAGAATTGTCTCCATTAGTTTGTGCCAACTGATGTAAGAGATACTAGTCCATAATTCCCACTGTTATCCTTATTACCTTTCATGAACACAGAACAATGTTTGCCATCCTCTAATCCCCTGTACTACAACAGGAAAATAAGGATCATTGTCAATGATCCTTGCGTCAACGACCCAGCAATTTCTTCTTCGCTTCCTGTAGTAACCTGGGGTGTATCCTGTATGACCCCCAAGGACTGAACTTTTCTAATATTCTTCAAAAATGACATTATTTCCTTTTTCTTAACTGCAGTATGCTCAGCACATTAGCCTGTTCTGCACAGACCTCACATCATCAAAGTCCCTCTCCCTTGTAAACACTGAAGAAAAGTATTCAATAAAGACATCCCCTACCTCTTCTGCCTCCAGGCATATATTTCCTCCTTTATCCCTGGGTAATCTTACCTTCACTCTTGCCATCCTCTTGTTGAATGTTTGGGGTTTTCCTTAATTCTACTCACCAAGGCCTTCTTCTAGCTCTCTTAAGTCACTTCTTAAGCTCCTTCCTGTTCACCTTATAATTCTCTGGAGCCCTGCCAAAATTTTGCTTAAACCTTCCATATGCTTCCTCTTTCTCTTGACTAAAATGATCGACCTCTCTTGTCAACCATGGTTCCTTCTCAATATCACCCTTGTCAACCATGGTTCTTTCTGTATATCACCCTTTCCTTGTCTCAGTGGGCGTACCTGTTCAGAACCCCATGCAAGTGGTCCCTAAACAACCTCCATGTGTTGTGCATTTGCTTGAGTATATCTGCTCCCAAGTTCCTGACTTAACCCAGTGACGGGGGAATTCATGTGTTGTACATACTTGTCATTAATGCATGCATTTGATATGAATTGATGTGACAAATCCAGTGAAATGACCACTGTACCTCTTTTCTGACTGCACAAGAACTTTTGGCCCTGTTGACTAAAAAAAACTATGGAGAATCTTTATCAAGTCTGACTATCCTCAAATTTAATTCCTTTGCACATCTGGTACATGGTGGAATACAGGCCAATGTATCTCTGTGTCTGTGTGCTAATGGAAAGTAAGTGACAAGTCATTGTTGATTCCATCACTGAGCTTTACAAGAAAATGTCCTCCATACTAGCATCTGAAGGACAATGGACTACCAATCTGTGTGCTCATGACCAAGGAAACTGACTCCATCATGAACAGTGGGAGGAGCGCTCAATGCTCCAAGTAAGCCTCATGCCCTCTCTTCAAGGACCACCTCTGATAGTTTCTTCCAGCGTCAGATGTTAGAGCCCATGGAACTGGAGTGGAAGTGATATCCTGTGAGATTGCGGAAAACAAACAAAAATTTAATATCTATATATTTCATAGCTGGCAGGTTACTGAAAAGATTCTACTGTTCCTACTGAGCTGAAAGTAAGCATGTCATTATGAAATTAGTAATGCCAAGTTATTACTGCAGGAAGAATATATTGCCCTTAGCACAGTGCACTAGAAATTCACCAGACTTATACTAGGTCTTGAGACTAGGCTGTATAAATATAGGTGAATTCCCTAGGAGCTCAATATGATCAAGATGCTTAAGTAATAACAGTATTTGAGCTGTATGGTCAAATAAATCTGTATACTCCATTGGATAAGTTTCTGAACAAGAGAATTTGAGTCCTTAGATTTGGCTACCATTGAAGCTTCCAACAGTAATTTTTAAAGAAAAAAAGTAACATCAGTAAACTTGCGAAGTATTAATGAATTGACCTTTCAACAACTATTTAATTTTTAAGTAGTTGGACGATGGAATTTCGAATGGAGGGTTTTTGCTTCTGATACATCAGTGTCCCAACGTTCTACCACCAATAAGCAGTGGGATTGGAGATTACATATTTGGAAAAGTAATTTTTTAAAATGGTTTATTTCTCTTAGTGTAGCCTTCACACTGATAGTTCGTCATGTTTTATTGTAGCTAGAGCTTCAGCTTCTTTTATTATGTTGATGTTCATGGATATCATAATTTTTAACAAAATTATATATATTGACTCAGATTTTCTATAAAATATTCTGTACATTTCTTCTACCATTAGCAGTGTTTACATTTGTTAATGTTTTACAGTCCATGTATTTTTGGTTCCTAGTATATTTTTATTTGTTTAAACAAGCGACTTTAAGTAAATGAACTTTACACAACAGCCTTTTCCCATAGGTACTTTGCAGTGTGACATCTCGCTTGTTTGCCTCATGCAGCGAGTACTCCTGGATGTTGCGATCTGTTAGCTGCCAACACCATTGGAAGACCAAATTTCGGGCAATCTGCAGGGTCTTGTTTACTGAGTCGATGGTTGTCAAGCATCATTTGATGTCTTGGGTTTATGTGCTAAGCTGTTGAGTTTGTTGAGTGAACCAAGATGTACATCCTCTGTACACCTTTCATTCAAAGGCACTCATTCAAAGCAGCCTCTGTGTGACAGAATGGCCCACAATTGGAATAGTCCTACAGACTTAATTTTAGAATACCAATGATTTTAATCTGGCTTAAAGAGTCCAGCTCCTTTAATTTAATTAGTTCCTATGTGATCTTGTAATTTCTTCACACTTGTCACACAGCATTACATAATAATTGTTACAAACATCTCAGTTTGTAAAAGTGATCTAGTCTTAATTTGAAGCAGATTAATTCAAAATGGGTTTAAGTTGAAATTGTGCAGAAACAGAATACTGACATATTTTATATTATTGTATTGGATAATTTGAAGTTTATTTGGAATATGAAAGAGCTATGATTTAACAAGAGTAGCCTATTCACTAAAGATAGCCTTTTGGTGTCTGGACTTTGCTGATTAAATTTACTTTACAGTACCAATCTGTAATTGGCATAATTTTCAAGTTATATGAAAGGATAACCAGCTGTCTCCTGTATCTTATTTTATATTGTACCACTAAGAATTTCTTATTACAGCAGTAATGTTTCCTGATCAGTGGGACAAAAAAAACCTTTATTGTGCTTTAACTTTCGAGTCAGTAAATTCTGACTTCCAAAGTGATAAACAGAATTTTATTTTGGGCTTATTTGTGGCCAGTCACTCAGCTGTGTTACTCACAGCTGCAATAACCATGTAGACTGCCCTATGACTGCTCTGCATCATGTTATGCTCTACCTCTAGTCTACCCTGATGCTCTATTAATGAATATATTGGGTTTGTGACATTTAAAACCAGTTGAAATGGGCTTTATTAAAAAGTATCTTTCAAAAATATATTTATCTCATAAATTAAACCATTAGTATTTCTTATAAATAACAAGCCTCTAGGATTTAGTTTTCCCATCTGGATTGGCAGTGCCTTCAAATACACGGGGGCACATTGGCTTTGCTAACTATGGCAAAATTTTGAAGGATCTGATACAATGAGTACCCTTCAATTTAGTTCAAGAACAGTCTCTGGACTCTGCGGCAAATAAGAGGTCAAATACAAGGCTCAAAGTATATTTATTATCCAACTACATACTGTATATCTCACTATATGCTACCCTGAGATTCCCTTTTTTTTGAGGGCATTTACGGTAAATACAAAGAAACAATAAAGTCAATGAAAATTTGCCCACAAGAAGACAATGTGCACAAAACAACCAATGTGCAACAGGCAAAAACAATAAATAAATACACAATAAATATTGAGGACAAGATGAACAGTCCTCGAAAGTAAGTCCATAGGCTATAGGAACAGTTCATTGGGGTGAGTGAAGTTATTCCCGTCTGGTTCAAGAGCTTGACAGTTGAAGGGTAATAACTGCTCTTGAACCTGGTGATGTGGTTCGTGAAGTTCCTGTACCACTTCCCTGATGACAGCAGTGAGAAGAGAGTATGGCGTGGATGGTGGGGGTCCTTAACGATTGATGCTACTTCCTATGAAGTGTTCCTTGAAGATGTGCTCAGTGGTAGGGTAAATTTATCTGTGATGGGCTGGACTGTATCCATTACTTTTTGTAGGGTTTTCTGTTCAAGAGCATTGGTGTTTCTCTGCCAGGTCACAATACAACCAGTCAGTATACTCACACAACACACATAAAAGTTGCTGGTGAACGCAGCAGGCCAGGCAGCATCTCTAGGAAGAGGTGCAGTCGACGTTTCAGGCCGAGACCCTTCTTCAGTTAGTCCTGACGAAGGGTCTCGGCCTGAAACGTCGACTGCACCTCTTCCTAGAGATGCTGCCTGGCCTGCTGCGTTCACCAGCAACTTTTATGTGTGTTGCTTGAATTTCCAGCATCTGCAGAATTCCTGTTGTTTGCAGTCAGTATACTATCCACTGTACATCTGTAGAATTTGACCTTGAGTACATTTTTGACACACGGCAATCTGTCAAAAATGTATTGATTTTTTACAATGTAGAAAGCTTGGCAACACTCCATGGAATGATTTGCTGAAATCCACAAATGTGACCTATTATCTTAAAATAAATTGTCCAATAGTTCTGTCAATGAATTTTTGCCAATAATCTGCATGCAAAGCTTTGTTTGTGAAATAAGGATTCTGTAGTTTTTTTTAGCTCAAATTTATTGCAGCATGGTTTATTGTTGGCATGCAAGCTTGTTTAAAGGGAGATAAAAATATATCAGCTGTTTTAAATGGGTGAGCCCTTTATTTTAAATAGCGACCCTATTCTAGATTCTCCGATGAAATAAAGCATTCCTTGTCTTGCCAGTTAAACTGTGATAAATTGATTACAGTAATTAAAAAGTAACAATTAAAGATATAAATTCTTTAAAGTTATTAACAATAGCTAAAAAGGATTACCTGCAACTTAGCTCTCTTATCCAATTGACGAAACTGCTCTATTGTATGTGGATGCTTGGGGTCCCATAGTTTCCAGTGACCTACCAGTTAAAACCATGATCACAGTTGCACATCAAAGGAGCCTTGTTTCATTCCATCGTAAAATGGAATGTTCTGAAGTTTGATTTGATCTTGTGACTTATATAATGTTGTAATGAATGTCATGAAATTGCCCAAGGGGATAGTGGGTATTGAATGCTCACCATTGAATTTGGGTTGTTTTGTGGATGTTATGACAAAAAACAAGTTTTAACCTTGCTCTCTAATTCTTGCAGTTCCTCGATTCCTTACTGTTTTCAAATGTCGGAGAATAGGTTCTGATACTGCCTGTTGTAGCCAGTGCTGAACTGATATAGTTTGAGATGTGTCGTTAATTCTGCTATTCAATTTTATAAATTAAATTTTTAACTAAGTGTTTTCCTATAACAGTTACACTAATTCAGTGGAGGTCAGATTCATTATAGACCTTTCAAAGAGAAGTGGAAATTTCATAGAAGTACTGCTGCCTCAAATGTCACAGGACACTAAATGTTACTGGCTTTTGTTGCTTGTATGCAGCACAGTTGTTGCTTTGCTTCGCTCTTCAAATAATTTATGCTAATGAAAAAGAAAATCTGCGGATGCTGGAATTCCCAGCAACACACACAAATTGCTGGAGGAACTCAGCAGGCCAGGCAGCATCTATGGAAAAGAGTAAACCCTCAACATTTCAGTCTTGGCCTGAAATGACTCCTACACCTCTTACCTGTTAGTATTAGCAAGAAGAGGGAGACTTGAAAAGACAGCGCTGAGCATCTGTTCGTTTGCTGCTTGCACCTTTGACGATTTTCATCTTGTTCGACCCTTTAACTGGCACGGACTAACGGAGCTGACCACTGGTTTGTCATCTTCTATCAGGCCCCTACGCAGCATTCACCCCCAGAGATGGCCACCCCAGCCATACCTGCACTCTCGAGTGTCTAATTCACCAAGTCTCCCAGGAGATCACAAAAATGCCAGATAGTTTAGTCAGTTCAAAAGAACATCTTTAAAAGGGAAATTGCAGACAGCGGTGATCACAACTCGGAGGAAGAACTACATCTCGAGTACCTAGTAGTTTTGTGAGCTGTCTGCAAAACGTCGCTGTTGGTTGTTGGCACCCTTTTGTCACTGAGACTCTGTTCATTTGAAATGGAGACCGATAGATGACTAAATATTAAGGATTCAAAGGATGTGGAATTAGTGCAGGAAAGTGGCATTGAAGTAGATCAGCCATGATTTTGATTAATGGCAGAGCAGATGCAAAGGGCCAGCTGGCTTTTGTCACTTCCTGTTTCTTATGCACTGATGGAAATTACTGACATATTCAAATGTGTACTTGCATCCTTCTTACAGAATATTGGAAATAATTTAATTTCCTGCATGTAACATTTGAGCTTAAACATTTTAAGATCTACGCTGGTTGCAAAATCTATACTAACATAACTGTTGGTAATGGATGCCAGGGAAATTTATTGTATTAATAGGCAGGAATATTGAAACTTGTGTTTTCAGTCTTTTGTAAACAGTGTATTGAAAGTAGATATTAACGCAAGGTGTAGTTGGGAATTTGTTCCGAAGTTGGGTATGCCTAATCAGAACAATCTTGGTTGTTTTCATAAACAATTCTCAGTCTGAAATGCTTTTCCTGTTCATAAGAATGTAAGAAGTAGGAGCAGGAGTAGGCCATCTGACCCATCAAGCCTGCTCTGCCATTCAATAAGATCTTGACTGATCTGACCATGGACTCATCTCCACCTACCTGCCTTTTCCCCATATCCCTTAATTCCCCTACTATGTAAAAGTCTACCCAACCCTGTCTTAAATATATTTACTGAGGTAGCCTCCACTGCTTTACAGAATTCCACAGATTCACCACTCTTTGGGAGAAGCAGTTCCTCCTCATCTCTGTTCTAAATTTACTCACCTGAATCACAAGGCTATGTCCCCTAGTTCTAGTCTCACTTACCAGTGGAAACAACTTTCCTTCCTCCATCTTATCTATCCCTTTCATAATTTTATGTTTCCATAAGATTTCCTCTCATCCTTCTGAATTCCAGTGAGTACCGTTCCAGGTGACTCAATCTCTCCTCATAGTCTAACCCCCTCATCTCTGGAATCAACCTGGTGAACCTCCTCTGTACTGCCTCCAAAGCCAGTATATCCTTCCTCAAGTAAGGAGTGCAGTTTCATAAAATGCAAAATTTTGCCATTTATTTTAGTGGATAGGATGCGAACTGGTGCAATACATTTGTGGTAACATCAGGTGACCAATTTATTGTATTAGGGCAACTTTTACTGACAACCCCCAGAAGACTCAAAGTGTGCTTCCACAAGTTATCAGTTTGTCTTCAAATAAGATGTTCCTTATTTCAGTACCCTAAGAACTGGAAGGTTAGGAAAAGTGAAAAGGTCCTGAACAAACTCATGTTTTGTCAGTTTGACAGGGTTTTATCTCGATGTAGCTATAAGTTTTAAATTCTTTCCAAGGATTCTGGGTTACCCAGAGGATAATGAGTAGTAGTAGTTTTATTCACAAAGAGACCGCAGTTGGCAACAGTACCACAATTGGCAGTGTAGTAGATGCTGAAGAAGGTCGTCTAAGGGTACAGTAGAATCTGGATCAACTGGGAACGTGGGCTGAGTAAGGATAGATGAAATTAACTCGGACAAGTACAAAGTGATGCATTTTGAGAAGTTAATTGAGGAAAGGCCATGAAGTAGTTTCATGAGGCATTGCTCTTGTTTCACTAAAGTTACCTCATGATATTCCACATTAAATCGAGCAATAGTTGGCAGAGTTACAGATCTACGAAACTGCTGTTGAAAAACAATATAGGCATTGCTAATTATCAATGTGCAAACTGTTTATGTGATACAGTTGGAATGTTTATATCCTGTATTTGCAGATACATAAATATATTTATTGGTAGTGAATTTGCTGTAATGGCTTTTCAATTCCAAACATGGAGCATTTCCAGTCACTGAAATTTCCTGATTTGTGCTCCAATGCAAATAATGACTTATCCACAAAATTTGTTCCACCCTGCAGGGTGCAATGATCACAAACCACACCCCTCTCCTCCCTACTGTCGTCATGTAGTCTTCCGAGACTGCAAAAAAATGAGAGTCACAAAAAAAGAAAAACTCTGGAAAACATCAATGCAAGTCCTCCATCTCTGGTGATGTTCAGGACTTCCTTCATCATGTCAGTAGCTTCCTCTCCTTTTTCACTACTGTCAGTCATTCAAGTCCCAGATGGAGATTCAGGAATTTGAACTGAGATGTAGAAGGATTCTTCATTGCTGTTTTTCTAACAATTTTGTTGTTCCATTCAGGGTTATTAGCCCTGAGCTGAACCTCTGAACCTGGAGGATCGGTGGACCACTCTGTCCACACTACGCCGGATAATTTTGAAAACGCCGGCTTTGAGTAAAAATGACAGGCGTCCACACTAAGCGCTTTTCAAAATATCTCTGTCCACATTAGAATGGATATTTGGGCGAACCTCCTCCTACTGGGCACGTGCAGGACACACAGAAAACAAGCGAAGAGGAAATGGTATACTTGGTGCGCGTTTGTCAAGTTACAGAGTAGAAAAACTTAAAAGGAATTGCTCTTGGCTCTTGCACAGGAGGACTTAAAACTGAAAAAAAAAACAAATACTGGAACGTATGGAGGCAACCGACAGGGAGTTCACGGACAGTATGACCCAGCTGACGACGAACATTGAAAAACTGACTCTTTTGCATTAATAAAGCACCTTGTTAAATGTATAAAACATGTCTCCATCAGTGTTATCTTGTATTTCCATACATAATGTTACATTAGGCTGTTACACATCTATTGTTAGAAAAGTACTTGCATAAGTCGGTAAACCACCTTCATTCAAGCAAGGACTGAAAACGGCAAAGTGAGTAGACTTATTTATTCAGTAAGCTATGGGTCAATCTTCTGGCTTCAGATTCGTCGCCGTCTGTTCTGAAATTGTTAGGTTCTGCGAAGCGCAGAATCAAATATCGCTGTGATGACTGTATGCTCTAGTATCAATTGTTTGGCAACACTAAAGTAGTAGTAGTAATAATAATAAGAAGAAAACAATGAAATGCTGCGCTGCCACCATCTGTTCTGGCACGTCATGACAACGGTTTTAAAAATCTCTGGTTACTCCACCCACACTGCAACGGGTATTAGGCGTTTTCAGATTTATTCACTCCGGAGACCGTTTCTGAAAATCTCCATTTTCGGAGGATGAAAACGCCATTTTAGTGTGGACAGAGGGATAAAACGAAGAGAAAAAGCTTCGTTTTCAAAATTATCCGGCATAGTGTGGACGTAGTCTTAGTCTGGCCTCCACCATTTGACCTGTTTGGCATGGGCGATCCTACCAAGAGCCAACTCATAAAGCAGTGACTCCAGTCAATATTGTTCTCTTAGTCATTGAGGCACATGTCTCCAACTTCAAGGTTGCAGTCCTATTAACTTCAGTCCATCTGCCAAATTGCTGCCCAGTCGTTTTGCTTGTCTGGTATGCCTTGAAGTCTCTTTGCCTCCTTATCGTTACTCACATTCACTTAATTTTCATGTCATTGGCAAACTTTCCCAGTATTATCTAGTAACAGTTACTTGCCTAATACGAGGGGTGATTGATAAGTTTGTGGCTTAAGGTAGAAGGAGTCAATTTTAGAAAACCTAGCACACTTATTTTTCAACATAGTCCCCTCCTACATGTACACACTTAGTCCAGCAGTTCTGAAGCATACGGATCCCTTCTTTGTAGAAGTGGTCCACAGCAGGGGTGATTGATAAGTTTGTGGCCTAGGGTAGAATGAGATGAGTCATTAACTTCAAACTTTCTGTATTATCACTCAAAGAGTTGACCTGCATGAGCATGTAACGTTAGCATCTTGGACCTTCAGGTGGTCCACAGCAGGGGTGATTGATAACTTCGTGGCCCAAGGTAGAAAGAATGAGTTATATAGCTCTTGTTACATGCACGTGCAGTTCAACTCTGAGTGAAAATGCAGAAAATTTGAAGTTTCTGCTCATCTCCTTCTACCTTAGGCCACAAACTTAACAATCACCCCTGCTGTGGACCACTTTCTGGAGGTCCAAGACGCCGACTTCTACAAAGAAGGGATCCATATGCTCCACGACCATTGGACTAAGTGTGTAAATGTAGGAAAAATAAATGTGCCAGGTTTTCTAAAATTGATTCCTCCTACTGTAGGCCATGAACTTATCAATCACCCTCGTCCTGCTTGGTGATGCCATTTGGTTTTACCAGGGCCACCATGTTCCCAGTCTCGTCAACCCTGACACAAACATGGACCAAATTTCAGAGGTAGAGTGAGTCATGGTCATAGTCATACTTTATTGATCCGGGAGGAAATTGGTTTTCATTACAGCTGCACCCTAAATAATAAATAGTAATAGAACCATAAATAGTTAAATAGTAATATGCAAATTATGCCAGTAAATTATGAAATAAGTCCAGGACCAGCCTATTGGGTCAGGGTGTCTGACCCTCCAAGGGAGGAGTTGTAAAGCATTTGACACAAAGCAACATTTGACCAAGTGTGTTATTGAAGAATGTAATAAAATAACAGGCATTACAAGAGAAAAACAATCCAATCATTGAAGACATGGTTGACTGGTCTAAAAGATGATGCACTGTGATCTTGGACAATTTGGCGATCTCGATCTGAAATTAGCTTAATAATTCAATCCATAGAGTATTTGCAGAATATTTTGTGATTTGAAAGTAGGATATGTGATTATTAAAAGTTTGCAGAGGACAAGAGGGTCCCAGGATAGTGAGGAGGGTAGTAATTTGCCACAGAAGGAGATTGATCAGTTGGTGAAATGGCAAAAGTGAAATGCAAGTGGAATTTAATCCAGAAAAGTATGAGGTGTTACATGTAGGGCAGATGAATTAGGCAAGGAAATATACAGTAGGATTATACGAAATATGGAGAAACGAGAGGTATCCTAATGTACGTTATTAATCTTGTTCTCTCTAGTAGTGATGCTATTCTGTGATTCATAGAAAAAGAAAGTTGAGAAGTTATTTGATCAATAATAAAGTTTATGTGAAGTATAAGTGTGTGCACAACTAGGATGGAGTGAACGTTTGAAGGATGTACAAGAATAAACAAAAAGGCAAGGTGAAAGTCACGGCTGATAATGACCTGTTGGTTATAGTAATGCACGCAATATACTGGAGGACCTCAGCAGGCCAGGCAGCAACTATGAAGAAGAGTATGCTGTTGCTGTTTCGGGCCAAGATCCTTCATTAGGACAAGTCGGCTGTTTGCTGTTGTCCATAGATGCTGCTTGACCTGCCGAGTTCCTCCAGCACGTTGTGTGTGTTGCTTGGATTTCCTGCATCTGCAGATTTGCTCTTGTTTGGGCTTCACCTGTTGATTATACATTGGTTAAAACCTTGAATGTATTCATGGGTATGTATTACAATGTATTTGCAGTTGCTGAGACAATTGGGTTGAAATACAATGGCCGAGAAGTATCTGGGACCAGGTATGTTGGTTGTCCACCTTGAGAAATGCTCCACTGGGATTATGTGCCCTAACACAAGGGTCTAGCAAGACATGTCAGGACCATAAGTGAGATCAATTAAAGCAGTTCTATTTGTAGTGTCTTCATGTACTATCAATACTTAATTAAAAGTGTCATATAGTGACTGTCATTTGCAATATTAAACCAAAATTTGTGGTAATTACATCTGTAGCTTCTTTGTACACAGAACATTGTTTATTGATTAATCTCAAAATTCTAAATTACTTACAAAGAATGGAAAACTAAAGTCTTGAAATTCTAAGTGAATCCCAAGCTTCTGATCCTCATTGAAAGGCGGCATACATAGATAAAGCAACACTGGAAGAACAAAAATGCTGGAAGAACTCTGCAGGTCAGGCGGCATCTATGGAAATGGATAGAGAGTTGACATTTCAGGCCAAGACACTTCTTCAGGATTGAAGAAAAGAGGAAGATGCCAGAATAGGAAGGTGGGGGGAGGGGAAGGAAGATAGATATAAAGTGAAACCAGATGGGTGGGAGAGGTTAAGGGCGGGAGAGGTTAAGGGCTGGAGAAGAAGGAATCTGATGGGAGAGGAGGTGGACCACAGGAGAAAGGGAAGGAAGAGGGGACCCCCAGGGGAAGTGATAGGCAGGTGAGGTAAAAGGTCAAAGTGGGGAATAAAGTGGGGGGGGCGTTGTTTACTGGAATGAGCAATCAATATTCATGCCATCAGGTTGGAGGCTGCCCAGATGGAATATAAGGTGTTGCTCCTGCACTCTGAGGGTGGCCTGCATAGATAAATTTCCTGAGCCTTTTCCCTCAGTGTTTAAAGGCAGTTAGGAAGAGGCAATGATGTTGGCCTTGCATTATTCAGATTCTGAAAAAATAATAGATAAAATACGTTAAAAATAATGCTCCAGCCTTGTTCACGAACTTTTTGATGGGACTATTCACAGCCCTATTGACAATACAAATGCAGCATATCCATTTGTTTCTTCTTTGCTCGGGTAGATACATCTAGAAGGAACTCCAGAAGATTAGTTAACCATGATTTCCTTTTCGTAGATTAATTTTGACTTTGCATAATCACTTTACTTTCAAAGTGTCTAGATATCACATTGTTTACTTGATTCCAGCATCTTTACTATTAACAATATCAAGTTACCAGATCGGTAGTTCCTTGTCTTCTCTCTCCTTTGGTATCAGTATTTACTTTTTGTCACATGACCAGTAACAATGAATATAGAAATGAGTCAGGTTTTATAAACAAATAAACATTTATTAAACTCTGCTCAAAATTAATAAAAAGATAAACAAATGAAAACCTTAACCGGAAGTAAACTGCTACGCAGCCACTTAACAAACCGCCAAACTCAGTACTAGTTCTTAAAGCGATAAATGCGAACACAGTCTTAAAGTGGTAAATTAGAATATAGTTCTTAGAATGGTAAATTTGAAAGTCCAAGAGATTTATACAGTCAATTAGGAGAGATTGTCCTGAAGTAAAGAATTCCTCGAAGACTCGACATTATTGCCCATCCCAGCCAGAACCTGCCTTGTCTGCAGGATTGACGACGACGGAAATAAAATGGTTTAAAGTCACTGACCTTTTTCCTCCGTGGACTAGATACTGCACAACCTTTTCTGCTGCTTTTAGCAGAGGTTATCTCATGCCGATCACTCTTACTTGAACGAATTTAATAATGGTCGATCCTCTCCAAAACTGCTGAACGACTCCTTCAGGTTCCCGTCTTCACTCTCCAATACTACTGAAAAGATACATCAACAAATCTGGCAGTGATTGGTGAAACTACCAGCCCAACACTTCTGTACCTTACAATAGAAAGTAAAACTCCGTTTTAAAACGAAACTGCATCATAAAAAAAATATGCAGCAATACTGAGTAACTGACGAACTAAACTTAAACCTCAACTGGGAAAACTAACTGCGTCACCAGGGGTCTACCCGTATATATACCTGTTAAGAACAGGTCATCACGTGACCTCACATCGGCGGGAAAATTTACATCATGTGACCTCCGTGAGACCATTACATCATCCTCATAAGACAGTCACAAGATATCCATGAGGTATGTAACCACAAGACCATAAGACAAAGGAGCATACGTCGGCCATTCGGCCCATCAAGTCCGCTCCGCCATTTTATCATGAGCTGATCCATTCTCCCATTTAGTCCCACTCCCCCGCCTTCTCACCATAACCTTTGATGCCCTGGCTACTCAGATACCTATCAATCTCTGCCTTAAATACGCCCAATGACTTGGCCTCCACTGCTGCCCGTGACAACAAATTCCATAGATTCACCATCCTCTGACTAAAAAAATTTCTTCACATTTCTGTTCTGAATGGGCGCCCTTCAGTCCTTAAGTCATGCCCTCTCGTACTAGACTCCCCCATCGTGGGAAACAACTTTGCCACATCCACTCTGTCCATGCCTTTCAACATTCGAAATGTTTCTGTGAGATCTCCCCTCATTCTTCTAAACTCCAAGGAATACAGTCCAAGAGCGGACAAACGTTCCTCTTATGTTAACCCTCTCGTTCCCGGAATAATTCTAGTGAATCTTTTCTGTACCCTCTCCAACGTCAGCACATCCTTTCTTAAATAAGGAGACCAAAACTGCCAACAGTACTCCAAGTGAGGTCTCACCAGTGCTTTATAGGGCCTCAATATCACATCCCTGCTCCTATACTCTATTCCTCTAGAAATGAATGCCAACATTGCATTCGCCTTCTTCACTACCGACTCAACCTGGAGGTTAACTTTAAGGGTATCCTGTACGAGGACTCCCAAGTCCCGTTGCATCTCAGAACTTTGAATTCTTTCCCCATTTAAATAATAGTCTGCCCGTTTATTTTTTCTGCCAAAGTGCATAACCATACACTTTCCAACATTCTACTTTATTTGCCACTTCTCTGCCCATTCTTCCAATCTATCCAAGTCTCTCTGCAGACTCTCCATTTCCACAGCACTACCGGCCCCTCCACCTATCTTTGTATTGTCAGCAAACTTAGCCACAAAGCCATCTATTCCATAATCCAAATCGTTGATGTAAGATATAAAAAGAAGCGGCCCCAGCACGGACCCCTGTGGAACACCACTGGTAACCGGCAGCCAAGCAGAATAGGATCCCTTTATTCCCACTCTCTGTTTCCTGCCAATCCACGTATGTAACTTTCCTGTAATTCCATGGGCTCTTATCTTGTTAAGTAGCCTCATGTGTGGCACCTTGTCAAAGGCCTTCTGAAAATCCAAATATACAACATCCACTGCATCTCCCTTGTCTAGCCTACTGGTAATTTCCTCAAAAAATTGTAATAGGTTTGTCAGGCAGGATTTTCCTTTAGGGAATCCATGCTGAGTTCTGCCTATCTTGTCATATGCCTCCAGGTACTCTGTAACCTCATCCTTGACAATCGACTCCAACAACTTCCCAACCACCGAGGTCAAGCCAACAGGTCTGTAATTTCCTTGTTTTTTAACTTGTCCCCTTCTTAAATAGCGGAGTGACATTTGCAATCTTCCAGTCTTCCGGAACCATGCCAGAATCTATCGACTTTTGAAAGATCATCGCTAATGTCTCCGCAATCTCCACAGCTACTTCCTTCAGAGCATCGGGGTGCATTCCATCTGGTCCGGGAGATTTATCTACCTTTAGACGATTCAGCTTCCTGAGTACTTTCTCTGTCGTAATTGTGACTGCGCACACTTCTCTTCCCTGCCACCCTTGAGTGTCCGGTATACTGCTGATGTCTTCCTCAGTGAAAACTGATGCAAAATGCTCGTTCAGTTCCTCCGCCATCTCCTTATCTCCCACTACAATTTCTCCAGCATCATTTTCTATCCGTCCTATATCTACTCTCACCTGTCTTTTACTCTTTATATACTTGAAAAAGCTTTTAGTATCCTCTTTGATATTATTTGCTAGCTTCCTTTCATAGTTAATCTTTTCCCTCTTAATGACCTTCTTGGTTTCCTTTTGTAAGTTTTTAAAAACTTCTCAATCCTCTGTCTTCCCACTAATTTTTGCTTCCTTGTATGCCCTCTCCTTTGCTTTGACTTTGGTTTTGACTTCTCTTGTCAACCACGGTTGCATCCTTTTTCCATTAGAAAATTTCTTCTTTTTTGGAATATACCTGCCTTGCGCCTTCCTCACTGCTCGCATAAACTCCAGCCACTGCTGCTCTGCCGTCTTTCCTGCCAGTGTCCCTTTCCAGTCAACTTTGGCCAGTTCCTCTCTCATGCCACTGTAATTTCCTTTACTCCACTGAAATACTGACACATCAGATTTCGGTTTCTCGTTTTCAAATTTCACAGTGAACTCAATCATATTATGATCACTGCCTCCTAAGGGTTCCTTCACCTCAATCTCTCTAATCACCTCCGGTTCATTACACAATACCTAACCCAGTATAGCCGATCCCCTAGTGGACTCAACAACAAGCTGTTCTAAAAAGCCATCTCACAGACATTCTACAAATTCTCTCTCTTGAGATCCAGTGCCGACCTGATTTTCCCAATCCACTCGCATGTTAAAATCCCCCACAATTGTCATAACACTGCCCTGACAAGCCTTTTCTATTTCCAGTTGTAATTTGTAGTCCACATCCCTGCAGCTGTTTGGAGGCCTGTAAATAACTGCCATCAGGTCCTTTTACCCCTGCAATTTCTTAGCTCAACCCATAAAGATTCTGCACCTTCCGATCCTATATCATCTCTTTCTAATGATTTAATATGATTTCTTACCAATAAAGCCACACTTCCCCCTCTGCCTACCTTCCTATCCTTCCGATACACCGTGTATCCTTGGACGTACAGCTCCCAGAGACATGCATCCTTTAGCCAGGTCACTGTGATGGCCACATTCTGGATAAACTGGATCTATTATGCACGCAGCATAAGGAATAAGGTGGATGATCTTGTTGTACAGCTACAGATTGGCGGGTATGATATTGTGGCCATCACTGAGATGGGTTGAGCTAAGGAATAGCAGGGGTAAAAAGACCCTGATGGCAGTTATTTATAGGCCTCCAAACAGCTGCAGGGACGTGGACTACAAATTACAACTGGAAATAGAAAAGGCTTGTCAGAAGGGCAGTGTTATGATGATTGTGGGGGATTTTAACATGCGAGTGGATTGGAAAAATCAGGTCGGCACTGGATCTTAAGAGAGAGAATTTGTAGAATGTCTGCGAGATGGCTTTTTAGAACAGCTTGTTGTTGAGCCCACTAGGGGATCGGCTGTACTGGATTGGGTATTGTGTAATGAACCGGAGGTGATTGGAGAGATTGAGGTGAAGGAACCCTTAGGAGGCAGTGATCATAACATGATTGAGTTCACTGTGAAATTAGAAAAAGAGAAACCGAAATCTGATGTGTCGGTATTTCGCTGGGGTAAAGGAAATTACAGTGGCATGAGAGAGGAACTGGCCAAAGTTGACTGGAAAGGGACACTGATGGGAAAGACGGCAGAGCAGCAGTGGCTGGAGTTTATGCGAGAAATGAGGAAGGTGAAAGACAGGTATATTCCAAAAAAGAAGAAATTTTCGAATGGAAAAAGGATGCAACCGTGGTTGACAAGAGAAGTCAAAGCCAAAGTTAAAGCAAAGGAGAGGGCATACAAGGAAGCAAAAATTAGTGGGAAGACAGAGGATTGGGAAGTTTTTAAAACCTTACAAAAGGAAACCAAGAAGGTCATTAAGAGAGAAAAGATTAACTATGAAAGGAAACTAGCAAATAATATCAAAGAGGATACTAAAAGCTTTTTCAAGTATATAAAGAGTAAAAGACAGGTGAGAGTAGATATAGGACCGATAGAAAATGATACTGGATAAATTGTAATGGGAGATGAGGAGATGGCAGAGGAACTGAACAAGTATTTTGCATCAGTCTTCACTGAGGAAGACAGCAGGATACCGGACACTCAAGGGTGGCAGGGAAGAGAAGTGTGCGCAGTCACAATTACGACAGAGAAAGTACTCAGGAAGCTGAATAGGCTAAAGGTTGATAAATCTCCTGGACCAGATGGAATGCACCCTCGTGTTCTGAAGGAAGTAGCTGTGGAGATTGTGGAGGCATTAGCAATGATCTTTCAAAAGTCGATAGATTCTGGCATGGTTCCGGAAGACTGGAAGATTGCAAATGCCACTCTGCTATTTAAGAAGGGGGCAAGGAAGCAAAAAGGAAATTATAGACCTGTTAGCTGGACGTCGGTGATTGGGAAGTTGTTGGAGTCGATTGTCAAGGATGAGGTTACAGAATACCTGGAGGCATATGACAAGATAGGCAGAACTCGGCATGGATTCCTTAAAGGAAAATCCTGCCTGACAAACCTATTACAATTTTTTGAGGAAATTACCAGTAGGCTAGACAAGGGAGATGCAGTGGATGTTGTATATTTGGATTTTCAGAAGGCCTTTGACAAGGTGCCACACATGAGGCTACTTAACAAGATAAGAGCCCATGGAATTACGGGAAAGTTACATACGTGGCTGATTGGCAGGAAACAGAGAGTGGGAATAAAGGGATCCTATTCTGGTTGGCTGCCGGTTAGCAGTGGTGTTTCACAGGGATCAGTGTTGGGGCCGCTTCTTTTTACATTGTACATCAATGATCTGGATTATGGAATAGATGGCTTTGTGGCTAAGTTTGCTGACGATACGAAGACAGGTGGAGGGGCCGGTAGTGCTGAGGAAACGGAGAGTCTGCAGAGAGACTTGGATAGATTGGAAGAATGGGCAAAGAAGTGGCAAATGAAGTACAATGTTGGAAAGTGTATGGTTATGCACTTTGGCAGAAAATATAACTGGGCAGACTATTATTTAAATGGGGAAAGAATTCAAAGTTCTGAGATGCAACGGGACTTGGGAGTCCTCGTACAGGATTCCCTTAAAGTTAACCTCCAGGTGGAGTCAGTAGTGAAGAAGGCGAATGCAATGTTGGCATTCATTTCTAGAGGAATAGAGTATAGGAGCAGGGATGTGATGTTGAGGCTCTATAAGGCGCTGGTGAGACCTCACTTGGAGTACTGTGGGCAGTTTTGGTCTCCTTATTTAAGAAAGGATGTGCTGACGTTGGAGAGAGTACAGAGAAGATTCACGAGAATGATTCCGGGAATGAGAGGGTTAACATATGAGGAACGTTTGTCCGCTCTTGGACTGTATTCCTTGAAGTTTAGAAGAATGCGGGGAGACCTCATAGAAACATTTCGAGTGTTGAAAGGCATGGACAGAGTTGATGTGGCAAAGTTGTTTCCCATGATGGGGGAGTCTAGTACGAGAGGGCATGACTTCAGGATTGAAGGGCGCCCTTTCAGAACAGAAATGCGAAGAAATTTTTTTAGTCAGAGGGTGGTGAATCTATGGAATTTGTTGCCAGGGGAAGCAGTGGAGGCCAAGTCATTGGGCGTATTTAAGGCAGAGATTGATAGGTATCTGAGTAGCCAGGGCATCAAAGGTTATGGTGAGAAGGCGGGGCAGTGGGACTGAATAGGATAAAATGGATCAGCTCATGATAAAATGGCGGATCAGACTCGATGGGCCGAATGGCCTACTTCTGCTCCTTGGTCTTATGGTCTATTCCAGAGCCTAGAGCATTTTGGAAAATAGCTGGAGTATTCACCCTAAGTCATCTTTTTCAAAACTGCTGTATAGATCATTATGTCCTTGGGATTTATCAATTTTCAAACTTATTGGTTTCTCTAAGTATTAATATTATTTTAGTGGTACTTTTGTTGCTTAAAGGTAGTGCATCCTAGCTTCTCTATTTTCTGAAAGGCTTTTATTGAGCTTGTTTTTAGGAAGGTACAAAGTATTTGTTCTATTCTTCTGCAGTTTTCTAATTCTCCATTGGTAGTTTTCCTGTCTCTTTCTGTAAACACATTTGCCATCATTAGTTTTTTAAAAAAATATACCTACAGAAATTCTTGATTTGTTTTTATATTTCTCATTACTTAACTCTCATATCCTATTTTCCTTTCTATGTAAATATTTTTGATCATCCTTTGCTAACTTCTAAAATTCTTCCTATTTTAGTTTTCTGCAGTTTTCTGTTAATCTGCTAAATATATGTCTTTTTACTTAGATTTACTAAATGTCTTTAATTTCTCCTGTGGTTGGACTATTTTTCTTGTTGTTCCTTTGTCCTTTAAAGGAATGTATATCTGTTGCAATTTGTATTTTATTTCTTCAGATGATACCTATTACCTATTCAGCACTTAGAGCCTAAAGTAACCTGATTTACCTTGGAGCAAGCTGAAATTTGAAGAAAGGCTGCACAGGTTGATAACAAAGATTACAACTTCTATTTCCATTATATTTATTTTAAGGGGGGAAATTGGAGTTTGTTAAAGAATGGGTGTTAACTATACAGAAGGTATGGCAACTACAAGAATGTGTGAAGCACCAAACCAAGACATGGAGCAATACATGTTACTGTGTTTTTATGTGTCAGAAATCTTGGAATTCAGTTGTATTACAAGAAAAGAGAGTTGAGGTCTGCTAGTGTTCACCAATGGAAAAAGGCCAATATTGACTTGTCACGGTATCCACGGCAACTTGGTTTGTATTTGCTATTGACTGTCCTTCAGAAATACTACTTATTTATAAAGGTTGTTCAATGCAATTTCCCATTATGTTCTCAAACAATAGCATAATGTTTCCAAAAAAAGGTAGTAGCCATTTTAATTGTGTACATAGCAGTCAGTCAACTAAACGATAAGCAATGGGTGCCACAGTAGTGTAGTGGTTAGCGTAATGCTATTACAGCTTGGGGTGTTCTGGAGTTTGGAGTTCAATTCCTGCACTGTTCTGTAAGGAGCCTCCGTATGTCCTCCCTGTGGAATGCGTGGGTTTCCTCCCACAGTCCAAAGACACATGGGGTTGGTTAATCGGTCATTGTAAATTGTCTGGTGATTAGGTTAAGGTTAATTTGTTTTGTCAGGGGTTGCTGGCGTGCCGTGGCTCGAAGGGCCAATTCTTTGTTGCACCATTAAATAAGTAAGTAAGGAAGTAAACAAATAAATGCGGTAGTAGTCCCAATAGTCCCTTAATCCTTTGGTGTCATTCAATGATACATTAATTGATTCTGTGACTCATCTACTTTCCTTCTGTCCTTATACATGTTCTTAATCCTTTAACATCCAAAAATCTGTAACTCTGCCATGAGTGTTCTCGATAACTGAAACACCTGCAGTCCCAAGGTAGAGAATTCCCAAGAGGCATTACTGAAAGGGGTGTTGAAATGCAACTTAAGTTTTCTTAAGTTGTTGTTTATTGTTGCTTCTACTTTTGTATTAGCCTATTAATGCAAATATCCAAGAGTAAACCACATCTGGTGCATCTTGTGCAATTTTGATTTCCTAATCTAAGGGAGGGGGGTAGCTGGGTGGAGATAAGTCTCTATCAAAAGAGGTGTAGGGTCTACTTCCCTCTACTAGCCTGCAGGTCACCTTTGGGCAAGGTGTAGCACCTGCTTAGCTCCTTGATCAGTCACATGAAGCCATGGGAACAGGCGGTAGATGGTGCATATCACAAGTCCTGGTTCTGTGATCACTGACAGTCTTTGAAGGGTATTGATAATGGCTGGGGTCACCCATCTTTGTCCACTGCCCAGGAGAAGGCAATGGCAAATCACTCTGTATAAAAATTTGTCAAGAGTTTAAGGTTCATGGTCGAAGTTTGTGATTGCTTACATCATACAACACAGCACATAAAGAAGATGATGAATCTCAGAAAGTGTATAGTTGTCAGTGAGGGAGAGCTGAAAACCTTCTCCTGACGTATTGATGGGTTGGTGAGATTGGATCAACAAGCTTGTATTCTTTAGAGCTGAGAAGGATGAGAGGGGATTTAGATGAAATGTAGTCTCCTTACCATAAAAGTAGGGGTCCCCAACTTTCTTTATGCCACCGACCAATGCCATTAAGCAAGCGGTCTTTGGACCCCAGGTTGGGAATCCCTGTTCTAAAGGATCAGCTTAATTCCTGGGATGAGAGGATTGTCTTATCAAGAGAGGCTAGATGGTGTGTGTCTGTTCCTTGAAGTTTAGAAAAGCAGGGATTGCCTTATTCAAATGTATAAGATCCAGCAAACATGACAAGGTGGATGTTGAGAGTCACAGAAAATGAAGAGCTGATCATTTAAAATTGGGGTGCATAGGAATTTTTCTTCTCTGAGCATAATGAATCTCTAGAATTCTCTGCTGAAGGTGATGGAGACCAGATCATTAGAAATACTTAAGAAGAAGAAGAATAGCCCTTAACTTGGTGGTAGAGTTATCGGGGCACTGTCATGATTGTGTTTCCGTAGCAAGCTATTCTTTTTACTAGGTCAAGTTGCTAGCTCGATGCTCAACCCGACTTGGACTCGAGCTCGGGAACCTTCGCTCCGGAGTCTGGCGCTGATGTTATTACACCACCAAGCAGGACAGAAATATTTAAGATAGATCCATAAATACTGAGCAATTGAGGGTTATGGAGAAATGGCATAAAAGAGAAGTTGAGGTCAGCATAGATCACCTATTATTACTCTGAATAGCAAGTGAGACTTGAGGGGCTGAGTTTCCTCCTCCTCCTCCTCCTCCTCGGCCTCGGCCTTGGCCTTGACCTCGATGACCACCTCGATCTCCTCGACCTCCTTGTCCTCCTTCTGTTTTCTCAGATTCTCCTATTTTGACAGGACATGATAAGCTGGATGCAGGAGGATGTTTCTTCTAGCTGGGGGTACTTTATGCATTTGAAAGACAGATTGAAATGAGATTTTTTTCAATATTGGATGGTGAATTTGTTGACTTATCTACAGCAAAAGGTGAAGAAGGCCAAGTCACTGAATATATTTAAGAAGGAGACTGACTTCCAGTCGAAAACTGCATTAAGTTGTAAAAGACTGAGGAAGTGTCCTTAAATGGGGGATCAGCCATGATTCTAGGCATACAGAGTGGAATTATTTTTTTATTTATTTCAATATTTCTGTGTATTAACTTGCATACTTTTATTGTAGTGAATTTCCTCATGTTTTCTCTTGTTAAACATATAGTGGAAAATATTAAAAGGGGTGTATGGCTCCTGTGAGGTTGCAATATTTTGCCTATTAATGTTGAATGTAGTTTTACACAAGCTCATATCTTGCAAACTGAGTTTGACATTAATTGCTGAGAATTGCTGGCAATTTACTAGTTTTATATTCATACCAATTAAAGTGATGTATTATATTTTTTCCCTTGAGGGTGGAATACAGTGGGTAGCTCAGGTTAAATATTTTGCAAAGTCAAAGTGGACTTACTGTAGTTGTGATTTATAAGAAGCCAGACACTTAGCCACCTGTAAGGAAAATATTATTGGATATTTATTTGGTATCTGGTAAATATGTTTCCCTATGTATTTCACTTGAAAGCAGATTTTGATGTATGCAAAGTTAATCAGAGAAATCAGATGCTGGAGTTGACGGCTTGTAAATGAATGTGGTATGTGGCAGTTGCTTTGTTCTGAAGGATTTGAGCTTGTATGTCCTTTGGGCTGTGAATTTTAGAGTGGTTGCATGCCAATTTATTTAAAAGTAAGTTAATTTTTAAACTTTATTCATTAAAGATGATCAGAAGTAGAAAGTAAATAGGTGGGTTGATTAACACAAACACAATGCTGGAGGCACTCGGCGGACCAGGCAGCAACTACGGAAAAGAGTAAACAGTTAACGATTCGAGCTGAGGCCCTTGTTGGACTGTCCTGATGAAGGATCTCGGCTCGAAATGTTGACTGTTTACTCTTTTCCATAGATGCTGCTTGGCCTGCCGAGTTCCTCCAGCATTTCGTGTGTGTTGCTTGGATCTCCAGTATTTGCAAATTTTTGCTTATGAAGTGGATTGATTAATTTTTCATCATCTCTTGGTATGATGTATTGTTATCTCGTGAAAGAAATGCTAACTGCTCTATTCACTTTTTTCTGATGTATGGAACTTAGCCACTTGTTTTCTGTGGCTGTTTCTTCGACACTGAAATTAGAATACAGGTTTCCCCTGCCATCTGAAGGTAGAGCGTTCCTATGAAACGGTTCGTGAACCGAAATGTCATAAAGCGAAGAAGCAATTACCATTTAGTTATATGGGAAAATTTTGTGAGCGTTCGCAGACCCAAAAATAACTTACCAAATCATGCCAAATAACACTTAAAACTTGAAATAACAGTAACGTATAGTAAAAGCAGGAATGATATGATAAATACACAGCCTATATAAAGTAGAAATACTTTTCCACAGTCATTGCCAGCACTGTTCTCCGTAGCGAAAATCTCATGCAAGCGCTCTCGGCAAAAACACTTTCCAGTAACCTTTAAGCTATGAAGCTGCCAAATCGTACCAAATTACACATAAAAATACACAGCCGATATAAAGTAGAAATAATGTATGTACAGTTTAGTATCACTTACCGGAATTGGGACAGCGCTGAGCACACTGATGATGGTGTGTTAGGCTGAGTTGTCGCAGGTTGGGGTGGTGCAGTGGCCCTCACCCTCTGGGCCGCTGACCGATACATTGCCGCGAAGCACGCAGGAGTCCAGCAGTAGCTGGAAGGCACATAGCACATCTTTAAGAAAAAAGCCAAAATAAACATGCTAATTAATTACGTGCCGCCCGATACGTAATCGTCGGCCCAGATCAGAGGCGATTGCCAATTGCACCTAATTAATTATCATGTTTATTTCGGCTTTTTTCTTAAAGATGTACTGTGTGCCTCCTGGCTACTGCTGCATTCTCCGCGATTGGGTATCTGTCCGTGGTCTGGGGGTTGGGGTGGTGGGACACTGGGGTGTCATCTCATTGTTGTCTGTTTCCATTAGAGTAGGCAGCTCATCTTCTCCTGTGACTGCCCGCCTCGATGTCGAAGGTCGAGGTTCGTCGTCTGCTGTGGCTGATGTGGAAGGCTTGCTTGACTGCTGAGCCTCGCACATTTTTCTATCATACAGTTCTTTGTAAACACTCAAACCATCTTGCAAATATCCCCTAAACCTATGTACCCTTTCAAAATTAAAGTCATACTTTATCATTGCAGCGAAAATCTCACGCAGTTGCTTCACGTTCATTTTGCTAATGAATTCAGTTTTGATTGTTATCCTTTCCTCTTCCAATTTCGTCAGCTCTTCATCTATCAGTTCTTGGTCATGGGATGCCAAAACCTCTTCAACATCATCTTCGTCAGCTTTCACAAGCCAAACTCACGTTGTCCTTACTTCGTTCACCACAATCAAAACGCTTAATTATGTCTAGTTTTACGCTAAGTAAGAGCTCTTTTATGAGCTCTTTTAGGCTTTTCCGATACCATAGAACTCATCTTGCTAACGGCTGCTCACAGGCATGTGTTTAAGCAATGCCGGCGAGAATACTGTTCCGAATCTGGACGAGAGCGGCTGCTCGGGATGCGCGCTGTCTTTTATCGTGCGCTGATTTTCTTCGTAACAGTGAAAACACCTTCTGTTAGCAAAAACGAAAACAATGTAGGTCTTTTGTAATAGTGAGGTTTCGTAAAGCGAACGTTCGAAAAGCGGAGGACGGCTGTGTGTTAGGTGTTATTGGCTCTTCGTTCTGTTGAAGCAATTCAGCATTTCTCTCCTTGCTTCACTGGGCAGAGAATAGTTTTTGGATATAAAACTTTGAGCCTTTGATGTCTTCATGCAATACTGTTTTATCCTTTGCTGAAAGCTTCCAAATTGCAATAATTGCTCTTATTTCTAAACAACTCGTTTTGCAAACCCACTGTGATATACTGTAGATCTATGTGCAGAGATCACATGGGATGCTGAAGTTCTATTATTTCCTTTATCAAATATGTAATGGAATTTAGCAGAAAATGTGTAGAAATCCTCTTAGTAATAATCCTATAAGATACATGTCAGCAAGGAGGAAAGATTCTAAAGGAGGGATGGGCTAACCAAGGAAGTTAATGAGGGAAATTAAAGGACAAAATGATAGATCTGAAGACAGATAAATTCAGAATCCAACTAAGAATGTTTAAGAAAAAAATCAAGAGAAAGAAAACTAAGGAAAAATAATGACATTTTGTATCAGTCTTTGTGGCGGAAAGTGTCACAAACCTCCCATTAATATTGAATAGTGTGGGGCAGAAAGAATGAAAAATCACTAGAAAAATAGGCAGACTAACAGAGACAAGATGGCTTGTATCCTATGTTTCAAAAATAAATGGCTACTGTGTAAACTTTCAAACGTTCTTGGGTTCTGTAGATGTACTAGGGGCTAGAAAACTGCTTGTGTGATGTCCCTATTCCAAAAGGAGTGGCAAAAGGTGGTAATTGATGCAACATCATTTGTTGATTCTCTTGTGTACATACATCTACTGATGCTTCTGGACACAACTTCAGTGATGTTCCTGGAATCATCGGGTGTTTCGGGTCTTTCAACATCATACACCTTCAAACCCCAGCTTGTGTCCGGATGGCTAGCTACTTATGACTCCATGGCTCCCCTCTTTTGAGCCACAGCCATCTTGAGGCCCTCTCTGCTGCATCGGTGGTACTGCGGATGGCTCTCCTCTTCCTCTCTCCCTTGCTGCCCAAATTGCTGAAGGCTCTAGCTAAGGACCGGGCTGCGAATCCCCTACAACCAACCTCCACTGGGAGGGGACTAATACTAAGGAAACAATAACAGTACATTTGGAAAACCATTATCAAATTATTTACTTATTTAGAGATACAGCACAGAATCAGTCATTCCGTTCGTTTGAGCCGTGCCGCCAGCAACTCACTGATTTAGCCCAAGCCTAATCACGACACAATTTACAATGACCAATTAACCTACTAACTGGTACATCTTTGGACTGTGGGAGGAAACCGGAGCACCGCGATGAAGCCCATGCACTCATGGGGAGGATGTACAAACTCCTCACAGATGACATTGGAATTGAAATCTAAACTCTACCCCAAGCTGTAATATAGCATTGCACTAACTGCTATGCTGACATGATGCCCCATTAAGCAGACTTGGTGTGGATTTATGAAAGAAAAATCACATCCGACTGATTCATTAGTTTTTAGAGGAATTATTGACCAAAGTGGATGGAGAGGAATTGGTACTTCCAAAAAGTACTTAACAAGGTTCCAAACAATGTTGAGTCACAAGTGAAGAGCCCATAATGTTTGAGGTAACATACTATCATGGATGGAGGATTGATGATAACCACTGGGGTGCAGCAGGGATCAGTGCTGGGACTGCAGCCATCTAATTTTCATATTTATGATGTGGAGAAAGGAAGCAAACATATAGTAGTCAGTTTTGTGATGAAGTAAAAATAATTTGAAACTAGAGCTGCAAGAAGGATGCAAGCTGTTTGTAGAGAGTTATTCAAAAGTTAAGTAACTGGGAAAATAGAGTATAACAATGAGAAATTATGAAATTGTTCATTTTGGAAGGGAGAATAGAAACTGCAGAAAGAACACAGAGATTTGTGGGTCTTTTTGAATTAATCACAATGCGCATGAATGTATAACAAATAGGAAAGTGAGCGGAATTTTAGCTCATTTTAAGGGGAGATGGGGGCAGTGCTGAGGTTTTAAAGTCAGAGCATCTTACTGCAAATTTGCAAGGCACCAATGAAGACCACATCTAGAGTACTGCAAGTAATTTTAGTCTCCTTATTTTCAAAAATGTTATTTCATTGGAAGCTGTTCAGAGAAGGTTCATTAAGATGATTCTTAGGTATAGATTGTCCTTTAAGGGAAGGTTGAATTGGCTAAGACTCAATTGGAGTTTAGGTGAATGAGAAGTAATCTTTTGTGAAGCATAAAGCTCTTAGGGGACAAGCTAAGATAGTTCTTCTGGAAGAGACTTGAACCAGAGCACATGGTCTTGGAATAAGGGAATGTCCATTTAAGTCTTGAGTTGAGGAAGAATTTCTTCCTTTGGACGTAGTAAGTTTTTGGAGCTTCTTGCCACAGACAACAATGGTGGTAGAATAATTTATGTATATGTAAGATTAACATTGATTTCTGCTCAGGGAACAGAGAATAATGAGGAGAGGAAATGGTTGAGATACTGGATCAGCTGTGATCCTATTGAATGATGGAACAGGCTTAAAGGTTTGAATGGCCGACTCGATTTGTCACCTCTTATGATTTTATGGTATCATGGTTATTACAACACAGACAATGACCATCAGATCCATGTGGGCTCCCAAAAGAGCAATTTCATAAGTTCCAACCCACCTCTTATTTTCCTGTAGACCTGCAAATTAATATCTCCCCTAAAATGTGAATATATTTGCATGCCAAATGAAGAGACAGTAAGATCTTTTACTTAACACTGATTTCATGTTAGGAAAACTGTACAGCTGGCTTTCTTTCACCTCCATCTATAGTTTGCATATTTATGTTGGTCATCTCTGACTGGTGGTGAACCTCAGGTAGACTTGGCAATCAGTGATCAGTATAGTTCTCAGGATCTGTGTTGAGTATGTGGCAGGTACTGAATTTCAGATGTTTATTAGTAGTTTTTAGGTCACGTTGTTGAGTGCCATCATGTTATCACATTACTTAGGGATTATATAAATCTTAGTATGCGTCTTGAAATTGAAGTCTCAGTGAATGCAACAGCAGTATGAAGATTCATGGGATTTTTCAAGTGGTAAGCACAACCATTATTAACAATTTACCAAACTCTTACAATAGAACATGTTATTGCAGCAATAAGATGTACTATGATTATTCAAAGAAAGAATACAAAATTAGGTGTGCATCCTGTTTTCTGTGGCTACTGGCAGTTTAATATATTAAAGACTTAAATTGTATTGATTTTTTTTTTAAATCAGGATTTGCCAAAAGTTGAAGAAATAAGTATTGTTCTCACTGAAGGGGTACAACTGGAGCCCATTGGGATTGTTTCCAGTATCATTGATCAACTCGGTAAGTGAATTTATACATCAATTGAAGAAATCATCACCCTTCACTGTACTTGGGTAATGTAGCACATAAAAATATCAGCATTTATATCAGTTCTTTATAGTGATGCATAATATTGCATTTATTTTTAAGGAGGGTCTTTCAGTTTGACAATCTGGGGGATTGTTCACTGACAGCTTGCCTTTGACCATGCTCAGAATGCCAGGCATTTTTTTTCGTTCAAGGGCAGTGTATTCCTGTTAGGTTGAGTGGGGACACACCAAGTTCAGGGAACCCTGGCTGATGACATATCAAGACTCTAGTCTGGAGAAAGAAGGAAGCAGACATTGTACTTAAATAGCTGAGTGCGAAAAAATCCCTTGATGAATATAAATTTTTTTTAGGAGCAGGCTCAAGGGAGAAATCAGGAGGACAAAAAGAAGATGAGATGGAAATGGCAGGCAGAGTTTAAGATAATCCCAATAGGTTCTTCAGGTATACTAACATTAAAGTGTGACAAGACACTAGGTCATCTTAAAGGCCATCAAGGCTACCGATGTATGAAGCACAAGAGATAGCTGAGATTTTTAATGTCTATTTGTCCTCAGTTCTAAGAATATCATGGAAACCAAAGAAATTAGAGTCATAAGTTGTGAGGTTTGGAACATATGCGTATTAGTAGGAAGAAGGTATTTGCAGCCTTGAAGCACATTAAGGTGGGCAGATCCCCAGGGCCTGACTAAGTGCATCCGTGGAGCTTATGGGAGGCCAGGGCATAAATTACAGAGGCCCTTGTAGATATGTTTGCTTTATTAATACAGCTAGTGAAGTTCTAGGAGATTGGAGGGTAGCTAATGTTGTTCCGTTGTTCAAAAGGAGCCTGACTTCAGATGTAGGGATGTTACTGGAGGTAATTCTGAGAAACAGGATCTACCATCTCTTGAGTAGTCGTGATATTCAGCAATAATCAGTATGGTTTTGTGCATGAGAGATCATGTTTGACATGTCTTTTGAATTTTATGAAGAGTTAACAAAGGGGATAGATGAAGATAGAGCAGTAGATGTTGTCTGTCTGGACTTACATGAAACCCTTGGCAAGATTCTGCATGGCAGACTGATCTGTAAAGTTAGGACACATGGGATGCAGGAGGAGCTTGTGAGGTGTGATCAGAATTGACTTGGTGATAGGAACAGAGGGTGATGGTTGAAGGTTGATTCTCTGACTGGAGGCCTGCAACCAGTGACGTACCCCGGGGATCGGTGTTTGGATCTCTGTTATTCATTATTTATGTAAATAATTTGGATATGAATGTACATGGCCCGATTCTCAAGTTTGCTCATGATACTAAATTAAGGAGGTCTTTTAATAATGGGGCAGGTTATAGTGAATTACAAAGAGGTTTTGATCAGTTGGGGCAATGGGTGGAGGAATGGCAAATGGTTTTCCACTTAGATAATTGTAGGTGATGCATTTTGAATATTCAGACCAGGGTAGGACCTACACAGGGCAAGTCACTGACAAGTATTGTGGAATAGAGGGTCTACTACAGTGGGAGTTCAGGTGCACAGTTCACTGAAATGGCTGCATATATCGATAGGGTGGTGAAGGCATGCTAAATGCTTTCATCAGTCAAGGTATTGAGTTTGGGAGTAGAAACATTATTGGTGAGGACATACTTGGAGTATTGTGTACAGCTTTGGTCACCCTGTTATAGGATAGGCATTGTCAAGCTGGAGAGGGTGAAGAAGAGATTTATGAGGATGTGGCCTGGACTGGAGGGCTTGACTTGAACGGAGAAGTTGACCGTGCTGGATATTTATTCCCTGGAGTGTAGGAGAATGAGCCATGACCTCATGACCCACGACATGGCTAGGAGGGGTGATGAGATCCTGCAAAGTGAGTTGAGGGGATTAGGTGCCAAGTTAAAAGGCAGAACCTCCAGAGATGTGATTTCAGGATTGATACCCATGCTATGTGTTAGTGGGATCTGAAATAGGTAGTTCATACAGTCTAGCATGTGGTAAGGAGATGGTGCAAGAGTTGGGGGCTTCAAAATTTTGGATCATTGGCCTCTCTTCCAGGGAAGTTGAGACCTGTACAGAAGGGACAGTTTGTAGCTGAACTGGAGGGTGACTAGTTCCCTAGCAGGAAGGTTTGCTCATATTGTGGGGGGGTGGGGGTTAAACTAGAGTTGTAAGGGGGTGGGAACCAGAGTGCCAGAACAGATTGTGGAGTGATTGGAGAGAAAGACATTGTTAAGCCAGCTGATATACAAAGTCAGGGATCAAAAAGTTCAGCATTGTGGGACTCATGTTCTGAGCTGCATATTCTTCAATGCTAGGAGTAGTGTAGGAAAGACTGATGAGCGTAGGGCATGGATCAGCACGTGGAATTATGACATTCCAGCCATTAGCAAGACTTGTTTATAGGAGGGACAAGACTGGCAGCTGTGTTCTGGGTTCCATTGTTTTAGACGTTAAAGAGTGGGGAGGATTAAAGAGTGAGGGATGGCATTACTAGGCATGGAAAATGTTACAGCAGTGCTCAGACAAATCGGAATGGAGAGCTTGTTGAGTGAGGCTTTATGGTTAGAATTTAGGAAAAAGAAAGGTATGGACACATTAATGAGATTATATTATAGACCACATAACAGTCTGTGCGATTTAGAGGAGCAAATTTGTAGAAAGATTGCATACTGTTGCAAGAAACAAGGTTGAGATAGTGGGTGATTTTAACTTTTCACATATTGACTGGGACTCCCATACTGTAAAAGGACTGAATGGGAAAGAGTTTGTTAATTGTGTTCAGGAAACTTTTCTTAATCAATCTATGGAAGTCACTACTAGAGTGAGTACGTGACTAGATCTTCTATTAGGGAATGAGACAGGATAGATGACAAATTTGTGTAGGGGAAACTTCGTATCTAGTGATCATTATGCCATTCGTTTCAAGGTAATTATGGAAAAGGATAGGTTTGGTCCTTGAGTTGAGATTGTGAATGGCCAATTTTGATGGTATCGGAAAGGATCTGGCAAGTGTGTAATGGGACAGGTTGTTTTCTAGAAAAGGTGTACTTGGTAAGAGGGAGGCCTTTAAAAGTGAAGTTATGAGAATATAGAGCTTGTATGTTCCTGTCAGAATAAAAGACAAGAATAACAGGTTTAGGGAAAATTCAGGCTTCTCAGAGAGAATATTTGTTATTATTTCTGCTTTATTAAAGGGGCCTTCAGTTCCATATTTACTTCTAAGAGGAAACATCATCTCCAGATCTAGCCTACCAAGACCCTTCAGGATCTTGTTTGTTTCAATCAAGTCACTTTCTGAATGCTACTGAATACAAGCCTGACTTTTCCTGAGGTTGGGGTGACAAAACTTTTTGAGAGTGTGTGCCCTAATTGATGGCAATCTTCTTAAAAAAAAATTCTTGTGCTCCGGTAATTTGAACAGAGGTTATCATTGATTATTGAATTATTAACAATAATTGTGGATTTTTTTAAGAAGAAAGGAAGCATCCTGTTGCTCATTTACATGTATTATTTGTTTTGCTATTAATTGCTTTACTAATTGTTTTACTATTAATAGAAGTATTACAGAGACATTGAAATTAAATTTAGAAAACCTGTTCAAAAATTAATACTAATATTAATCTTTAAAAAGACAACTGAAAAATAAGTATTCATGGGATGCCAAACTGCATACATTATCTACCATTATTATCACTGATTATCTTGTGTTCACTCATAACTGAAAGAAGAAAAAATTTAAGCAGGAAAACAAAGCCAACTGGCCCATCCGTTTGTGATCCAAATACTTATGTGCACAGCATAGCTCTCAGCTTGTAAAAAAGCGATTTGCTGCCTCATTTGGCAGTAAAGGTAATCACTATATATCTTTTTATTATGGGTGGATTTTAAAGAATTGAGGGACAGAGCTGCATGATGCATGCCCACACAATCTTTGTGTGTGCTACCTTGGGCACATATGCCACAAGTTCGCCACCCCTGTCGTAGACTTTATACCACCTTTTCAGCCAGTCCTTTCAACTGTTATGTCATTCAGTTTCATCTGGTTGCTACCCTATTATAAACCTTTTGTTCTCTCTGCACTCTTCCCTCCTACCTCTTTCTCTGTAACTTAAATTACTTTTTAAAATCTCTGACACCTTCCGGTTCTGATGAAAGGTTATTGACTTAAAACATTAACCCTGTTGCTCCCTGTTAGAACGTACCTAGCCCAGAAGGTATATTCAACATTTTTTTTATATATTGCAGTAGCAGTAATGTTGGTGCATTAGTGCTACTGCAATATATGTAATATGTTGATGTAAGTATTATTAAATCAAGATTTTCATCATTCAGTAGGAAATTTATGAAGTACAGAATTGTGTTGATCTTAACGGTGTTCCATTTTCCTGATTATTGTTTGATGATACTTCAGATTAGCTTGTGACTATGATATGGAGCCTGGCAACAGTTTCTGTTGAGAAGGACCTGTGTGTGTCTCCAAGGAAGTTGTATTAGATATTGTACTTAGAGCATATGTGGTCCACTTGGCAGGGGGACATTCCAGAAAGCTTGTTTGTTAAAGTGAGAAATATTAACTTAATTGCAGTAGTCAATGTTTATTGTCCTTTTTATATAACAGTTGGCCTGAATAAGCTGTAGTCCTTAATGAGATAAGGTGACTTGTGTTGTTTGAATTTTTAATTGTTAGAATAATTTTGAACAGTAACACGCACACAGCTTACTCTAGCTTATTTACTAGATTATATATTTGGAATCAATATTTGTATAGTCTGACACAGAATGTTTGCACTCCTTAGTTTTGTACTGTTCATATTTCACTCAAATATCTCCTCAGTGTTGCTTGTCCATTCACAGAGTAGAATATAGCTTAGCAATCACATTAATGTTGTCCTGTCTTGTCACTAATTAGCAGTAACAAATTATAACCGAAATGTAGTTTGCTAGATTGTTTAAAAAAAACAAGAGATTTGTGAAGTTTTTTAAAATATGCAATTAAGGTAAATTGATAACTTGTGTTTGGGGTTCCTGACTTGCAAATTTTTTTCAATGCTCATTCTAAGTTGAGACTTCCATTTTTTTGTACAATTAAGAAGGTTGCTTTGAACATAGAACATAGAATAGTACAGCACAGTACAGGGCCTTCGCCCCACAATGTTGTGCCGACCCTCAAACCCTGCCTCCCATATAAGCCCCCACCTTAAATTCCTCCATGTACCTGTCTAGTAGTCTCTTAAACTTCACTAGTGTATCTGCCTCCACCACTGACTCAGGCAGTGCATTCCACGCACCAACCACTCTCTGAGTAAAAAACCTTCCTCTAATATCCCCCTTGAACTTCCCACCCCTTACCTTAAAGCATTGTCCTCTTGTATTGAGCAGTAGTGCCCTGGGGAAGAGGTGCTGGCTATCCACTCTATCTATTCCTCTTAATATCTTGTACACCTCTATCATGTCTCCTCTCATCCTCCTTCTCTCCAAAGAGTAAAGCCCTAGCTCCCTTAATCTTTGATCATAATGCATACTTTCTAAACCAGGCAGCATCCTGGTAAATCTCCTCTGTACCCTTTCCAATGCTTCCACATCCTTCCTATAGTGAGGTGACCAGAACGGAACACAGTACTCCAAGTGTGGCCTAACCAGAGTTTTATAGAGCTGCATCATTACATCGCGACTCTTAAACTCTATCCCTCGACTTATGAAAGCTAACACCCCATAAGCTTTCTTAACTACCCTATTCACCTGTGAGGCAACTTTCAGGGATCTGTGGACATGTACCATGAGATTCCTCCACACTACCAAGTATCCTGCCATTTACTTTGTACTCTGCCTTGGAGTTTGTCCTTCCAAAGTGTACCACCTCACACTTCTCTGGGTTGAACTCCATCTGCCACTTCTCAGCCCACTTCTGCATCCTATCAATGTCTCTCTGCAATCTTTGACAATCCTCTACACTATCTACAACACCACCAACCTTTGTGTCGTCTGCAAACTTGCCAACCCACCCTTCTACCCCCACATCCAGGTCGTTAATAAAAATCACGAAAAGTAGAGGTCCCAGAACAGATCCTTGTGGGACACCACTAGTCACAATCCTCCAATCTGAATGTACTCCCTCCACCACGACCCTCTGCCTTCTGCAGGCAAGCCAATTCTGAATCCACCTGGCCAAACTTCCCTGGATCCCATGCCTTCTAACTTTATGAATAAGCCTACCATGTGGTAGCCCAAGCTCATTAGGCAATCAAAGATGGAGACAGTCAATAACTTTAAATTCCTTGGCATTATCATACCAGAAGTTTTCACAGATTTGGCATATTATCTAAAACTGACGGTGTTTTGCCTGGCACCCGACCATGGTTTTTTGCGCGGGCGCCGGGCGCTCAGTGAGATTCAGCAGGGGGTGGGTGCCCGGCGCTTGGCCAGGGGCCGTGGTTGAGTGGTTGGCGACTTGGGCGGGCTGCCCCACTGGACTTAGTCTGGTGAAGAGGGTGTGAGGACACCCAGCAGGACTAAAAAAAAAACAAGACCTGACAAAGGGCAGATGAGCTCCTTGTGAGTCAACGGCCATCTTCCGTGGAAGATTAAAGCCTCACCACGTATCTACGAATCGTATGCTATGCGCCTCGTTAGAAGAGACATAATGAACTTGGGCGCTGCACCGTGTGCCTGGACCTGCCCAAGGCCTCCGCCTAAGGAAGGGCTGAGCTCAAAGAAGCGGCCATGGCTGGAGGCTGTCACGGCCTCGGGCTCGAGTTCAGTGGGGGCGCCGGCGGGCGGTGCCAAGGCGGCCAGCAAGAACAAACTGGAGGAGAGGCTGTACTCGGTGCTGTTGCAAGATCGAAGAAGATGGAGGTGCACAGCCACCAACCCCAGATTCGGGACAGCACCCACTGCCTGACTGACTGACTAAAACTTTGACAAACTTCTATAGATGCACATAGTGGAGATTATCCTGACTGGAGATTATCATGGCCTGCTATGTCAAAACCAATGCCCAAGAGTGGAAAAACCTACAAAAAGAGATGGATACAGCACTGTTCATCACAGGAAAAGCCCTCCCCATCACTGAGCGCATTTACAAAGAATAAGAAAGCAGCGTCTATCATCAAGACACACCAATGAGGCCATTGTTCTCTTCTCACTGCTGCTATCAAGAAGGAGGCACAGGAGCCCCAGGTCCCACGCCATCGGGTTCAGGAACAGTTATTACCCGTCATCCATCAGGCTCCTGAACCACAATAGATAAGTTCACACACCACAACACTGAGCCGATCACTGAACACCACCTATGAACTCACTTACAAGGACTCTACAACTCATCTTCTCGCATTAATTATTTACCCATTGTTACTATTTGTTTCTTTTTGTATTTGCACAGTTTGTCTTCTTTCGTACATTGGTTACTTGGGTGTAGTTTTTCATTGATTCTATGGTATATTGTTGCTCTACTCTGAACGCTTGCAAGAAATAAATCTCAGGATAGAATAGGATGACATACAAGTACTTTGATGATAAATTTACTTTGAACTTTCCTCATCCACTGCACACTAAGGAAACGGTTGCTAAGAACATTGAAGTATTAATTCCTTCACCCTGACTGAATCAATGGACAGATGCCATGTCCAAAGAACAGTCTTTTCCACCTCCTTCTCCAGCTGCAAAATGAGTTTTCCCTACAGGCATGGCTTCTCTGTGACTGGGAAATAGGCCTGAACAGGCCCACGATCTCTGGAACAGAACATTCACCAGACCTGATTTTCACTTTTGCTTTTACTCTTGGAATCTCATATTCCTATGACACAGAAGGTGGTCATTCAGCTCTCAGAGACCATGCTGCTCCCAGAGAAATCCCATGAATCCCATTCTACTACTATCACGTCAACTCAGGCCTAGGGGGCTGGTGTCGGCCAAAATCCCATTCCATCTATTATTGTTCTCAACAAGGGCAATTTACAACAACCTAACAATCACCCAGACAGCACCATCACTAGGCTCAAGGACAGTTGCTAACCCACTGTAATCAGACTCTTGAACAGATCCCTTGTATGATAATTGGACTCTTAGACTCACAATCTACCTTGTTATGATCTTGGCCTTTATAATTTGATTGCACTGCACTTTTTTAGTAGTTTTTACATTGTTTTGTTTTATCTTATTCCAGCTGAATGCACTGCGTAATGATTTGATCTGTATAAACCGTATGCAAGACACAGTAGCAATATGAACAGTATGGGGATGGGGGCGGGGGCGGCGTGGTAGCATAGCAGTTAGAGTAACACTTTTCAGCGCCTGCGACCCGGGTTCAATTCTCACCATTGTCCTATGGAGTGTGTACGTTCTCCCTATGACCGCATGGGTTTCCTTTGGGTGCTCCAGGTTCCTCCCACGTTCCTATGTCAAAAGAGCATCAAGGATCAACTAGTTCTGAAATACCGTTTTTGGACATGAACTTAGATTCCCTTCCATGAAAAGCTTCTGTGAACTGATTGGAATGTAACGATCAATAATTTTCTTGGTATTTTCATGTACCTGAGCAGTGCATCACCGGGTTGATTGAATTCAGCTTTATGGTGTAAACTATGAGAACAAAGAATAGAGTAGATGGTTAAAACTAAAAGAATAAGCAATGACAAGCAATTTATTTATTAAATAATACCCTGCTATATAATACCTTATGTAAATCTTCCCAAGCAAATAACGAATGCAAGTCTTGGAAAATATTTATGACATTTGTAGTGTGAAAGAAAAATTCTCCCTACATTGTAATAAATATGTTTAGGTTAATTACACACTCAGTTTTCGTGTTGTTTACTAATTTTCAGAGTTTGCCAATTTAACTTGTGTTTATTGCAATTTGAATCATAAATGAAGTCTGCTTCCTGGAGTGGCAATCAGTAAAATCATAATATTTTTATTTAAATATTTCAAAATTCAACTACCTTGAGATTCATTTTCTTGCAGGCATTGACAGGGAAAAATTAAATAAAATAGAATTTTATGATAAACTCTACATAATCCAACAGAGGCTGACAGAACAACTAATGTGCAAAAGAAGAGAAACTAAATAAAAATAATACTGAGAACATAAGTTGTAAGGCATTCTTGAAAGTGAGTCTGCAAGTCAGAGTAGTAGTGAATGAAGTTATTCACGCTGGTTCAGGAGCCTGGGGGTTGTAAGATAATAGCTGTTTGTGTACATGGTGCTGAGGGTCCTAAGGCTTCTATGCTCCCTACCCGATGGTAGTAGTGAAGAGGGCACGGTCTGAATGGTGGGAGTCTTTAATGATGGATGCTGCTTTCTTGTGGCAGTGCTCCATGTAAATGTGCTCAGTGGTGGGGAGGACTTTACCTGTCATGGACTGAGTTGTATACAGAATTTCTATTTAATTTAGTAATTCTTAGTCTTGATTGTGTGCTAATCTGCAACCTTTTTTTTTGCACTGAAGCAGAAACAGATTTTTATATTTTGTAGCTAGAGGAAAAGTCTGTTCAAGATACTTTTCTTGTGTGTGCACACTGCTTATTGCATACTTTGTTAATACATTTTAATCCAGCAGACATCTGTGGTATTGGATTGCATGTTATAGTGGGATGAAGGATCAGAGAGTTTCTTTGAAGAATTAATACAAGAGGAATATAAAGCTGACGGTGATTGTTGGTATTGAGTGCAGAATAAGAACTGGGGATAGTAGTTGCCCCAAATGTATTTTTTATGGACAAATTCCTTCAAACTGATGGCATGGAATTTTAAAAAATGCCTTGGAGTATAATAGCAGCAGGCTGCTTGGCGGAGCTTGCTCTGAGCCATATCGCACCACGCTCAACATATCTAATTCCTAATCCTAGTCGCACTAGATCTCCCCTAGATACAAATAAATTACCTCTGCCTCTGAACCAAGCTCTAATATCGACAAGTGCAGGTTGCGCAACAAATGTGAGGAGACCAGCCTTTGTCTTGGTCTCCAATTTTACACTCAAAGTAGAGATCATGGGCTTTCTTAATAAAAGGACTCGTGCTCCATCTTTGGGATTTAAGTGTGTACTCTCCACAAATATAGCAGAATGTATCTCATCTATTGCAACATTGGCAAGACATTTTGCTATCACAAATATTCCTGAAAGTACAGTTACGTTATTATAATGAGTACACGCAATATGCTATGTGCGTAGAGCATGTGCATCAATGTGATTGTAAATTGATAAGCATGTAAATGCAATGCCTAGATCGGTGTATGTGTGATACTTTTATAACATTTCTGAGACCTCTCTTGCCATGCAGCATTTGCCTCGCCTAAGAGAGAAAACTTTACAGATTACATTGTGAGCAATATTTTAATTGACTTGAATTATGAATTAAAATAACAAATACAGGCGATTTTTAAAAAAAGTTGCGTGATAGGGAAATTTCATGGTGATTTTCATGATCAGCAGCCCAAAGTCCATCAGGTACACCCAAAAGTATTCAGGAAGCAAATCTTTGTTGTCTAATGTTACCCATTTTACTGCTAGCACAGTAGCTGGAGACCATATACTCCAGTCATATGCGGTTACACATGTGTTCCTTCTCAGTCAGTGGCCTTCAGAATGTTTCTTGCTTGCTTCTGAGTGCCCGTTTCACATCTGCATACATGATTTTATCTTTTATGTTACGTCTCCGTCTAAATGTGCAATATGCAATTTGTAGTAATTTATAATAAATAGTTTGTACAACAGGACTGTCAATATAACATAGAAATACAAATGTATCAACTTGAATTAATCAGTCTGACAGCCTGGTGGAAGAAGCTGTCTCGGAGCCTGTTGGTCCTGGGTTTTATGATGCGGTACTGTTTCCTGGATGATAGCAGCTGGAACAGTTAGTGGTTAGGGTGACTCTGATCGCCAATGATCCTTCTGGCCCTATTTACACACCTGTCTTTGAAAATGTCCCAAATAGTGGGAAATGCACATCTACAGATGCGCTGGCTGTCCGCACCACAATCTGCAGAGTCCTCCTATTGAGGGAAGTGCAGCTCCCATACCAGGCAGTGATGCAGCCAGTCAGGATGCTCTCAATTGTGCCCCTGTAGAAAGTTCTTAGGATTTGGGGCCCATACCAAACTTCTTCAATCGTCTGAGATGAAAGAGGTACTGTTGTGTTTTTTTCGCCACACTGTCAGTATGTACAGACCTCGTGAGATTCTCAGTGATGTTTATGCCGAGGAACTTAAAGCTGTTCACCCTCTCAACCCCAGATCCATTGATGTCAATAGGGGTTAGCTTGTCTCCATTCCTCCTGTAGTGCACAACTAGCTCCTTTCCTTTTGCGACATTGAGGGAGAGGTTGTTTTCTTGACACCACTGTATTAGGGTGATGACTTCCTCTCTGTAGGATGCCTCATTATTATTTGAGATAAGGCCAATCAGTGTGGTGTCGTCAACAAATTTAATTAGCAGATTGGAGCTGTGGGTGGCGATGCAGTCATGGGTATACAGAGAATAAAGGAGGGGACTTAGGACACGGCCCTGAGAGGCACCTGTGTTGAGGGTCAGAGGGGCAGAGGTGGGGGAGCCCACTCTTACCACCCGCCGGAGATCTGACGGGATGTCCAGGATCCTGGTACACAAGGCAGAATCAGAAGAATCAGAATCAGGTTTATTATCACCGGCATGTGACGTGAAATTTGTTAACTTAGTAGCAGCAGTTCAATGCAATACTGTACATAATATAGAAGAAGAAAAAAAAAATAAATAAGTAAATGTTATTCGGTATACTTTATACAGTATACGTAAAAATCGTGAAAAAAGCAGAAATACTATATGTTTCAAAAAAAAAATGAGGTAGTGTCCAAGGGTTCAACATCCATTTAGGAATAGAATGGCGGAGGGGAAGAAGCTGTTCCTGAATCGTTGAGTGTGTGCCTTCAGGCTTCTGTACCTCCTACCTGATGGTAACAGTGAGAAAAAGGCATGCCCTGGGTGCTGGAGGACCTTAATAATGGACACAGAGTGAAGGCCGAAGTCTCTGAGCTTCTTGACGAGCCTCGAGGGAATTATGGTGTTGAATGCTGAACTGTAGTCCAAGAACAGCATTCTCACATAAGCATCATTCTTCTCCAGATGTGTAAGGGCCGTGTGTAGAGCAGAGCTATTGTGTCATCTGTCGATTGGTTGTGTCGGTAGGTGAATTGTAGGGGGTCCAGTGTGGGTGGCAGCATGCTGCAGATGTAGTCCTTGACCAGCCTCTCAAAGCATTTGCTCATTATTGAGGTGAGTGTGACAGGACGCCAGTCGTTCAGACATGTTACCTTGGTTTTTTTTGGTATAGGAACAATGGTGAATGTTTTGAAGCAGGAGGGCACTCTTCACTGGCAGAGAGAGAGATTAAAAATTTCTGCAGACACACCTGGCAGTTGTGCCACGCATACTCTGTGTACCCATCTTGGGATGTCATCCGGTCCCACAGCCTTGCAACTGTCCACTTGTTGGAAACACCTGCATACTTCAGCCTCAGAGATGACCAAGGTGCAGGCTGCTCCAGCAGCTCTCCTCGGGGGTTCAGTGTTGGCGACATCGAACCAAGAGTAAAAAAACGTATAGCTGATCTGGGAGAGAGGCAGTGAGTGGGAGAGTGGAGTTAGGTGAAGTGGAGAATATGAGGAGCCTGCCCAGAGCACTTGTTTTTGATGGGAGAATTGGGTGCAGAATTGTTCAGATTTATATGAGATGGGTGCTATCATCCAGACAGGAAGATGGAATATATTTTTAACATGCTCCAGTGATAGGCTGGATGGTGCAGTGTCTTTTCGTACTCATTTTTAAGACAAAATTTATGCAATTATTAAATACAGATGTAAAAATGTTTTTGCTTTTCAGAGTAATAAACTCAACTGAAAGCAGACGTGTACTTTCTTTTCACCTGAAAGAATGAAACAACAGAAGCAGGTGACCTCTTTTGAAAGGGTGGTTCCATTACATATTTTGTAAATACACATGGGGGTGAGGAAGGAATAGATAAATGTTTCTGCTGGTTTAAAAAAGACACAGAAGGTACCTACTACATGAGTCTTGTATGTTCTCTGAGTTTTCTAGACAGCTCTCTGCATGTGTTCTAGCTGCTTTTGAGTTGTTCTGCCAAGTTTAACATGGTCACATTACATTTTTAGGCTCTTAATCATGTAATCTCATCTTGGGTGAGTGGATTGACTGATTTGGTTGTTGGTATTATCCAGAATCTTGTGCAATTAAGGTATCTGTTGTCCTATTCTTTCAAAATTATTCTATTCTAAATCAGCCCAAGTGCTTTCTGTGTCAGTATTGATTTAATATGCAATTTTCTGTTATCCAAAGTATCAGAATTTGAAGACGTGTTTGTTTGTTTGTTTGTTTGTTTATTTATTTATTTATTGACATACAGCGCGGAGTAGAGCCTTCTGGCCCTTCGAGCCGTGCCACCCAGCCGTCCCCCAATTTAATCCTAGCCTAATCACGGGACAATTTACAATGTCCAATGGCCTACGAGCCAGTATGTCTTTGGAATGTGGGAGGAAACCGGAGCACCTGGAGGAAACCCATGCGGTCTCCTTACGAGTAGCAGTGGGAATTGAACCCAGGTTGCTGGTACTGTAAAGCGTGGTGTTAACCACTGTGCTACCATGCTGTACCTTTTTGTTTGACGATAGAATGAATAATGATTGTAGAGTTGCATCTAATTACCCTGATAAATCATAGTCTCATAACTTCACTCAAACAAAAAATACAATAACATGTTCCCTTTTGCTTCCAGTCATTAGGGTAGTGGTTTCCTGGTTTCTATGTTTGTTTTGGAAAGAAAATATCATTAAGTAGGAGGAAACTTACATTGTTTTAGTATTCCCAATCATACTCTTTTTGAAAACGTACATGATCACACCTTTGCATTTTTTAATTCCATGTGCTTAGATCCATCAAGTCTAAATATTCACAGCAGGGTGGTTATGTTGAACTTGGATATAACATGCACTTGGCCTTTTGCATACAATCCTGAACACCATACTTAAGCAAAAATATAAGAGGGTACAGAAAGTATTTTCTACATTGTGGCCAAGGACAAGGGTTTTCAACTGTCAGAACACTGGAGTTGTACTCCTTACAAGAAGATCTTTAATGGTTTAGACAGCCTAGCTTAAGGGAAACTCTTCGCTTTCCATGTAGTTGTCAGTCAGGAAGTTCCGATTATTGGTGGTTACGATTTGCCAGTGGGAGTGGTGGAAATGGAATTATTCAAGCCACACAAGTGGATTAGATAGACACTTGAAAAATAATAATTTGCTGGTCTACGGTGAATAAATACAGTATGTAACTGAGACTGACTGGATTTACTTGGAGCTGACAGAAACTTAATTATGAAATTCTTCTATGTGATTGATTCCATATCTTGTGATTCTCTTTGCTTTTGTTAACTTGTGTTTTTAGACTCCACTTTTACTTTAGATTTGGAGGTAAAAACAACGTGGCATCAATAGGAAGAGTAAAATAGTTCTTAATTTTGTCAAGAACAGTTTATAACTGTTAAGGACCATGGAAAACAAAAAAGCAAAATAAGTAGTATAATTAATGTAGGTATTGGTTCAGATAAGGTCAATTGTTGCTCATGTCGTTAATATATTCAAAAGCAGGTAAGTGTTTATCAGCTTATTTTTGTGGAATCTGAAATTTTACAATACAGGTGTCCCCTGCTTTTCGAACATTCGCTTTACGAAACCTCACCGTTACGAAAGACCTACATCAGTACCCTGTTTTCACTTTCAGAAGGTGTTTTCACTGTTACGAAAAAAATCAGTGCGCGATAAAAAGCTGCACGCGTCCCGAGCAGCCGCTCTCCCCCGGATTTGAAACGACATTGCTCTAACATGTTGCATTGAGCAGCTGTTTGCAAGATGAGTTCTGAGGTATTGGAAGAGCCTGAAAGAGCTCGTAAGGGTGTTACATTTAGCGTAAAACTAGACATAATTAAGGGTTTCAATCGTGGTGAACGAAGTAAGGACAAAGTGACCTTGACTTGTGGAAGCTGACGAAGATGATGTTGAAGAGGTTTTGGCATCCCATGACCAAGAACTGATAGATGAAGAGCTGATGCAATTGGAAGAGGAAAGGATAACAATCAAAACCGAATGCAGTAGCGAAATGAACGTGAAGCCACTGCGTGAGATTTTCGCTGCAATGATAAAGTACGACTTTAATTTTGAAAGGGTACGTCGGTTTAGAGGATATTTGCAAGATGGTTTCAGTCCTTACAGTGAACTGTATTATAGAAAAATGCGCAAGGCTCAGCAGTCAAGCAAGCCTTCCACATCAGCCACAGCAGACGACGAACCTCGACCTTCCGACATTGAGGCGGGCAGAGATAGGGGAAGATGAGCCACCTGCTTTAATGGGAACAGAGGACGAGATGACACCCCAGTGTCCCACCACCCCAACCCCCAGGCTACAGACAGATACCGATTCGTGGAGAACGCAACGGTAGCTGGGAGACACACAGCACATCTTTAAGAAAAAAGCCGAAATAAACATTCTAATTAATTAGGTGCTGCCCCACACGTAAATGTCGGCCCAGATCAGAGGCGATGCATTCGGCACTGATCTGAGCCGACAATTACGTGCCGGGCGGCACCTAATTAATTAGAATGTTTATTTCGGCTTTTTTCTTAAATATGTGTTGTGTGCCGCCCAACTACCGCTGGACTCCTGCATACTTCGCGGCAATGTATCAGTCGGTGGCCTGGAGGGTGGGGGCCACTGCACCACCCAAACTCCGACGAGTCAGTCTAACACACCATCATCAGTGTGCTCAGCAAGCTGGCTTCCCGATTACGGTAAGTGATACTACACTGTACATAGATTATTTCTACTTTATGTCGGCTGTGTATTTTTACGTGTTATTTGGTATGATTTGGCAGCTTCATAGCTTAAAGGTTACTGGAGAGCGCTTGCGTGAGATTTTCGCTACGGAGAACAGTGCAGTAATGATTATGGAAAAGTAGTTCTACTTTATATAGGCTGTGTATTAATCATATCATTCCTGTTTTTACTATATGTTACTGTTATTTTAGGTCTTATGTGTTATTTGGCATGATTTGGTAGGTTATTTTTGGGTCTGTGAACGCTTACAAAATTTTCCCATATAAATAAATGGTAATTGCTTCTTCGCTTTACGATATTTCAGCTTACGAACCGTTTCACAGGAACGCTCTACCTTCGGATGGCAGGGAAAACCTGTACCATGAATTACTATTTCAACTCTGGAGAACTCCCATCCACTGCCACCATACTTATTTCATCAACTGACATCAAGAACATTAACATTTTCCAAAACTGTGTCCTTGTATATCTAAGTAAGCGGTGGGTGGTGTGCACATTTAAGACAGTTTCTAATATAAATGTCACTATGTGTTAACATTTTGGAATTAATATGCATTTCTAGTTTAGGTCTTATAAAATTATTTTCCTGTTTGGACTATTTTTCTCCTTTAAAGTGAAAACTACTCTATCCTTTCTGCACCAGGGGTTCCCAACCTCGGGTCCACAGACCCCTTGCTTAATGCTAATGGTCAATGGCTTAAAAAAAGTTGGGAACCTTGCTCTACACACATGACTGTGTGGCTTGGCACTACTCAAATGTCATCTATAAATTTGCCAATGACACAACTATTGTTGGTAGAATTTTGGATGGTGACAAGAAGATGTAGAGGAGCAAGGTGCTTCAGCTGGTTGAGTGGGGTCGCAACAACAGCCTTTCACTCAGTGGTAGTAAAACCAAGGAATTGATTGTGGATTTCAGGAAGAGCAAGACAGGGAACACAGACCAGTCCTCATCGAGGGATAAGCAGTGGAAAGGGTGTGGACTGTCAAGTCCCTGGGTGTCAACTATGAAGATCTATCCTGGGTCCAACATATGGATGCAATTACAAAGTAGTTAGACAGCGACTATATTTCATTAGGAGTTTGAGGAGATTTGGTATGTCACCAAAGATGCTCACAAATTTTCAGAGGTATTCTGACTGGTTGCATCATGTCTGGTATGGAGGGGCTACTGAATAGCATAGAAAAAAGCTGAAGAAAGTTGTAAACTCAGTTGTAGTGTCATCATGGGCACTAGCCTCCCCAGTATTGAGGATGCCTCAAAGAAGGGATATCCATCATTAAGGACCCCCCCATCACTCAGGAATTTCCCTCTTCTCATTGCTATCATCAGGGAGGAGATGCAGGAGCCTGAAGACATGCACTCATTGTTTCAGGAACAGTTTCTTCCTTTCCGCCATCAGATTTTCGAATGGACAATGAATCCATGACACTACCTCACTACTTTTTCCTCTCTTTTTGCACTGATTTAATTTATTTTTTATATATACTTATTGTAATTTATAGTGTTTGATATGTATTGTGATGTACTCTTGCCACAAAATAAAACAAATTTCACAACATATAGTCATAGTCATACTTTATTGATCCTGGGGGAAATTGGTTTTCGTTACAGTTGCACCATGGGTAATAAATAGTAATAGAACCATAAATAGTTAAATAGTAATATGTAAATTATGCCAGTAAATTATGAAATGTCCAGGACCAACCTATTGGCTCAGGGTGTCTGACCCTCCAAGGGAGGAGTTGTAAAGTTTGATGGCCACAGGCAGGAATGACTTCCTATGTGGAAAGAGATCAACCCTCCTACAGTATTTCATTGGTTTTCACAAACTATGGTGTGTCTGAATTTGGAGAAAATTAGAAGTGCAGTTTATGACCCTTCTATTAAGTTTGAAAAAATTTGGAGGCCATTTATTCAACATTTTCATTTGATGTAATTTGATCATTTCCAAACTGGTTTTATTTCTCTTGTCTGTTGTTGGAGGGGAGTGGAGGCGTCGACGCTGAGGTTTTCTTCTTTTCCATTTTTAAGTTGTTAGTTTTGCCCAAGTCTTTTAGTTTAGTTTAGTTTTTTTTTCTTTTGGGATGGGTTTTTTTTTCTTTTTTTGTCTTTTTCCTTTTTTTTTGCTTTATATTATCCGTGATCATTTTTACATGTATGGGAGTTTTAGTAATTTCCACTATTTGGTTTTGCAATTACTCTTTTTTTAAATGTAACAATACATCTCATATTATTTGTATTATTGCTATGTTTTGTTTCTATATTTTGAAATTAATAAAAAGATTGAAAAAGAAAGGAATGACTTCCTATGACGTTCTGTGTTGCATCTCGGTGGAATGAGTCTCCGGCTGAATGTACTCCTGTGCCCACCTAGTACGGTATGTAGTGGATGGGAGACATTGACCAAGATGGCATGCAACTTGGACAGCATCTTCTTTTCACACACCACCGTGAGAGAGTCCAGTTCCATCCCCACAACATCACTGGCCTTACGAATGAGTTTGTTGATTCTGTTGGTGTCTGCTACCCTCAGCCTGCTGCCCCAGCACACAACAGCAAACATGATAGCACTGGCCACCACAGACTCGTAGAACATCCTCAGCATCGTCCAGCAGATGTTAAAGGACCTCAGTCTCCTCAGGAAATAGAGATGGCTCTGACCCTTCTTGTAGACAGCCTCAGTGTTCTTAGACCAGTCCAGTTTATTGTCGGTTCGTATCCCCAGGTATTTGTAATCCTCCACCACGTCCACACTGACCCCCTAGATGGAAACAAGGGTCACCGGTACCTTAGCTCTCCTCATGTCTACCACCAGCTCCTTAATCTTTTTCACATTAAGCTGCAGATAATTCTGCTCACACCATGTGACATTGTTTCCTACCGTAGCCCTGTACTCAGCCTCATCTCCCTTGTTGATGCATCCAACTATGGCAGAGTCATCAGAAAATTTCCGAAGATGACAAGACTCTGTGCAGTAGTTGAAGTCTGAGGTGTAAATGGTGAAGAGAAAGGGAGACAAGACAGTCCCCTGTGGAGCCCCAGTGCTGCTGATCACTCTGTCGGACACACAGTGTTGCAAGCACACGTACTGTGGTCTGCCAGTCAGGTAATCAGTAATCCATGACACCAGGAAAGCATCCACCTGCATCGCTGTCAGCTTCTCCAGTGATAGTAAATCTGATTCTGAAATTTTTCATGCTGTGCTTTGCCGGACTCTGTGCTTTAAGTCTCAATGGCTATGAAATAAAATGAACAAAATTATGATCTTTATATTTACATTCAACAGCAAAAAAAAAAGTGTATATTGAATTTAATAGGAATGTCAGGACAGTTTGTTTTTCTTAACCAGTTAAAAATTAGCAAAATAAGATGCATAAAGCCAGTATATATATTTGACATGAAAACATATTGCTTTAAGAGACTTTACAAACAAGTTCAAAATGATTGCTGTCATTAGAGCAAATGTCAACCGATGGAGATTTTTATTTCAGCCAATTAACACTCATCTGTGGTTCACCTGAACACACATTGTAAATGCAATCTCTTTAAACCTTCATTTAAAAGATAGCTCAGTAGTATGTTGTCAATGGGATCATAAATGTATTGTGTTGCTGACAAAGAATGCAGTGTTTTAAAAGCATTGATCCTTGAAATTATTGTTAATGAATAGTTTGACAAAATTCCCTGAAATAGAGTGCATTATATTTCTTAGAAGACATGAGTTTGCAAATTCTTTGACTATTTCAAATCTCAATACTAATACGGTAAACTAATCTTCTGAAGTAACTTTTTGTTGTTCTCTGTCAAAATCTCCAGTATGTCACAGTGGTGCAGTTAGTAGATAACGTTGCCTCGCATTGCCAAGTCTCTTTTACTTCCCGCATTTTAATGCAATAAAACCACTATGTTCCATCCAATTTAGGTCCAAAGGAGCTGATCCACTCTTGCCAATGGATGGAGTCTTTTTTACCCAGGTTTGCATATTCAGCAGACCAGATTGTACAATTAGACTTTTGCTGTTAACTCTCCCCTTAATTACTGTGTTTAAAGTCTGTCACGAGCCTTGTGGCCCATCAAGCCGGTGCTTATGCCAGTCTCCCTGGCGTGAAGCGACTGAAAGTACGAGACTCCCCCCCCCCCGGATAGGACGCCAGTCTATCACGAGGTTAACCCCCAGCATTTTTGCTGGTACCCATTCTCAGCTGGTAGACTGAAGCATTGTGTGGTTAAGTGCCCTGCTCAAGGACACACAGGCTGCCCCGGCCGAGGCTCAAACCCACGACCTTCAGATTGCCAGTCCAACGCCCTAACCACTTGGCCACGCTCCACACATTAATTACTGTGTGCTCTAGAACAACTTTGTTACACCTCCATTCCTGTGCTTGAATAAATGTTGTCTGTGCTCCCAGAAGTCTTTATCCTCTCCATCACAGGTTGGAAGTATGACATGAGTTTTGAAGAGATTTCATTTCCTGCGAACTCTTGCTAACTTACCACTCTGTGATATGGATTATGCCAGCTTTATGCTGACTTTGAATTTTCTATCCAGATGTGACCGGGTGTGGATCGTGGTGCAGCCCTTGAATGAAGGATTTGAGGCAGATATCTACTGCTTACGTGTTTGTGTAGGTTCAATCATACCACAAGCACAAAACTCCAAGTATACTAAACACATTAGTAACTGACATTTCAGAGGAGTGGCCGGGCCGACAGAGGAGTGATGTTGAGGGCATGAGTGGTCAGGTGCGCCTTTCTCAACCTTTTTGCTCTGGAGGAATCCTTAAAATAATTTTCAAGTCTCAGGAAACCCCAGAGTAAAAATTATTATATCTACAGCTCATGGTACGTTGGTGTGATCAGTAAGTTGTAGATATAATAATCAAAAAATAATTATCAATGTTCTTGAGTAGAGAATGAATTTTTAACCATCCCTTCTTGAACAAAACAGGTAGTTAAGTTTACGTTATCTTTCTTGAAATTTTTCTCTCCCTTTCATAAGTTTTAAAAACTCATAATGCATACATAATGAATTTCTGTTAAATTACTGGTTTACAAATGCTACAACATGACATTTATTGGTGAAATTTGTTGACTCATCAACTGGATAGAGAAACTGTTTTTCAGTTTATCACACAAAGCCTCTTCAACATCATGTGACTTCTGTCAATGCGTCGACTTACTGTACTGTTTGAGAGTGAAACCTTTTCAATTTCGTGGACTACACCTTGCCCTAGCATTTTACCCACTATAATCTTACACGCTGGCATTATTAGGTTCTCGCCAATTGTGTGACTTTTCCTTTTCTGAGTAATAAGTCTGCCACTAAATAACTTGTTCCCTGAATCTTTTTACTGACTGTGACTTTATTAACAAAAGCTTTATTCTGTGGTTTTGAGATTCCAATCACCATTTAAAATAATCAACACATTTACGTTTCATATGGCTGTGATTTGTAGTTAAGTGTCTTTTCAATTTTTAATGGAGCCTTTGCTGCATTTCTACATTATTTGCCACAGACTAGGCACAATGGAATAGGATAGCTTGGAACACCAGTCCATGTAAAACACACTGATATGTAACTTTCATTGTAAAGACAACATTTTTTGTGTCTGTTGTTGCACTAGTGCAGTGAAATGACTTAGAAGGTTGTAATTCTTGATTGCTAATGCATAATAAATAACTAAACAGAGAAAACAGTAAAAAAATGAAAACTTCACGATACAATTCACTTCTAACCTACACAATCCGCCTCTTGGAATGCTTACAACAACTGGAAAGTGGCAGGCCGGCAGCTGAGTCACATCGTGTAAAAATTCTTCTTTAGAATGAAAGTTTCCTTCCAATTTTCAACTATACCAGTAGAGTTTGTTTGCTGCCATGAGTCAGTTGGTGGCACATAAGGGGAAGTTGGGGGAGGTAATTCAGGAGGGAAAGGTTGACATCACAGCCCAAGTTAGCTGAGTGCATTCAATACTCGGAAAGAGCCCTTCATGCGCCCCATCAGCCTACTATCCTCCCGTCCGAGCAATACTGCGCTCCTCATCAGCCTACTGTCATCCCCTCTGTGCAATACAGTTCTCACTAATTATTAGCCAACCGTCCTGCCCTCTGTGCAATACAGTGCTCACCAATTATCAATGGCCTCGCCTACCTCGTGTCAAGAGCTGGGAATAAACACGGTCCTGCTGTGCACTGCCATACTGGGCTGAGATTGCTAACGGGGCTGCTTGGTCACTGCCCTCCACTGCGAGTGCTCACGTTGTACTCAACTCAAAAAACGATGTTTATTTTTTTGAATTACGATTTCTTGTGGAAACCCTAGCGACCTCTCATGGTACCCTAGGGTTTCGCAGAATCCTGGTTGTGAAACCCTGGTCTAATGTATTAAACAGCACCGAAGGACCTTGAGTTTGAATTCATTCAGTTAAATGGTGGGTTGCTGTTCATGCATTTCTTGGTGGCAATAAAATGCTTCCATTTATGACTAGGGCCACGTTGCTTTCTGAGAGTATAGGTGCACCTTATCAACTGCATTATCAGCTACTTCTTAATTCACAGGTGTCCAGAGGGTAATAGTAGAGGGTAGATGGAAAGTAACTTACTTTAAAAAAAAATTGAATAAATAACTGTTATCCATGACAAGGCCAACAGAAAGGAGTACTGAGGTAGTGAGCAAGTTGATAAATTCTTGATTAACTGGTACACTTAATTAACCAACACCTGTAAGGTCTGGTATATATTAGATAACACATGATTGTAAAAAAACAACAGAAACAGGAAAAAAAGTAAACAACAGGAATTCTGCAGATGCTGGAAATTCAAGCAACACACATCAAAGTTGCTGGTGAATGCAGCAGGCCAGGCAGCATCTGTAGGAAGAGGTGCAGTCGACGTTTCAGGCCGAGACCCTTCGTCAGGACTAACTGAAGGAAGAGTGAGTAAGGGATTTGAAAGTTGGAGGGGGAGGGGGAGATCCAAAATGATAGGAGAAGACAGGAGGGGGAGGGATAGAGCCAAGAGCTGGACAGGTGATAGGCAAAAGGGGATACGAGAGGATCATGGGGCAGGAGGTCCGGGAAGAAAGACAAGGTGGGTGGGGGGGGACCCAGAGGATGGGCAAGAGGTATATTCAGAGGGACAGAGGGAGAAAAAGGAGAGTGAGAGAAAGAATGTGTGCATAAAAATAAGTAACAGATGGGGTACGAGGGGGAGGTGGGGCCTTAGCGGAAGTTAGAGAAGTCGATGTTCATGCCATCAGGTTGGAGGCTACCCAGACGGAATATAAGGTGTTGTTCCTCCAACCTGAGTGTGGCTTCATCTTTACAGTAGAGGAGGCCGTGGATAGACATGTCAGAATGGGAATGGGATGTGGAATTAAAATGTGTGGCCACTGGGAGATCCTGCTTTCTCTGGCGGACAGAGCGTAGATGTTCAGCAAAGCGGTCTCCCAGTCTGCGTCGGGTCTCGCCAATATATAAAAGGCCACATCGGGAGCACCGGACGCAGTATATCACCCCAGTCGACTCACAGGTGAAGTGTTGCCTCACCTGGAAGGACTGTTTGGGGCCTTGAATGGTGGTAAGGGAGGAAGTGTAAGGGCATGTGTAGCACTTGTTCCGCTTACACGGATAAGTGCCAGGAGGGAGATCAGTGGGGAGGGATGGGGGGGACGAATGGACAAGGGAGTTGCGTAGGGAGCGATCCCTGCGGAATGCGGGGGGGGGAGAGGGAAAGATGTGCTTAGTGGTGGGATCCCGTTGGAGGTGGCGGAAGTTACGGAGAATAATATGTTGGACCCGGAGGCTGGTGGGGTGGTAGGTGAGGACCAGGGGAACCCTATTCCTAGTGGGGTGGCGGGAGGATGGAGTGAGAGCAGATGTACGTGAAATGGGGAGATGCGTTTAAGAGCAGAGTTGATAGTGGAGGAAGGGAAGCCCCTTTCTTTAAAAAAGGAAGACATCTTCCTCGTCCTAGAATGAAAAGCCTCATCCTGAGAGCAGATACGGCAGAGACGGAGGAATTGCGAGAAGGGGATGGCATTTTTGCAAGAGACAGGGTGAGAAGAGGAATAGTCCAGATAGCTGTGAGAGTCAGTAGGCTTATAGTAGACATCAGTGGATAAGCTGTCTCCAGAGACAGAGACAGAAAGATCTAGAAAGGGAAGGGAGGTCAAGAAGGGGATGGCGTTTTTGCAAGAGACAGGGTGAGAAGAGGAATAGTCCAGATAGCTGTGAGAATCAGTAGGCTTATAGTAGACATCAGTAGATAAGCTGTCTCCAGAGACAGAGACAGGAAGATCTAGAAAGGGGAGGGAGGTGTCGGAAATGGACCAGGTAAACTTGAGGGCAGGGTGAAAGTTGGAGGCAAAGGTAATAAAGTCAACGAGTTCTGCATGCGTGCAGGAAGCAGCGCGAATGCAGTCGTCGATGTAGCAAAGGAAAAGTGGGGGACAGATACCAGAATAGGCACGGAACATAGATTGTTCCACAAAGCCAACAAAAAGGCAGGCCATACGGGTGCCCATAGCTACACCTTTAGTTTGGAGGAAGTGGGAGGAGCCAAAGGAGAAATTATTAAGAGTAAGGACTAATTCCGCTAGACGGAGCAGAGTGGTGGTAGAGGGGAACTGATTAGGTCTGGAATCCAAAAAGAAGCGTAGAGCTTTGAGACCATCCTGATGGGGGATGGAAGTATATAAGGACTGGACATCCATGGTGAAAATAAAGCGGTGGGGGCCAGGGAACTTAAAATCATCGAAAAGTTTAAGAGCGTGAGAAGTGTCACGAACATAGGTCGGAAGGGATTGAACAAGGGGTGATAAAACCGTGTCGAGGTATGCAGAAACGAGTTTGGTGGGGCAGGAGCAAGCTGAGACAATAGGTCGGCCAGGACAGGCGGGAAAAAAAGTAATCAGTTTGGCTGTTTTACCATTCACCAAGGTCATGACTGAATCTTGTATCTGATACCCCATTTTCCTGCATTATCCTTGTTGGTGGTATTTTTTAATAACTGAAAATCAATTAGTCTCTCTTGAACAAAGTCTCCCACGGCTCTCAGGGTTGAAAGAACCAAAGTGTCAGCACTCCATGCATGAGGATATTACTTCAAATCTTATTCTTAAAAATCATACCCCTTATTCTGGTTGTAAACCTCTTTGGGGGAAAAAAGATCTTTTTGCAGTTGGTTATCAATTGTTCTAAGAGATACGTTCTTGTTCTTTGAAAGAAAGTTTCAATGAGATCTCTTCTAAAATGTGGAGAACATAGTTTGGTATGGACTAGATGGGGCAAAAGGCCTGTTTCCGTGCTGTACTTTTCTATAACTCTATGATTATAGGCCTAGTATTCTCAATCATTACAGCAAACTTTCCATCCCCGTATCCAGTCTTGTGAATGCTTTCTGCACTCTTGAGAAATATATCTTTTTTGATCTTTCGTCACAAGAAGCCCTGTATAATTGCAGTAAGACAGTGGCACTCCTTTATTCAATCCTCTTGTAATAGAAACAACATACAATTGCCACCTTAATTGCTTGCTGCACCTCCATGTTGCTTTTCAGTGACAAGGACATTTAGGCCCCTAGGTACATTATCTGCACTGCCATATGTCAGCTGTTACTTATTTATAGTCGTTACATTTTACTTTATCTTTCAGATGGTAATGAGCACTGACATATAACAGAAATTTAAATACTACTCTTATGTATTTGCAAACCATTATAGGTCTATCAGGAGCAGTTTGAGTACAGTGCACTCAGTTGAATAGTTGCATTTTCAGCATGATACTGGGCTTGAAGTCTTATTACTTGTCTAATAGATGGGCTGTGATTTGCTTTTATTTGTCCAGTGCAATGTGAACTCATAGGGCAAGCATGGCATTTGAATTTATTTAAATCTTACATCCATCTCACAACGTGAAGAAGTAAACATCTTTGCAATGTACAGACATGTGAATTTAAAATTCTAATGGCTTGTAGAACGAAGCTGTCCCATAGCCTGTTGGTCCTGTCTTTAATGCTGTGGTACCGTTTGCCAGATGAAAGTAGCTGTAGCAGTTCATAGTTGGGGTGACTGGTGTCCCCGATGATCTTCCAGGCCCTCTTTATACACCTACTGCTGTAAATGTCCTCAGTGGCGGGAAGTTCACATTCACAGATGTGCTGGGCTGTCCGTACCAGGCGGTGATACAGCCAATCAGGATGCTCTCAATGGTACCCCTGTGGAAGGTCTTGAGGATTTGGTGGCTCATGCCGAACTTCTTCAGTCGCCTGAGGTGAAAGAGATGCTGTTGTGCTTTTTTTTGCCACACAGCTGTCTGTACAGTCCAGGTGAGATCTTTGGTGACGTGTTTACAGAAATGCATGGACATCTGCAGGAATGGCACACTATTCTTGCACTTAGCGCCATCCTGATTTCATTTACTTAAGCTCATGGGTATCCCTCACAGTTATCTTGCCATTCTGTCTGCTTTCAAAATAGAGTCGTACTTCATGTTACGCCGCTGGTATTTGGGGCAGTAATGAAGGTCCGTTTCTGGTGGTGTTCAGGGCTTCCTTCGTCGTGGCAATAGCTTTCTTTCATTTTTCACTTTTGTCAGCTATGCAAGTCCCTGGGGGAGATTTAGTAGTACCGTCGCACTCAGATGTAGAAGGATTCTTCATTTCTGTTCCTGTAACACATTTGTTTTACCAGTCAGGGCTGTTAGCCCTGAGCTGTGCCCCCATACCTGGAGGACTGGTGGACCGCTCTTAGTCTAGCCTGTACCCTTTGACCTGTTTGTCATGGGTGACCCAACCAAAAGCCAAAGCATGAAGTTCTGACTCCAGCCAGCATAGCAGTCTGGGTCAGTAATGCAACATAAATAAGAGGGTGTTTTATTGAAGATTAATACTTCAATGCCAATGTCATTCATTAAAATAAATCTCTTCTATAGGGTTGAATTCTTTTTCTTTAAACATGTTTTATTTAGAATGCACAAATGTGGACTTTCACTTTCCTTTTTACTTAATAGTTTTGAAATCTTTATTCTGATGGTGTTTCAATGAGTGACAGACTCATCCCAGAAGCATCATTGTGCTTTGTTTATTCAATCCTGCACTGCTTCCTTTGAATAGGCACAAAAATACATTATTTCAATAATATCTGGCACATTGTATTTTTTCATGCCATCTTATCATTTAGACAATAAATAAAACGTTTCTTCACAACAAAATGAAATTATACAGCAATATTTTAAAAAATGAAGAAAATCTGAATGAAAAGCAATAGATAGAGGCAAACAATAAAAAATACTTGGGATTAAAAATTGAAAGAATCATGTCTAGACCTGAAGTTGAAAAGAAGCCAGGAGTTGTAGTGTAACTGGAAAATATTTCAAAGAGAATATCAAGGAATTGAATGCCAAAATTTGCTTTTGTTTTTATCGAGTTAAATCGAGTAGTCTGCTGTGTTGGCCCACGTGTCATAAACATTTCACACAGATTGCTATTTATATTTTTTTTTAAAACAAGTTGAGGTTGACGACTTGGTTACAGAAACTGTGTTCTCAGCAAGGCTGACATTATTGCTGTTCACAGTTGTCTTTAAGGTGGTTATTTGTTGCTGCTATCTGCAGGATAGCTTATAGTAGTTAAGAGACCAAATAAGACTTACTCATTGGGGAGCACCAGGAGTAACACATAGGGCAGACTAGTTAAAGCAGTAGAATTCTTTCTTAGAAGGATGTTTATAGAGTGGTTAGGATTTCAGTACAATCAAATAGCTCGGTATATATTTTTGTAACTGGTTGCATTTTTGTTGTTGATTCATATTCTCAAGTCAATCCATTGTGTCCAGGTCTCCATGTTGGCGGCCTAGCTACATCAGCAGTAGCATTGATGAAGAAAGTTGCACAAATCTATTTACCCAAGAGTGACTTTCCATCATTGCTGTTTCCACAAAATGATCCCTGGGTTGATTCTGAAAGAATTTTGTCTAAATCTGGAGCAGCTGCCATCACCCAAAGCACTATTAAAGCAAGGGAGTTTTAAAATTAATGAAAAGATGTTGATGGCTATTGATTAGGTGCAGATATTCTTGCTGAAATCAAGGCAGGGATACTGGATATGCTACTGGTTTGTAAAGGTTGATTTAGGTCATATGTTGCTATCGAATATTTTTCCCTCACCCATCTTCTTTTCTTCAGGACCATTAAGATTAATGGTTGAACCACTGTTAAAAGGTATATTGAATGAAATTTGTACAATTGTTAAAATTTTGCTAAGACTTCTGAACTTCTTTGGTATTATGCTACATGCTGAATTATCCCATAATATTGGGACAATATTTGTTGTATATCGTGGCAAGATTTTTGCCTTATGTCTAATTCTTAGAATTAATTTTTCCTTCAGTAATTACATACCAAACTATTAAAACCACCATCAAACTAGAGCTATCCATGCCTTGATTATTTCAATTACATAAGATCAAAACCACTGTTGATAAAATCCAATCCATTTACTGATCTAATTTTAACTTTTGGAATGTGTGAACAGAATGTATCAAATGAACCTTGTGGAATGAAGGTTCCATCCCACTGATTCCACTGCCTATTATCTTGAACACACTGATACTAGTGAATTATGGGATACATATAGTACTAAGGTTCCGTACTGAGCCATTTGCTGATTTTATTGGTGCCGCAGTCAAATTTTCGAGCAGAAACCTGGAAATAAAAACAGAACTTCCTAAAAATACTTAGGTCAGGCACAATCTTTGCAGAGAGAAACAAACTTGATCTTTTCAGATTTCAGATTTTATTTATAATAAAAAATCAGATTAAAAAAAGCTTCTATACGTTGAAATTTTCAAGTGTGTTTTGCTTCCAAGTGCATTGTAATATGGAATTTATTTTGTATGTGAAAATTTTAATGTTGTTCCTGGATGTGTCTTTTCATTTGCAGTAATTGTGGAATCACTGAAGGATATGCCACCAGTGAATGAAGAAACTATCCTTTTCAGAAAGAACAGGAATTCAGTTGGGCAGGTAATTTACATAAGAATAATTAACATTTGATAAGGCATAGCAATTTGTGAAACTGTTTCTGGATTTTCTAATGTTGCAATTATACAATTCCTTAAATTTTGCTGAGGAAAAGATTCTCACATTGAACTTGTCAGAAGTAGAAGCTGCGGTCACCTATTGCTTAATTGAAATTCAAGGATGATTGTTGCTGATCAATGTTTTTTTTTCTTTGCCTTGGTTAAGGCAGCACTGCCAGAACAAAGGTTTTAAAACACTACTTCGTGACTTGAAAGGTTGGATTCTGGGCTGCCATCATTCATTCATTGCTGAACTGAGTATGGTAAAATGAGGGTTATAATGTACTGTTTATTTTCTACTGGTATTTTATGCTGAATGCAGCTGATTAAGTGATGATACTAGTCATTATTCAATATTGTTAGATAGTTGAGAATTGTCAACAATAATGAAGGTAAGTGTTGACTACAGCACGGTCAGAGGTGGGTATAGTTCCTCAATTGCTGCTTAATATAGCAAAGTGGATTAGGGCCATTGGTAGAATAGAGGGAAGTAGGTACTTGAGTGGCAATAAAAATAAAGCACTGGATGTGTAATGGTAATGTTGGATGCATTATACAATGAGCTGTTGAAACCCTTTTTTGTTATTGAAAATATTGGAATAAGTGAGATTCATCATTGTGTCCAATGAGGTGTAATTAATTTCTGTAAAGCTTATAGTCAATATGAACTATGTGTTGTACAGTATACTATTTAAGGGATAAATGTGAATCAGATGCTTATTGAGTATTGAATTCAATGATACGAGATCCGGCATTCAGTGAAGACAATAATAACACACTCAGCTACCAGGATGTATAGCAAAGATAATTTGGTGGAAAACCAAAAAAAATCTCTGTGTTCTTGTACAAAAGTTTACAAGGAATACCACTTAGCATCAATTCCATTTTATATGCAATATAGTACCACTTCAAAGGTGCCCTGTTAATTTGATTCTTTAAAATATCTGGCTGCCACAGTAGGTGTTGAGAAATGTTTTTTCTTTGCTCTATAGAAATGTAAATGTTGGAATAAATTGAAGTAATTGACACAAAAGGATAGGATGCTCTGTGTGAATCGTGAGAAATGTGGCAGATGTTAAGGGTTTTTCCTCTCTGGAATAGATATCGATATGTAGCTAACGTGGGTGTATTTGCAGAAGTCAGAATGCAGGTGGTATTTTGAATTTAGTGTGGAGGCTAATATTGCCATTTCAGTGCAGGAGATGATAAAACACCTGAGAATAATTTTGCTAATCAATTATAAACAAGAGAAAATCTGCAGATGCTGGAAGTCCGAGCAACACAGACACACACATACTTACTTGGTTGTTTGTTTATTTTGAGATACGGTGCAGAATAGGCACTTCCGGCGCTTTGGGCCAGATCACCAGTAACCCATCAATTTAACCCTGGCTACCTTACAATGACTAATTAACCTACTAACCAGTACACCTTTGGGCTGTGGGAGGAAACCAGAGCACTCGGAGGAAACCCACGCATTCCATGGGAGGATGTATATACTCCTTACAGAGAACGCTGGAATTGAATTCTGAACTCCGACACTCCGAGTTGTAATAGTGCCACACCAATCACTGTGCTACCATAGGGCCCTTTCTTTTGAAATGCTCTATAGTTTTTTTAGTGTGATTTCCCTATCCCCCTTTTTTTAGGTTATGTGCTCAAATAATGGAATTCTAGATTTGTTGTGGCTGGGCTCAATGATTCGGATTATCTTTTACCGTCCATAGTTTTGTGTGTTTTTGAAAGAGTCACTGAGGAATATAATGTATTCTTTAATGATTTGTGAGCAATAGTGATCAGTACTATTCTTTGCCAGGAATCCTGAATTCTTTTATGTCAATTTCTATATCTCTTTCTATGGCAGCTTAAAGCTGCTAGGCAGGGAATGTGCATGAAATAATCTACTGTAAAATGTTGCTATGAATCTCTTGGTGCCTTCAGTTGCAAGTCAAGTCAGCATATCTGTTAAGTTTGTCACTTATTACCTCTTGGTGCATAACTTTATTCAGAAAGCAGCACATCTCAATGCCTAGCCCAGGGAATTTTCTTTACCTGTTAAAATCATTGTGTCGCAAGACCAATACTGAACATTTCCATTAAAAAAAACATAAGATTAACAAAGTCTTGGAAGTTGGTTACTGCTACAAATCATTTCTATTTCTTGAACTGTAAATAATACTTTTATGTGAACTATATCATTCAATACAAAGATACTCAACTTATTATCCTGCAATAATTAAACAAGCCTGTTTAAAGTGGATAAGCAATGGTAATTAGAATGGAAATGAGATAGATGAAAGAAGAATTTTCAGTACTTTCTTCCAATGAATGCAGCTATTGGTTAATTTTCTGGAAATTGCATGGCTCCTTATCTGAAATTGGACAATTAAGATAGATTAAAGAATGATACCCATTTACGGGAATTTCCTAGTCAATTTCACTTATTGATGTCATTTCAAAGTTCAAGGTAAAATTTATTATCAGAGTACATACATGTCACCACATACAACCCTGAGGTTCTTTTTATGTGGGCATACTTAGCAAATCTATAGAACAGTAACGGTAAACATCAGGAACTGTAAACAAACTGTACAAGTATGCAATAACATTATAAAAGAGTCCTGAAATGAGTGTAGTTATCCCATTTTGTTCAAGAGCCTAATGGTTGAGGGGTAGTAACTCATCTCGAACCTGGTGATGCTAGTCCTGAGGCTCCATTACCTTCTACCTGATGGCAGCAGCAAGAAAAGAGCGTGGCCTGGGTGGTGAGGATCTTTGATGATGGATGCTGCTTTTCTACAGCAGCCTTTCATGTAGATGTGTTCAATGGTTGGGAGGGTTTTACCTGTGATGTGCTGGGCCGAATCAACTACCTTTTGTAGGATTTTTTGCTCAGAGACATTGATGTTCACATACCAGGCTACAATGCAGCCAGTCAGCACACTTTCCACCACATGCCTATAGAAGATTGCTGAGGTTTATGATGACATGCCAAATCTCTGCAGACTCCTGAGGAAGTAGAGGCGCTGCCGTGCTTTTTTCATGATTAGATTTACAGTATATGATGGGTCCAGGACAGGTCCTCTGGGATACTGATGCCCAGGAATTTAAAATTACTGACCCTCTCCACCTCTGATCCTCAGATGATTACTGGTTCATGGACCTCTGGTTTCCCTCTACTGGTCTGCAATCAGTTACTTGGTCTTATTGACATTGAGTGAGAGGTTGTTACTACACCACTCAGCCAAATTTTCAATCTCCCTCCTGTATGCTGATTTATCACCACCTTTGATACAACCCACAACACTGGTGTCATCAGCAAACTAGTATATGGTGTTGGGGCTGTTCTGAGCCACACAGTCACAGTTGTAAAGCGAGTTGAGCAGGGTCTAAGTACAGATCCCTGCAAAGCTCCTTTGCTGATGGAGATTGTGGAGGAGGTGTTTTTGCCAATCGAAACTGGTTGTGATTTATGAGTGAGGAAATCCAGGATCCAGTTGCATGTAGGGGTATAGAGACTCAAGTCGTGAAACTTACTGATTAGCTTAGAGGAGATGATGGTGTTAAATGTCGAGTTGTAGTCGATAAAGAGCATCCTGATGTATGCATCTTTGCTGTCCAGATGCTCCAGGGTTGTGTGAAGAGCCAATGAGATGGCATCTGCTGTAGACCTGTTGCTTTGGTAGGCAAATTGGAGCGGATTCAAGTTGCCTCTCAGACAGGGGCTGATATACTTCAACACCAGCATCTCAGAACATTTGATCACTGTGGATGTAAGTGCCACTGGGTGAATGTCATTTAGACATTGGTTACCAGTACAGTTAAAGCCTGCTTGAAATGGTAGGTACCACACACCTCTGGAGCGAGGGGTTGAAGATATCTGTGAATACACCGGCCATTTGGTCAGCACAGGTCTTCAGTACTCAGCCAGATACTCTGTCTGGACTGATGGCATGAACATCGACTTCTCTAACTTCCGCTAATGCCCCACCTCCCCCTCGTACCCCATCCGTTATTTATTTTTATACACACATTCTTTCTTTCACTCTCCTTTTTCTCCCTCTGTCCCTCTGACTATACCCCTTGCCCATCCTCTGGTTCCTCCCCCCCCCCCCCGTCTTTCTCCCCGGACCTCCTGTCCCATGATCCTCTCATATCCCCTTTGCCAATCACCTGTCCAGCTCCATCCCGCCCCCTCCTGTCTTCTCCTATCATTTTGCATCTCCCCCTCCCCCTCCCACTTTCAAATCTGTTACTAACTCTTCCCTCAGTTAGTCCTGACAAAGGGTCTCGGCCTGAAACGTCGTCTGTACCTCTTCCTAGAGATGCTGCCTGGCCTGCTGCGTTCACCAGCAACTTTGATGTGTGTTGCTCTGTCTGGACCAGATGGTTTCCTGGGATTCACTCTCTTGAAGGCAGGTGGCACGTCACCTTCTGATACTGAGACCAAAGTATCATCGAGAGACATTGAGGTGTGCAGTAGTTCCTCCCTGTTCTGGTGATCAAAGCTAGCATAGAAGGCATTGAGCTCATCTGGAAGTGAAGCTCTGCTGTCCCCTATGTTGTAAGATTTAACTTTGTTATGGTTTTCAAACCCTGCCACAGCTTTCGGGCATCCCTCGATGATTCCAGTCGAGTCTGGAATCTCCACTTTGCCCGGGGGATGGCTTTCAGGAGATCATACCTGCACCTCTCATTGCATTCTTGATCTCCAGACTTGATCGGGACTACAGAGCGTCGTGGGAGCTGAATTCTGAAGGAAGGCAGTTTTTTTTAAAAAACTTCTTCGAGTGCAAGAAGGACGAGACTGTGCAGGCGCGTGACGTCAACAGGACCGCACGGAGAGTTTAAAAAGGAGACCACCCTATACAGCGGGCAGCTGTCGGAGCAGGCACTGGAGTGAGTGGGAGCAGAGTGTAGCGCTTTGGCTTCAACGGGCTTCGGCGGTAAACGGGAAGAGGCGAGAGCGAAGCACCAACTCTTTTTTTTCTCTCCTCCCCCCTCCCCCCCCCGCCCCTTCGCTAATCAGCCTGGACAGACAGGAACAGCAGAGCTTTCACAGCTAACGGTAGTAGCTAATGTTTTAAAAAGTTCGTTTGTTTGGCGGGGTAAGTGGGTGAGTAGACTCATTTTTCCTCTTTCATTCCTGTAGAATTAGATAGCATGCCTGCAGGGTTAGTGCTTTGTTCAGAGTGTCAGATGTGGGAATCCTGGGAGACCTCCAGCCTCCCTGATGGCCACATCTACGCCAGGTTCACTGAGATGCAGCACCTCAGAGACCGTGTTAGGGGCCTGGAGCTGCAGCTTGGTGACCTACTGCTTATTAGGGAAAGTGAAGAGGTGATAGACAGGAGCTACAGGGAGGTAGTCATCCCTAGGCTACAGGGGTCAGAAAACTGGGTCACTGTCAAGAGAGCGAAGGGAAATGCCCGGATAGTGGAGAGCACACCTGTGACTGTCCCCCTCAGCAACAAATATCTTGTTCCGGATATTGTTGAGGGGGATGATCTGACAGGGGATGCCCACGGTGACCGGGTCTCTGGCACTGAGCCTGACGCTGTTGTGCAGGAGAGAAGGAGGGAGAAGAGAAATGCGGTAGTCGTAGGGGATTCCATAGTCAGGGGAACGGACAGGAGATTCTGTGAGCCTGATAGAGATACCTGCATGGTGTGTTGTCTCCCAGGTGCCAGGGTACGGGATGTCTCGGATCGGGTCCTGAATATTCTGAAGGGGGAGGGTGAGCAGCCAGTTGTCTTGGTACATGTTGGTACCAATGCCATAGATAGGACAAAGGAGGAGGTCCTGAAAAGAGATTTCCAGGAGTTAGGAAGGAAGCTGAGAAGCAGGACCTCCAGGGTAGTAATCTCAGGATTGCTACCTGTGCCACGTGCTAGCAAGGGCAAGAGTAGTAGGATCAGGCAGATGAATGTGTGGCTGAGAGACTGGTGTAGGGGGCAGGGCTTCAGATTCTTGGATAATTGGGATCTCTTCTGGGGGAAGTATGACCTGTTCAAAAAGGACAGGTTACCCCTGAAATCAAATGGGACCAATATCCTGGCGGGAAAGTTTAATAGAGCTGTTAGGAAGGGTTTAAACTAATTTGGCAGGGGGATGGGAACCGGAATGACAGAGCGGAGAAAAGGGAAAACAGAAATAAATCTAAGATAGTGAGCAGTAAAGATGTCAGGAAAGACAGGCAGGTGATGGAGCAAATTTGTAGCCATTGGGATGAGTTGCAGTGCAATAAAGTTGCAGTGAAATCAAAGCAAAAAGTATCAAATACTGGTCTTAAGGTGTTATACTTAAATGCCCGCAGCATAAGGAACAAGGTGGATGATCTTGTTGTACAGCTCCAGATTGGCAGGTATGATATTGTGGCCATCACTGAGACCTGGCTAAAGGATGCATGTCTCTGGGAGCTGAACGTCCAAGGATACACGGTATATCGGAAGGATAGGAAGGTAGGCAGAGGGGGAGGCGTGGCTTTATTGGTAAGAAATTATATTAAATCATTAAAAAGAGGTGATATAGGATCAGAAGGTGCAGAATCTTTATGGGTTGAGCTAAGAAATTGCAGGGGTAAAAGGACCCTGATGGCAGTTATTTACAGGTCTCCAAACAGCTGCAGGGATGTGGACTACAAATTACAACTGGAAATAGAAAAGGCTTGTCAGAAGGGCAGTGTTATGATAATTGTGGTGGATTTTAACATGCAAGTGGATTAGGAAAATCAGGTCGGCACTGGATCTCAAGAGAGAGAATTTGTAGAATGTCTGCGAGATGGCTTTTTAGAACAGCTTGTTGTTGAGCCCACTAGGGGATCGGCTGTACTGGATTGGGTATTGTGTAATGAACCGGAGGTGATTGGAGAGATTGAGGTGAAGGAACCCTTAGGAGACAGTGATCATAACATGATTGAGTTCACTGTGAAATTAGAAAAAGAGAAACCGAAATCTGATGTGTCGGTATTTCGCTGGGGTAAAGGAAATTACAGTGGCATGAGAGAGGAACTGGCCAGAGTTGACGGGAAAGGGACACTGGCGGGAAAGACAGCAGAGCAGCAGTGGCTGGAGTTTATGCGAGAAATGAGGAAGGTGAAAGACAGGTATATTCCAAAAAAGAAGAAATTTTCGAGTGGAAAAAGGATGCAACCGTGTTTGACAGAAGAAGTCAAAACCAAAGTTAAAGCAAAGGAGAGGGCATACAAGGAAGCAAAAATTAGTGGGAAGACAGGGGATTGGGAAGTTTTTAAAACCTTACAAAAGGAAACCAAGCAGGTCATTAAGAGGGAAAAGATTAACTATGAAAGGAAGCTAGCAAATAATATCAAAGAGGATACTAAAAGCTTTTTAAAGTATATAAAGAGTAAAAGACAGGATAGAAAATGATGCTGGAGAAATTATAATGGGAGATAAGGAGATGGCAGAGGAACTGAACGAATATTTTACATCAGTATTCACTGAGGAAGACATCAGCAGTATACCGGACACTCAAGGGTGGCAGGGAAGAGAAGTGTGCGCAGTCACAATTACGACAGAGAAAGTACTCAGGAAGCTGAATCGTCTAAAGGTAGATAAATCTCCCGGACCAGATGGAATGCACCCGCGTGTTCTGAAGGAAGTAGCTGTGGAGATTGCGGAGGCATTAGTGATGATCTTTCAAAAGTCGATAGATTCTGGCATGGTTCCGGAGGACTGGAAGATTGCAAATGTCGCTCCGCTATTTAAGAAGGGGGCAAGGAAGCAAAAAGGAAATTTTAGATCTGTTAGCTTGACATCTGTGGTTGGGAAGTTGTTGGAGTCGATTGTCAAGGATGAGGTTACAGAGTACCTGGAGGCATATGACAAGATAGGCAGAACTCAGCATGGATTCCCTAAAGGAAAATCCTGCCTGACAAACCTATTACAATTTTTTGAGGAAATTACCAGTAGGCTAGACAAGGGAGATGCAGTGGTTGTATATTTGGATTTTCAGAAGGCATTTGACAAGGTGCCACACATGAGGCTACCTAACAAGATAAGAGCCCATGGAATTACAGGAAAGTTACATATGTGGATAGAGCATTGGCTGATTGGTAGGAAACAGAGTGGGAATAAAGGGATCCTATTCTGGTTGGCTGCCGGTTACCAGTGGTTTTCCACAGGGTTCCGTGTTGGGGCCGCTTCTTTTTACATTGTACATCAATGATTTGGATTATGGAATAGAGGGCTTTGTGGCTAAGTTTGCTGACGATACGAAGATAGGTGGAGGGGCCGGTAGTGCTGAGGAAATGGAGAGTCTGCAGAGAGACTTGGATAGATTGGAAGAATGAGCAGAGAAGTGGCAAGTGAAGTACAATGTTGGAAAGTGTATGGTTATGCACTTTGGCAGAAGAAATAAATGGGCAGACTGTCATTTAAATGGGGAAAGAATTCAAAGTTTGGAGATGCAACGGGACTTGGAAGTCCTCGTACAGGATACTCTTAAAATTAACCTCCAGGTTGAGTCAGTAGTGAAGCAGGCGAATGCAATGTTGGCATTCATTTCTAGAGGAATAGAGTATAGGAGCAGGGATGTAATGTTGAGGCTCTATAAGGCACTGGTGAGACCTCACATGGAGTACTGTGGACAGTTTTGGTCTCCTTATTTAAGAAAGGATGTGCTGATGTTGGAGGGGGTACAGAGAAGATTCACGAGAATGATTCTGGGAATGAGAGGGTTAACATATGAGGAACGTTTGTCCGCTCTTGGACTGTATTCCTTGGAGTTTAGAAGAATGAGGGGAGACCTCATAGAAACATTTCGAATGTTGAAAGGCATGGACAGAGTGGGTATGGCAAAGTTGTTTCCCATGATGCGGGAGTCTAGTACGAGAGGGCATGACTTCAGGATTGAAGGGCGCCCATTCAGAACAGAAATGCCAAGAAATTTTTTTAGTCAGAGGGTGGTGAATCTATGGAATTTGTTGCCATGGGCAGCAGTGGAGGCCAAGTCATTGGGTGTATTTAAGGCAGAGATTGATAGGTGTCTGAGTAGCCAGGGCATCAAAGGTTATGGTCAGAAGGCTGGGGAGTGGGACTAAATGGGAGAATGGATCACCTCATGATAAAATGGCGGAGCAGACTCGATGGGCCGAATGGCCGATTTCTGCTCCTTTGTCTTATGGTCTTATGAATGCTTCTGATCTGGCTCTCAGCTAATTCCGGATATGGCTAAGAAACGATCACAAATGTGTCTTGACCTGGTCTAAATCATCTTTTCAATCATTTAATGCCATAAAGGTCAGTTTCTAGCACATTTTAAGTAATGTTGTTTATGATGTCGCTGTTACTGTTCTTGTTCTAGTGTTCTTCATTGATTTATTAGTTACGTGGCAGACAGCTGTACTTCAGGTGGGACAGAGCTTTCTTATGAGTGACTGGTACATCCACTAGCTTATTTGCACTTTAGACACCTGAACATTGTGAGCAGAAACAAATGGGCTCATTGGCAGGTCTGCTGTAAGATGGGTTTAAGTAAAATATTTGTGAAGAGGACAAGGAGGATATGAAGGGAGACACATAGGATGAGTGAATGGGCAAAGAGCTGACAAACAGTGTATAATGTGGGAAGATTCCTTTGCAAAGGGAAAAATTTTAAATGTATATTCTCTAAATGGTGAGAGATTGTGTAGTTCTGAGATACAGAGGGGTTTGGTATCCTTGTGCGTAATATACAAAAAGCTAGTGTGTAGATATTTTAATTAGAAACTTACTGCCAAGTAATTATGCAAAAGAAGAGTGATTATGCTTCTATTTCATCAGTGAGACCATGTTTAAGAAACAATGTAAATACATTGTGAGCAATTCTCAGATGGTTTATTGGAATAATGGGTAAAATTTCTCAAACAGTTGGGCAGCCAAGCCTGTTTTCATTAAGAATTTAGAAGAGGAAGAGAAATTGATTGAAGCATGCAGTCTTTACACATTTTTCAACTAGGGATAGAGTACTGATAAGTAAGGGGTGAAAGGTGGCTGTGCTGGACAGCAATATGCTAATATAATCACATGATCATATTAAATGGTAGAGGACCAAGTAGCCAATTTCAATTTTAATTCATATGTTTGTACTTTGAAAAAGAAGACTTCAGTGTTTTAACTGGTTGGTATGAAATGAAAATGTGTATTGATTTTCTTGCTGGGAAAATATCTTGAAATGAAGCTATTCTATTGCATTTTTCTGCATGTTTCATCCACCACAATCCCACAAACTTTTGTTTGAATAATTCCCTCTAGCACTAGTCATGTACTTGTTGTTTCGATTGTAAAGAACACAACAGGCTTGTTTCATTTGTCTCTTTTAATTAACAGGTGTTTGAAGTGTTTGGTCCAGTTTGTCATCCGTTCTATGTTCTACGATTCAATTCTGCCGAAGATATTGTTGCAAAGGGGATTGAGCTGAAGGACTTGTTATACTTTGCTCCCATGGTGAAAGACTTCACACAGTACATTTTCACAGAGCAACTGAAGCAGTAAGTTAATTAGCAAACATTTTGCAATTCAGAACTTATTTGGTAAAAGCAGGAAATACCGCTGACCCTCCAGTATTGTTTTCCAGTTCATTTTGTATATTTCTAGGTGTTTGATGATGTTGTCCAGCTGTAATTACTTAAAGGTGAAGAATGCTATTTACCTGACAAGATTGTTTCTACAATATTTATGGGACAAATTGAAAAAAGAGGTTAACTTTTTAAAATAAAAAAGTGACCCAGTTGTTTTACTGACAATTTGAAAGTTATGCATGAGATTCCTCTTCCAGGTTTATATAACCTTTGTATGAAGTAACATATGATCCAATGCTAAAAATTTCCATTGATTTAAAGGTTATCTTCTGACTGACTCCAGATTGAGCATTATTTTGCTTGCAGCATGTCTTGATACATTCTCTCTCAGCAGATTTCCAGACTGATTACTATACGTCGGAAGGCTAATTTTGAGTACCTGAATAAATGTATTGTTGATGAGCTTTGAGATTCAAAGTAGATAGGTATACATGGAGAGGTGGTAAATTGGATTAGACATTGGCTCAATGGAAGAAGCCCAAGAGTGGTGGTAGAGAATTGCTTCTCAGAGTGGAGGCCTGTGACTAGTGGTGTGCCACAGGGATCATTGCTGGGTCCATTGTTATTTGTCACCTATATCAATGATCTGGATGATAATGTGGTAAATTGGATCAGCAAATTTGCTGATGATACAAAGATTGGAGGTGTAGTAGACAGTGAGGAAGGTTTTCAGAGCCTGCACAGGGACTTGGACCAGCTGGAAAAATGGGCTGAAAAATGGCAGATGGAGGTTAATACAGACAAGTGTGAGGTATTGCACGTTGGAAGGACAAACCAAGGTAGAACATACAGGGTTAATGGTAAGGCACTGTGGAGTGCAGTAGAACAGAGGGATCTGGGAATACAGATACAAAATTCCCTAAAAGTAGCGTCACAAGTAGTTAGGGTTGTAAAGAGAGCTTTTGGTACATTGGCCTTTATTAATCAAAGTATTGAGTATAAGAGCTGGAATGTTATGATGAGGTTGTATAAGGCATTGGTGAGGCCGAATCTGGAGTATTGTGTTCAGTTTTGGTCACCAAATTACAGGAAGGATATAAATAAGGTTGAAAGAGTGCAGAGAAGGTTTACAAGGATGTTGCCGGGACTTGAGAAACTCAGTTACAGAGAAAGGTTGAATAGTTTAGGACTTTATTCCCTGGAGCGTAGAAGAATGAGGGGAGATTTGATAGACGTATATAAAATTATGATGGGTATAGATAGAGTGAATGCAAGCAGGCTTTTTCCACTGAGGCAAGGGGAGAAAAAAACCAGAGGACATGGGTTAAGGGTGAGGGGGGAAAAGTTTAAAGGGAACATTAGAGGGGGCTTCTTCACACAGAGAGTGCTGGGAGTATGGAATGAGCTGCCAGATGAGGTGGTAAATGCGGGTTCTTTTTTAACATTTAAGAATAAATTGGACAGATACATGGATGGGAGGTGTATTGAGGGATATGGTCCGTGTGCAGGTCAGTGGGACTAGGCAGAAAATGGTTCGACACAGCCAAGAAGGGTCAAAAGGCCTGTTTCTGTGCTGTAGTTTCTATGGTTTAGATGTTTAGTGAATACTTCTTTGTTCCATTTTGAGAGATATGGGCATCCCCAACAACTACTGTGTTTGTTCTCCCCTTCTCTTACTGACTCTGAGAAGTTTTCAGGAAGGTTTCTATCTTGAACTATTGGGTTATTGTCAGTACTGTTGAGTTGAAAATTCCAGTGCAAAAGTCACTGGAGATAAATATCCTTAAACTCTTCTTAAGAATATAAGGGCCAGGAGTAAGAATAAGTCATCCATCAACCTGTTTTTGAATGAACACAATGACACTGAATCTAGGGAGCTTCAGGTAGAGAACTTTAAAGTTCACCAGCCTCTGACTGAAGAGATTTCTTCTTATCGTAACCACCCTCATATTTTGAAACTATGCCCCCGGTCCTAGCTGGTCAGGGGAAAAAGCTTTACCACATTTAGCCTGGCAAACACAATTACTTTTGTACATTTTGATGAGTTGTTCTCTTATTCTTCTGAATTGGAAAAGCAGTTTCAGCTCCTTAATCTCTTCTCATATGGAAATCCCATAGTACTCTGAACCAGTTAAGTAAATCTTTGTTACATTCCCACTAGCCAAGGTACATCCGTTTTTTTAGATAAGGAAACCAAAACTGCACATGATACTATAGGTGCAGTCTTGCAATGTCCTATGCAATTGCAATAAGTCTTATTTACCCTGTATTCAAATCCTCTCACGATAAAGGACGACATTCCATTTACCCTCTGAATCATTTCCTGCATATTGCATGTTGGTCTTTAATGACTTGTGGACACAAACACATTCTGGCCCCTTTGAACGTTAAAATTCCCTAATCAGTCACTGTTTAATGATGACGACCAGAAATAATTCACTTTTTTTTTGTTATATGCCCTAAAATGAAGTGCCTTATGTTTTTCTACATTGTATTCTATCTGGTGTATTCTGAATCACTTTCCCCTGTATCCCTGAAGCTCCTCTATTTATCCCACCTGGTTTAATAATGTCAGAAAACTTGGAAAAAATGATATTTCATCCTCTCAGCATAATTTATATAGATTGTATTAAGCTGGGGCTCAAAAAATTGTCCCTGTAGTACCCAAATAGAAAAAGCTTGCCAACCTGAAAATAATCTGTTTATTCCCATTCCACTCTTTGCTTTGTGTTCAGTAGCCAAGTCTCAATTGATGTCATGACTTCACACCTGTTCCACATGGTCTAATCATATTGAACAACCCGCTGTTCAGGACCTTACTGAAATCCTTCCAAAAATCAATATCCAGTATATCCACAGGTTTCTCTTCTCCACCAGTCACCTCTATAAAGGCCACTGGATGATGAGTTGCAGGTTGTAGAGAGGGTGGGGAGAGGTTTAGATTAGATGGGATGAGTATCTCCAATAGTGCGAGCCAATGTTGCACTGTTGATAAGCTGTTGTTAAAGCCATTTGTTTGATAGATTCAATGAGGGTACTTAAAATAAGACGTTGTGTGTGTGGGGGGGGCTTGAAATCGACATTTGCAAGCTCTGAACTGTCAGAGCTGTTGGAAACATGGAGCAGCTCATGGAGTATCTGTCAATGGAGAATGCAGAGCCCGGTAACTGTTAACGATAGATAACTGTCAGTATGAGGTGCAGTGATATCTTTTCCATGTGGGCATTTTGGACTCGTCAAATTCTACTGCTGCAGGGACTTGCTTTCTTCTATTTCATTTCTGGCCAATTCTGTAGATCAACCATCTGCAAAATTGGCTCAGTTTTTCAGCTGTCATTGACAAAACCTAATCTGTTGGACATCTCTGACAGCTCTGCATTTTGTAGCATTGATGTTCCATAAGACAGAGCAGCACGGTAGTGTAGTGGTCAGCACAACAATTTACAGTTCAGGTGACATGGGTTCAGTTCCTGCTGCTGCTTGTAAGGAGTTGGTATGTTCTCACTGTGACCATGTGGGTTTTCTCTGGGTGTTCCGGTTTCCTCCCACAGTCCAAAGGCGTACTGGTTGGTAGGTTAATTGGTTATTGTAATTTGGCCCGTGATTAAGCCAGGATTAAATCGGGGGACTGCTGGGCAGTGCAGCTCGAAGGGCCATAAAAGCCTACTCTGTGCTGTTAAAAAACTTCTATAGATGTACCACGGAGAGCATTCTGACAGGCTGCATCACTGTCTCTGTCTGGTATGGGGGGTGGGCACTGCACAGGACCGAAAGAAGCTGCAGAGGGTCATAAATTTAGTCAGCTCCATCTTGGGTACCAGCCTTCAAAGTCCCCAGGACATCTTCAAGGAGCAGTGTCTCAGAAAGGCAGCGTCCATTATTAAAGACTTCCAGCACCCAGGGCATGCCCTTTTCTCACTGTTACCATCAGGTAGGAGGTACAGAAGCCTGAAGGCATACACCCAGCGATTCTTAAATGGACATTAAACCCATGAACGCTACCTCACATTTGTATATTATTTCTATTTTTGTACGATTAATCTATTCAATATACTGTAATTGATTTACTTTTTTTCCCTTCTATATTATGTATTACATTGAACTGTTGCTGCTAAGTTAACAAATTTCACGACACGTGCCAGTGATAATAATTCTGACTCTGATCTCAATATTTTTTTTAAAAAGACATGAGTGTGGAATTAGACCATCTAACCCATTGAGACTCTCCACTTTGCAATCATGACTGATTTATTTTCCCTCTCTTGCCTTCGCCCCAGAGCCCTTTTTACCCTTACGGATCAAGAGCCTTTCAACTTCCATTTTAAATACATAGGTACATGGAGCTTAGAAAAATAGAGGGCTATGTACTAGGGAAATTCTAGGCAGCTTCTAGAGTAGGTTACATGGTTAGCACACCATCGTGGGCTGAGCGGCCTGTAATGTGCTGTAGATTTCTATACTGTGGATTCTCCTGTTAATTGGAACCTATAAAGACCGTTATATTTTGACCCAGTTAAGTGGCTGCCCTAATTAGCCAAAGTTTCATGGAAATAGTTAAAAAGGTATAAAAAAGACAAACTACCTTTTAACTGAGTAACTAATTATGTATTTAAATGAAATATACAGCAAATTAGAACATTACTAATGCTACTATATACTCTAAAACTGTGTATTGGCTTCTAGTAATTAACAGTGGAGAAATTCATCCAGTATATGGTGCCTTGTTCTTTTGATTGACTGTAAATGAGTAAAATCAGCACAGACAACTAGTGCAGGCAGTGGACTGCCTTCATACAATACTATCGACAATTGCATCTTCGAAATCTTCATTTTCATTGTAACATTCAAGACGATTGTCAATACCTACAAATTCTTCATAGTTCTTAACTTGTTGAAGTATTGAAATTGTGTAATTTTTGCTTCTGGCATCTCTAAGCCTGAATGCTTGAAAGTGTAGTGAGTGAAGGAGTTCCGAATTGTCATATTGCTTATTTCTTGCCAATTATCAGTGACAAACAGTCACTGCTTTTTGAACACAAACACACGTACTGACGCTGTTTAAAAACAGTTTGCTTTAAGCAAAGTGTAGTAGATACTACATGGTCATGCAACTGCAAGTGACTGACGCCAGTTAGAAACTGTTCGGCAACAGTCTCCTGTCCCATTTAAGCAGCATAATGAAGCAAACAAGCAAAAGGAATCCAAGCTGTTCTCTCGATTAGCTTTTGTTCTCTAAGAGTTGTCTGAAATAAGTGGCTGCCCTATTTAGCTGATAATCTAATTAATTGGAATCTACGGGTCTTCACAGCTGCCTGTGGCAATGAATGCCACAGATTCACCACCCTCTGCCTAAAGAAATTCCTCGGCACCTCTTCTAAAGGGGTGTCCTTCTGTTCTGAGTCTGTGCTGTCTGGTGCTACACTGCCCGACTATTGGAATCATCTTCTCCTGTCCACTCTATAGCTGTCATCAAAGTTGCTGGTGAACGCAGCAGGCCAGGCAGCATCTCTAGGAAGAGGTACGGTCGGCGTTTCGGGCCGAGACCCTTTGTCAGGACTAACTGAAAGAAGAGCTAGTAAGAGATTTGAAAGTGGGAGGGGGAGGGGGAGATCCAAAATGATAGGAGAAGACAGGAGCGGGAGGGATGGAGCCAAGAGCTGGACAGTTAATTGGCAAAAGGGATATGAGAGGATCATGGGACAGGAGGCCGAGGGAGAAAGAAAAGGGGGAGGGGGGAAAACCCAGAGGATGGGCAAGGTGTATAGTGAGAGGGACAGAGGGAGAAAAAGAAGAGAGAGAGAAAGAATGTGTGTATATAAATAAATAACGGATGGGGTACGAGGGGGAGATGGGGCATTAGCGGAAGTTTGAGAAGTCAATGTTCATGCCGTCAGGTTGGAGGCTACCCAGACAGAGTATAAGGTGTTGCTCCTCCAACCTGAGTGTGGCTTCATCTTTACAGTAGAGGAGCCTGTGGATAGACGTATCAGAATGGGAATGGGACGTGGAATTCCACACATTTTAAGGACAGCTTTTGTCCTGCCATTAGAAGATTATCGAAAAGACCTGTTGTGCAATACCTATGAACTCCTGATCTCACAATCTCATCATGGCCCTTGCATTTGTTGTTTACCTGCTTTGCACTTTCTCCATAACTGTATTCTGCATTCTGTTATTGCTTTTCCCTTGTACTACCCTGATGTACATGTTTTTAAGTGTTTTGTATGGAAGGCATGTAAAACGAAGTTTTTCCATTGTCTTAGTATATGCGACAATAATAAACCAATTATTGTGCATGTATAGCCAGTATTAGGTCATCCAAAATGCATTTTTATGCATGTTTTTCAGTTACTCTTGCCTGTGTAGTCTGCTGGAGGAAAATTGTGAAGTGTGTTTTTGCTGTGTGTTCTAAGATTCCATGTGATGCTCTTATTGAATTTTCACACATGACCTAGAAATTATCATTATGATTTCTACTTCGGGAAAGGACAATTTTCATTTACACAGTGATGAAGTAAACAGTGCTAAATAATCTAAACTATAAATTAAATAAGGAAAATCTATTGTGTTTATAAATGTAAATGTCATGTATATTATTAGGGATTTGTGAGAAATCAGATATTTCTTGATAGCATGTCCAGGTAAAGGGTCTCCTCTGCCCACCTGCCGGTCTGCCCTTTCACAGGTAGCTGCTGTGGGTGTGTTTTCCCAGTTTTAAGATCTTCATCATCTTTGTGTTCTTTGTTGTCCTTTGGCTCCTGTTCCTCTTGTTAAAAGGCTCTGACTATTTGCATGCTAAATTGTGCTTTATGCAGCGGAAGAAATAGGTGACCCTGTAACCGTAAGAGCAAGAGACGGAGTGAAGTGTTCACGTACGTGGATTGAGGAAACTGTCAGAGTATGTGACAGAGCGGTTAGCAAAACGTATGGCATCTTGAATATACAAGTAAACACAGTTTGCTGACATTTTATACTATGACAGTTAGCCACGGCTGACTATACTTCGCAATTTTTGTTACCATACTTCAGGAAGGATGTGAATGTCTGTGAGGAAGTGTGGAAATGATTTCCCAGAAAGGGTTCGGGGATTTTAGTTGTGAGGTTAAAACAATGGAAATTGAGGAAAGGCTTGATGGAGGTTTGAATGAAGCCATTGGAGAAGTGCAGTTGGTAGATATAAAAGTCTTTATTTGGCACACACAAGCTTAACAGCCTTTGGAGTCACTCATGTGAAAGAGGCTCCTGGACCCAACATTACACCATATTTTTGTATGTTAAAGAATAAAGGTAACAACAGGACAATTTCTATAAATACAATGCATTCATAATTCTATTGAGTTACATATAATTTTTAATACCTAAATCTTCACACCAGCACACACACAATGAGTGCTAATCATGCATATGCAGACATCTCAGGTGAATGGGGTGCTTCCTGGTTTCTAGTCAACCCCAATCTGCAGCTCTAGGAAGACCATTGTTCTAAGCTGCATCTTAAATTCAATCTGTAATCCACATTCAGATCTGAAGACTGGTTGCTACTGAAATTAATATTTGCTATCTTCCATATTTCCAGAACGTGTGCTAATGGGAAGAGGTATTAAAGATTATGACAGGTTTACATTAAAGTAGAACAGCAAAAGTCAATTGATAGTGCCAGGGCTAAGAGAGACAATCTTATGAACAAGAGATAATGAGTGATGTGAACATGACAGCTTTTATATGCAGTGAGTGGAATTGATCAGGAGCTCACCACCCACGTGGGTGGTGAAAGGAGAGATGATTAATAACCTGTATTTTTTTTCTGGAGCATTGGAGGCTGAGTAGCGACCTGACACAAGTATATAAATTCATGAGAGGCAAAGATAGGGTAGGTGGTCTTTCTCCCAGGGTGGGAATATCTAGTTCTAGAGGGTATGGTTTTAACAATAGAGAAGGAAATTTTAAATGCAATTGTATAGCAAGTTTTCTTAGAGTGGTGGTGCATGGAATACCTCGTTAGAGGAAGTGGTGGAAGCAGGTACAATAGTGACATTTAAGAGGTATTTAGATAGACACAGAAACAAGCAAGGAAGGAGGGATATAGACCATCTGCAAGCAGATACAGGATTAGTTCAGACTGACTGTGGTTGGAACAGACATGGTGGGCCTGAAGGTCTGTTCCTGTGCTGTACTGAAGGAAATTGATAGCAACTAGAGGGAAATGGATTTGCTGAGTGTATGTAGACATAGTGGAGGAATGAGACTGACTGGATGACTCGGAGTGATCTGATATGGCCTCAATTGGCTGAAAGCTTCTGTTACATCATGATGATTGTACCACATGAATTAGAAAATGCCTGATTAAATTTCCACAAGTGACCTGGAAATTGTCATTATCGATTTTCACTGAGGAAAGAAAATCTTTCGTTTACGTAGCACTGAAGTAAACAGTGTTGCATAATCAAATATCAGGGCCATTAGGCTCTTATCTTTAGTACTTGGCTTTGAATACACCCTGGGCCAGTGCCATTGTTGACAGCTTCTTGTTCATACATATCAACATAACACTGCATGATTTTTACTGTAAGGAAAATAATCCTGGGTTCTTCAGTTGATCTGCATAACTCCCTGCAGCTCTCTCTCTTTGTACTTTTAGTTTAAAAAAAACTTTTGCAACCAAGCTCTTGAAAAGAATAGAAGGATAGTTATATAATAGAAAGGTGGCATGGTTATGCCGTACACCACACTGTATTCGATGAACAACAGCTATCTGCTCATTCTCTGAGTTGTTACACACCGTTGGTCTATGGCTATTCCTTGAAGCTCCTTCTCCGAGAACATTGTGGGGTCACTTTTATCGGAAGGACTGCTAAGAAAACACAGGAAGATGAGGAATATTGATGGATTGTGATGATAGAGTTATCCTGCAAGGAAGGTTTGAGAGAAAATAGCTAATATCCTCTGTTGAGAGGAATAAGAGGTGCTGTTTTGAAACATACAAGTTTCTGCCAGACCAACAAGAGAAGTCAAGAAGGGATGTTTCCATGGGGAAAGAATCTTGCACAAGATGGCAATGGTCTCAGGATAATGAATCGATCAGTTATGGCTGAGATGAGGAATTTCTTCTGTCAAAGGATTATAAACATGTGCAATACTCCACTCCAAAGAGCTGTGATTGCTGTGTCTCTGATCTAAGAGGAATAAATCCATGCTCAATGCCCCCATTATCCAGGCCATGCTCTCTTCTCACTATTACCATTAGGAAGGAGGTACAGGAGCCTTAGATCCCATACTGCCAGGTTCAAGAACAGTTATTACCTTTCAACTTCCAGGCTCCTAAACTTGTGTGGACAACTTCACTCACCTGGACTCTTCAATTCATGTTCTCCGTATTATTTCTTTATTATTTGTTGTACAGTAGATTATGATTAATTGGAATATATTGGGAGCAGTACATTTTGGCCCAGTTAAATGGCTGCCCCAATTATACTTTATACTTTATTGTCGCCAAACAATTCATGCTAGAACGTACAATCAGCACAGCGATATTTGATTCTGCGCTTCCTGCTCCCTGGATTACAAATATTAAATATTAAAGATAGTAAAAATTAGTAAATATTAAAAATTTAAATTATAAATCATAAATTGAAAATAGAAAATGGAAAGTAAGGTAGTGCAAAAAAAAAACCGAGATGCAGGTCCGGATATTTGGAGGGTACGGCCCAGATCCGGGTCAGGATCCATTCAGCAGTCTTATCACAGTTGGAAAGAAGCTGTTCCCAAATCTGGCCATACAAACCTTCAAGCTCCTGAACCTTCTCCCAGAGGGAAGAGGGACGAAGAGTGTGTTGGCTGGGTGGGTCATGTCCTTGATTATCCTGGCAGCACTGCTCCGACAGCGTGTGGTGTAAAGTGAGTCCAAGGACGGAAGATTGGTTTGTGTGATGTGCTGCGCCATGTTCACGATCTTCTGCAGCTTCTTTCGGTCTTGGACAGGACAACTTCCATACCAGGTTGCGATGCACCCTAGAAGAATGCTTTCTACAGTGCATCTATAAAAATTAGTGAGGGTTTTAAGGGACAGGCCAAATTTCTTTAGCTTTCTCAGGAAGTAAAGGTGCTGGTGGGCCTTCTTGGCAGTGAACTCTGCTTGGTTGGACCAAGTCAGGTCATTTGTGATATTGACCCCAAGGAACTTCAAGCTTTTGATCTGTTCCACTTGCGCACCACCGATGTAAATTGGGTTGTGCGGTCCGCTACTCCTTCTGAAGTCAACAACTAATTCCTTCGTCTTGCTGACGTTGAGGGATAGGTTATTGTCTTCGCATCATACCACCAGGTTCTTAATTTCCTCTCTGTACTCAAACTCATCATTACCCGAGATACAGCCTACAATTGTTGTGTCATCAGCAAACTTGCATATTGAGTTTGATGGAAGCTTGACTACACAATCATGGGTGTACAGAGAGTACAGCAGGGGCTGAGTTAGCCAAATTAACCAAATATTTCCAATTAACCAATATTTCATGGATATAGTTAAAACGCTGTATAAAAAAAGACAAACTAAGTAACGAATTATTTATTTAAATGAAATACAGAACAAATTAATATATTACCAATATTACTACCACAGTATAAAGCTGTATTAGTTCCTAATAGTTATCAACGGAGGAATTCATCCAGTGTACGCAGTGAACAAAATTAGTGCAGACACCTAGCGTAGATAATGGACTTCCTTCATACAAAGCTATTGGCAATTCCATCCTCTAAATCTTCATTTTCATTGTAACCTTCAAGATGATTGACGATGCCTTCAAAATCTTCATAGCTTCTAACTTGCTGAAGTAGTAGAATTGTTTCATTTTCACTCCTGGCTCTTTCGAACATCTCCAAGCCTCAAAGCTTGAAACCACAGTGAGCAAAGCAACTCGGAATTGTCTTGCTGTTTATTTCTCACCAACAGCCAGTGAGAAAAATCACTGCTTTTTGAACACAATAACATGCTATTTAAAAACTGTATGCTTGAAGCACAGTGGTATCTAACAGCTAAAAATCAGATGCTAGTTAGAACCTGTTCGTCAATGATCTCCTGTCCTGATTAAGCAGCATAGTGTCCCAGATAAATTAAGGGAATCCTGACAATTTTCAAAATTAGCTTTTGTTCTTTAAGCATTGTCCCACATAAGTGCTTGCCTGGATTAACCAGAATCCGGTGTACTTGCACAGTTCAACTTCTGCACTTTGGTTGTCTGCCGGTCTTAAGCCCAATTTATACTTCTGCGTCAAATGTACACCGTAGGTACAGCGTAGCTGCGTACCCTATGCTGTACTCTGCGCCGAACCCTGCGCCGTAGCCTATCGCTCACCTCTCCCAAAATGTAACTGCACGTCACAGCAACACAGACCGCAAGAACTGTGATTGGTCTGCTTGGTAGCATCGCATTTCCACTTGCTGCTTATTCTCCGCCATTTCAGAATTGAGAAAGAAGAAACGCTTGTTCAACATTTATTAGCTCCAACTCCAACATGATGCGCTCAGTTTCAGTCACCATTGTTTGAAGTACAGGAAGAAACTCAACACAGTGGCATAGAAACCCCACCGCCAACTAGCATTTTAACGGTGAATTGCAGAGCGACGCAGACACACCAACGCACAAGTATAAATGCTCACAATGGCATAGGCCACTTGCGCAGGCTACGGCGTAAGCTACGGCGTAGCCCATACGCACAAGTATAAATCAGCCTTTAGTGTGTAGTTTCTCATTAATTGTATCGTATTTCTTTGTTCTAATGTGAATGCCTGAAAGAAAATGAATCTCAAAGTAATTTATAGTGACATATGCATACTTTGACAATAAGTGTTACTGCACTATGACCACTTTTATCACTTTGCACTATGAGGGACATTTTTGTTCTGAATTTTAAAAAAAATGTGTAGAGTCATAAAACACTACAGCTCAATTTTTTTCTTCTGAATGTTGCTCATATGATGCTATGTACCTGTGATGATGCTGCAATAAGATTTCCATTGCTCCTATTTTATGCAGGCTCTTCTGCAACTGACAATAAACTTGACTTTGACCTGTGATCCACAGAATGTTGATTGTAGTGGATTGATGATACTGACCTTTTTCAACACCCTCTTGTTGAGCTGGCCAATACATGACACTTTATTGGCTGTTGCTTGCCATTCAAAGTTCTTCCCCAAATGTTTATCGGTCTTGCTGTATGTGCACATAAACTTCAGAATTCCAAGGTACTTTATATTTGCTTTAAAAATGGTGGTAACAAGGGAGCAGGTTGGATCACTCAAGACGAAAGGAAGGAATGGGAAAGAATGTCTGCTCAGAGACAGAGTAAGTGGGCAAGGTATTTAGTACATGGCCCAGACGGTGTGTATCTTTGATGAAGGATGTTGCCTTCATGAAGCAGTGCTCTTGTAGATACTACAGATGGTTGCGAGGGATTTATCAGTGTTGTCTTGGTTTGAGTCCACTACTCCCTTGCAGCTTCTTACCTTCCTGTGCTTTTGAATTGCTATATCAAACCATGATGCAACCAATCAGGATGCTGAAGGGTGACCTGGTAGACACATATAAAATTGTGAGGAGGTTTAGGCAATATGTGTGGTGCATGGCCAAGTGGTTAGGGCATTGGACTCACGACCTGAAGATCCTGGGTTCAAGTCTCGGCCACGGCAGCGTGTTGTGTCTTTGAGCAAGGTACTTAACCACACACTGCTCTAGTCCACCAGCTACAAATGGGTGGGGGTTAACCTCGCGATAGACTGGCGTCATATCTGGGGGGGGGTGGGGGGAGTCTCATACCCTCAGTCGCTTCACGCCTGATGGGCCACAAGGCTCGGGACAGACTTTGACTTTGATTTGTAGGCAATATAGATGGTAAGAATCTTTTTCTCATGGTGAAAATGTCAATATTAGTGAGTGTGGCTTTGAAGTAAGAAAGGGAAAGTTTTTAGACCACGTGCAGGCAGATAGGATTAGATTGGATTGGCATCATTGCTGGCAGAGACATCGTAGGCCAAAAGTCCGCCTGTTGTGCTGCTTTAATGCACTTCAGAAGGCGATTTAAAAATAACTGCATTTGTTGGTTGGAACTAAATGGCTACATCAGATAAGGATGACACATTTTTATTCTCGTGAATCTTGTAAATTAAGAGTATTGCCACAACAATCTACTTGTTTTGTTTGAGGTTCAAAGTAAGCTCTATCATGAAAGTGCATATATGTCACCATATACAGCCCTGAGATTCATTTTCTTGTGGGTATACTTAACAAATCTATAGATTGGTAACTATAACAGAACCAGTGAAAGACTGCCCAACTAGGGCATTCAACTGGAATGCAGAAGACAACAAACTGAGTAAATGCAAGAAGAAGAAATACTAATATAAATAAATAAACAATAAGTATTGAGAGCCTGAGTTGAAGAGTCCTTGAAAGTGATTCCATTCATTGCGGGAATATTTCAATGACGGAGCATGTGAAGTTAAGTGAAGTTATCCCCTTTGTTCCATAGCATGATGATTGAAGGGTAGTAACTGTTCCTCACCCTGGTGATATGAGTTCTGACTCTCCTGTACCTTCGACCTGATGGCAACAACGAGAAGAGAACATGTTCTGCTCTCTTCTAGTGATTTTGTTTTTCCCCCACTTCAGATTGTTAGCTGAATTTGAATTCTTCTAGCACCATCGTGCTATTAAAACTGGAGCTCTGAGTTGCTAATTCAGGCCTTTAGATTACTTGTCTTTAACAGGTGTGTCACTGCTGTAGCCTTACTCCGCTTGACAAGGGATCATCTTCCTTATGTAGGCTGCCAGCACTCAGATCTTCGATCTTTCTGCTATTACCACATTTCTTGTTCAGAGTTCAGTTGTGTATGAACCCTAAGCAATTCAATATTGAGAAGACTCTCTTCATTTTTTTTCACACTGCAAACATTGGCCACTGCGTCTTGACTTTAGTTTGAAGCACCTTTAAAAGGACTTCACCTCTGACAATGCAACTGCTGCTAATAATCAAACGAGACATTTTGAATTCCAGTCTCCAGAGCTGAAATCTTTGTATAGTCTGCTCCAAGCTTCCTTCTCATGTCCCACTCATCAATCTTCATAAAATTCATCTCTTTGAAATGTTATGATTTAATGAATTAATGGCATGAGATGTGGCCATGTGCAGGGCTTACATTGTCAACAGGAGGAGAGGGAGGGAAGTTGCAATGAGATCCAAATGGGTAGATAAATTTTCAATTTACAAACTTTAGCCTTGCTGTCTTTTTATTTTCTCCCTACACAAGTTTGAAACCCTACAACCTCTCACTAAAATTCTCATCTACAATAAAACTTTTTACTCAACCTTTGTTCTTACTTTTTTTTTAAATTTTGCAATCTTTTATTTTGAACATGCCTCTGTGATGTTAAAGACCACAGATTTATTTTTGAAAGTGATATTAGAAATATTTTATCTACATCAAAGTTGACTATACCAATAGGTGACAGAGTATTTGATGCTGAACCTGCGCTTGGAATTATTAATTTTGCTTTGAATAAAGGTGCCAGTCATTGAAACCTGCAACCTATTTTCACAGTATCATTAAATTCTCAATTCAGAGAGAGGTGACTTTCCTTGCTAGCAATACGATATAATGCTTTTGACGCCAGTATTTTACTCTGCAATTAAATGTTTGAAAGAATTGTAAGAAAAGTACTATGTACTTATTTCATTATTGTAGGTGTTGGTTAGTGTGTCCGTCCTTAGGACATTTAAATAAAGATACTTTGTTTTATTTACAGCATTTGAGATTAAATAAAACTATTTGCTTGACCAGAACTAGAGAAAGATTCATTTTCTGTTTTGTCTTAGTAGGTCAGACTGCATAGAAATGCCTTAAGGTAGTTGTTTTAGTTTGATGAGCTGCTCGCACTTGTGATTGAAATCTCTGAGTGTGAATTTTTGTCTGATATGATAAAAGAGACATTAATTTGGGGTTTTGATTTATTACCTGAAATAGTTATCTGTTATAGTTTTGTTAATGATTCTTTCAACTTCTTTTGTTTTTCTTTGCAATTCCCAGAATTCATACACATTTTCCCTTAGTGCTTTAAATTTTCATATATAATTTTAATAGTCTCATAATTCTTCTACATCGTTCAATATATGTGTAGTATACGGATTGACCTAGTTTTACTTCATTTAGTTAATGGATTCCCCAAGGCTGTGTTCTCTCGATTTTATTTTCATCCTGCTGTCAAACACCGTCCTTATTTCCTCCATCTATCCCATCTATTTGTCTGCATCCACCGGCATTTATTTCTATTCAGTTTACATAAATATATATAAAACACTTTGAAGCAGACTGTCAGAATGGTACCAGAATGGTTGCAATAAAAGTCAATATATCTTGCCTTCCTGATTGCTTCCTGTACTTGGATATTAAGATACAATAATTTATGTGTAAGGATACTTGGGTTCTAAAAGTAGTGATACTGATTTAACTAAACTGTAATGATGTAAAATATAATAATCAAGCTTCCTTTTTATTTTGATAAGTTGTGTCATTTGTCATTGTCATTTGCATTCACATCATTTAGAAGCAATTACACAGAAATGGCAGGGTAGAAAATGGTGTTATTGTAAATAGAAGTAATAGTTCTTGAGGGATTTAATGAGGTTGTGTAAGTACTTATAATGGCATGTTATAACTAGAATAAAATGTGAACTAAACAATTGCCTCGGAGGTCATGACGAGAGGTCTGCAGCTCACTTAACCAAAAAAAAAATGCAGACACTGAATACGACGAATTTGAGATATGGTCATGTGCATGGTGTCAGGCTCTCTGAAATAAACTGATGTATTCTAGCTTTTCTAAAAATGAATTATACTTTATTTAGATTATAACTGGCAAGTGCAGCATTTAATTTCATCCCTAAATGTCCATTAAAGCCATAGTCTTGAACCCCTGCTTTCTATGTCATTGCGTTCCCACGCTTGTGGAGATTTCTAGTTCAAGCCAACTTGCAAGTGGTGGCCCCAAGTTCCAGAATGTACAGCTGGCAAGCAATTTACAGTACTGTGCAAAAGTCTTGGGCGTGTATGAGACACCTTGCCTTGTGTCTCAGGACTGGGTGTGTCTGTACCCACACCACCACCCTGCCCCTGGCATTCCTTCTCTGCCACCTATGCCACACACCTCCTGCAGTGCTCCACCCTCACCATTCCCAACATTCTTTGCTCCTGCCAGATTTACAAACTCGTTCTCCACTCCATGTTGACAAATACAGTACTGTGCAAAATTCGTAGACACTCTTGCTATACAGTGGCATGCAAAAGTTTGGGTACCCCTGGTCAAAATTTCTGTTACTGTGAATAGCTAAGTGAGTAAAAGATGCCCTGATTTCCAAAAGGCATAAAGTTAAAGATGACACATTTCTTTAATATTTTAAGCGAGATTACTTTTTTATTTCCATCTTTTAGTTTCAAAATAACAAAAAAGGAAAAGGGCCCGAAGCAAAAGTTTGGGCACCCTGCATGGTCAGTACTTAGTAACGCCCCCTTTGGCCAGTATCCCAGCTTGTAAACGCTTTCTGTAGCCAGCTAAAAGTCTTTCAATTCTTGTTTGGGGGATTTTCGCCCATTCTTCCTTGCAAAAGGCTTCTAGTTCTGTGAGATTCTTGGGCCTTCTTGCATGCACTGCTCTTTTGAGGTCTATCCACAGATTTTTGAAAATGTGAGGGCCATAGCAAAACCTTCAGCTTGCGCCTCTTGAGGTAGTCCATTGTGGATTTTGAGGTGCGTTTAGGATCATTATCCTGTTGTAGAAGCCATCCTCTTTTCATCTTCAGCTTTTTTACTGGTATTTAATTGAATTTATTCTTCCCTCTACCAGTGAAATGTTCCCCGTGCCACTGGCTGCAACACAAGCCCAAAGCATGATCGATCCACCCCCACCGTACTTAATAGTTGGAGAGGTGTTCTTTTCATGAAATTCTGTACCCCTTTTTTCTCCAAACGTACCTTTGCTCATTGCGGCCAAAAAGTTCTATTTTAATTTCATCAGTCCACAGGACTTGTTTCCACAGTGCATCAGGCTTGTTTAGATGTTCCTTTGCAAACTTCTGATGCTGAATTTTGTGGTGAGGACGCAGGAAAGGTTTTCTTCTGATGATTCTTCCATGAAGGTCATATTTGTGCAGGTGTCGCTGCACAGTAGAACAGTGCACCACCACTCCAGAGTCTGCTAAATCTTCTAAAAGGTCTTTTGAAGTCAAACAGGGGTTTTGACTTGCCTTTTTAGCAAACCTACAGGCAGTTCTCTCAGAAAGTTTTCTTGGTCTTCCAGACTCAGCTTGACCTCCACTGTTCCTGTTAACTGCCATTTCTTAATTACATTATGAACTGAGGAAACAGCTAGCTGAAAACGCTTTGCTATCTTCTTATAGCCTTCTCCTGCTTTGTGGGCATCATCTGTTTTAATTTTCCGAGTGCTAGGCAGCTGCTTAGAGGAGCCCATGGCTGCTGATTGTTAGGACAAGTTTGGAGGAGTCTTGGTATTTATAAAGCTTTGAAATTTGCATCACCTTGCCTTTCCTAATGATGACTGTGAACAAGCTATAGCCCTAACAAACTAATTAAGGTCTGAGACCTTGGTAAAAGTTATCTGAGGGCTCAAATCTCTTGGGGTGCCCAAACTTTTGCATGGTGCTCCTTTCCTTTTTTCACTCTAACATTGTACAAAACAAAAATAATACACTAATCTTGCTTAAAATGTTGAAAAGAATGTTTCATCTTTAACTTTATGACTTTTGGAGATCAGTTCATCTTCTACTCACTTAACTATTCACAGTAACAGAAATTTTGACCAGGTGTGCCCAAACATTTGCATGCCACTGTATATGTGTACCTAAGACTTTTGTGCAGTACTGCACAATGTAGAAGTTAAAAAATGTAAATTAGCCCGCAATGGCGATGACTCCGTCCTTAGGTAACAGTCCCAGGTTGTAAGGGATTGTTGTTGTTGCACCACTCAACCAGAATTTCAGTCTCCCTGCTGCATGTTGCCACTCCTTGCATTCTCTTTGAAATGATTGTGTGAGTTTCTCATACCCTACCAGGCAACTGTGTTCTGTGTCTTTTTATACACTTCCGAACCCTGAATGACTTATAACAAACACCTCAAAGTATTGCTAGGGTACGTTCAATGCTCTCTATATAACTCTACAAATCTATTGGCAGGATAGGTAAACCTGTATCAGCTTCCTCTCTGTTTGCCGTCCTCAGCACTGAGGTTCTAATTACATTCAATCAGTTCTATGGACAGGTTGAGTTGTGGTATTTACCACATTCAAAGGCATCCAAGCTATCTGGAGGTTGTATATTGACTTGTACATTTCTAATGGCATCTGCAATTTTATGCCCAAAATATCAGAGTTGTGTTTGAAGAAGCAAATTCTTCAGTGTTTCCACTTATCTTTCAGCTTGTTTGAAAAGTTCAACATAGTCTCCCTGGATTCAGTTAAATATACTGGGGGAAAAATTTGGTCAGTTAGTTGTGTTTACTGTTTGAGATTTCTGACTTCATTTACAGAATGTTTAGAATCTGGCATGTTTGGACTTGGCAATGGCCTTTCTCCTGTGGTCCACTCTCCTCTCCTCCCCCATCAGATTCCTCCTTCAGCCCTTGACCTTTTCTACCAACCTAGCTTCACCTATCACCTTCCAGCTAGCCGCCTTCCCCTCCCACCACTTTTTATTGTACCGTCTTTCCCCCTTCTCAGTCCTGATGAAGAGTCTCCGTCCAAAATGTTGACTGTTTACTCTTTTCCATAGACGCTGCCCAACCTGCTGAGTTCCTCCAGCATTTAATGTGTGTTGCTTTGCATTTCCAGCATCTGCAGACTTGTGTTTGAGTGGCTATCGATGTTTTTTTTGCCAATACTGATGGAAGAACAGAAGGTGGGACACATACGCATGATTGGAAGTTCTTGGGTTTTTTTTTGTGGAAAAATGCCAAAAAAAGGTTTTAAAATGAGTTATTTCAGCATAATGTACAGAAACCAATGCTGGAACTGTTCATGTCAGGTAACACTGTGCAGGAGAGAAAAACGTTGGTTCTTAAATTTAGTCATTTTCTTCAAAAGTAATGAATGATCATAGTTCTGTTGAAAGGTTATCAACTTGAATGGTTAATTGTCTCTTCAGGGATATTGACTTGAGTATTTCCAAAATTTTCTTGTTTTATTTCTGATTTCTATAAATTATAATATGACGGTTTTGTCTTATTTTGCCAATTATTTGTTGGCAATGTGCATAATTGTGAGCATTATGAACAAGAACTAAGTGTGGTGACATGAAAGATATATTAAGTATTCTGATAATTCAACAATTTACAAATTACCTGAAGTACATGTCTGAGTATTCAAATAGACTAAACCAGTGGTCTTTGATATAAATGACATGATGGGCAGAAAAGTGAATGGTATTGTAATGTATAAGCCAGAAAGAGCCAACGGTTAACCAAAGAACTAAAGGATCAGGAAGTAGATCTGAAGTGCGATATTGAGGATGATTGTGGGACTCAGTGGGATTTTGCATTTGCCCAGATGTTAACCTTTCTCTGTTCACAAAGGAAGGCAGTGGATTTAGCAGATTCCATGTATGACTATGTACTGGTGTTGAATGTTGAAAATTACGTAGTTTAAACAAATTGCCTGCACTAAGCTAGCCCAACGAGAATGCGCCTAGGAAATGTTAAAAACACAAGAGATTCTGCAGCAACACACATAAAATGTTGGAGGAACTCAGCAGATCAGGTGGCATTGACAGAAGTGAAAGTGTGTCCTGAGGAAGGATCTTGGACAAAAGCGTTGACTGTTTTTTCACTTCCTATGAAATGTCAAGTTTTGTCTATTCCATTAGTGTTTTTTTTAACTGCCTAGCTCTGTAACATCATAATTGTTATAATTGTATTTAAATTATAGGTTTTCAATTTAGTGCATTGTTTGAGATTGATTGATGAGGAGAATGATTAAAGGAGGCTTCTTGGGAAATCCAATTATGTTGAAGATGAGCCTCTTGCAACTGACGTTAACCAGGCAGTTATTTCTACCATTACTGCAAATGCTGGAAAGACACCTATGTATTGATCTGGATATTGAGGTTTGGTTGAGCGAACCGAGATCACCTCTGCCTTGTGAATGACACTGGTGGTCTTTGAGGAGTTACAACCAATGTTCTTAACATGTATGTTTGCTGTTCTATCCAGGTGTTTGAGTGGGATTGTTGTAATGCATTCCCACATTTATTGCACTGGTACTTTATAGAGGTGATAATGCATTGTGCTAACAACATGAATTCATTTATTATCTTTGCCAATCGTGGGCTGCATTTAAGTGAACTCCCAACCTTTATCAATTGCTGAATTTGTTAAAGTCAGGACGATGATATCACTAGTCGAGTTCTTGGATACATTTTTGTTGTAGAGAATGGGGTTCTGCTGGTCAGTAATCAAAAGCATTAGATAGCTTGATAGTTGTTTTTTAAATTTAAATTTATTGATGTACAGTGTAGAATAGGCTCTTCTGTCGCTTTGAGGCACACCACCCAGCAATCCCCCTATTTAATCCTAACCTGATCATAGGACAATTTACAATGACCAATGAACCTACCAACTGGTACATCTTTGGAGAGTGGGAGGAAACTGGAACAGCCGGAGAAAACCCATGCAGTCGTGGGGAGAATGAACAAATTCCATATAGGCAGCCAGCGACCTCAATGAGTGTCCCAGGGAAAGCACCATTGAAAGATCTTGGGAGACCAAATTTGCCCTCTTCAACTACAATGATTTAAACTCTTTACTATTAGAGTTGGGGTGTTGAGGGATGATATTAGAGTATCTTTTTGTGTGACTCTATTCAGGATCTAAAAGTCTGTCCTAAAAATCTGTGACTGTGTATAGACAATTGGTAAGCATTTTATTCAGAAGTGGTATTAATGAGAGATTAAGCCAAGTAAATGCATGAGAGTGTGGCTCAGCCATGATAAAACTAAGTACACCCTATCCTCGTTATATGTGGGTGACACGTTCCTCGCAGTCGACGCATAATGTGAAATCGCATAATTGAATAATTATTTAAATAGGGGAGCTAGGGATGCGTTCCAGAGGGCTTCCTAAATATGTTTTATCTGTAATTTATTCACATTTTCATACCAATACGACACAAAAGCAGTACCACAAGGCAACATTCGTATTATATTTCATCAATTTAAGGTAATATTCAATGTAATAAATCATAGAAAGTTAACATACTAGGGTGTACAGTACTCACCAATGGTGGCAGTTGTGTTCGCTCCGGGAGATGAGTGGTTGTTGTGGTGTCGGGCAACTTTACATGGATAAGGTGGATAGTTGTGGTCATCAGGATCATATCAAGCACAGCAAGGGATGAAGGAAGACCCACAGAACTCTTAGAACTGCCGGCAGCAGGAGATGACACCAATTTGAAGAAAGTGGTGAGGATTGTTTGCTTGGCAGCATTTTGTTTTTCAGCACAAATTTGCTTGTAGGGAAGAATGGTTGACGGCAGGGAACGACTAAAATGCTGACTCCGTTCTAAACTTGGGTCCATGTTCATCACCATTTGTGCCAAGTGTTCCGACTTCCACCATTCCCTCACCGTTGGTAAACTCCTGGAATTTTCAAAATCGTCTGTTGCTTGCAGCATCCGAGAGATAGATCGCCGTAAAAGAAAAAAACACCTTGAATGTGGATCACACCATGGTTGAGAGGTTGAATCAGCGATGTCGTGTTAGGCGGCAGGAAACGCACCGTTATGTTAGGTTGAATGCTGTCCAAATGTTTAGGATGGGCTGGCGCATTGTCAAGCAACAAAAGAACTTTTAAAGGCAAGATTCTGATCCCGGCAGTAGCGTCCCAGAGCTGTGTTACCTTCACCTGATGCCACGCTGTTTATAATTTCCAACTTTTTTTCAAGTGTTAAGGCGGTTCTCTGCCGCTTGGCTGATGGCCCAGGACATGACATTGGACGCTTAGGAGGCATAGTTAAATATTTCAAGCACAAAATCACTGCATCATAGGTAAAACCAACAAAAGTTTAAGAGCGCAAGATTGCACATCCACACCTTGACAAAACCAATGCGAGACTGGCGGGAGTGAGACTGTGAGGCGTGCCCACCTGACATATTGGCAGGAAAGCAGTGCTCGTCGCATAACTATGAGTTTTGGACACATATAAGGAGACGTTGGTAGAAATGGGTTCTTTGCCTAATTCTGAATCCGCATTGTCCAAAGACGCATATAATGAGGATAGGGTGTATGGTTAATGGCCTGCTGATAAAAGTGCAGTGGAAGAAATGCATATAAGGCTAATGTGACCTCTAGAATATGGTTTATCAACAAGATCTTGATTGATCTTGTGTTTTAAGCCCAACTTAAATCACTGTGGCTGTTGAATTATCACAAAATGTCATTCAAAGAAGAGGAATGAGCTACGCTTTACCAGTCTGGTGGATAAATTTTACTGCCTCTGAAATGGCCTTCAGGCACAATAAGGGATCGATGATTAATAGACAGATACACAAGAGATTCTGCAGATGCTGGAAATCTTGAACAGCACTGTTTCTATGCTGTATTATTCTAACAGTATCTCTCTCTCTCTCACTGTCACAGTGCTGTAGGAATTTGGCAAGTCACAGTATCTATGGAGTGAAATAAGCATTAGATCTGTTTGTCCTGACCCGAAACGCACACTGTTTATTTCTGTCCATAGATGCTGCTTTAAATGGTGAGTTCCTTCAGGACTTTGTGTGTGATGGGAAATTAATGCTGATTTTATCAATGTTATCTGAATCCTGCAAACAAATAAATACATATAACAGGGAGATCCACTCTTTACAAGAAATCAAGATTCATAAAGCTATCAGAGATGCTAACAAACAGTACCAATCCAAAATCAAGTTCCAGTCTAGCCATCAGCTGTGGCAGAGTTTATATACTATAACAGGCTACTAAGTGAAGTTGGGCAGCATTGCTGGCAACAATAGTTTCCTTCCCAATCAGCCAAGTACATTTTATGCATGTTTTGTCACCACCCACCCCGATAGCCTCCAATTCACCTGAGCCTACGGTCACCGTTACAGATGTAAATCAGTCTTCTGAAGGGTGAACTCATGGAAAGTATCGGGCTTGGATGGTGTTTCTGTCTGTGTCCATAGATCCCGTACAGATCAGATAGCAGGGGTTTTGGCGGACATTGTTAACTTCTTCCTGTGGTTCCCTCCTGCTTTGAAAAAATACTATCATCCTGGTTCCCAAGGAAAAACAAAGTATCGCACCTTAACAAGTACTGCCCTGTGGTTCTAATATTTACCATCATGAAGTGCTTGGAGAGGGCTGGTCATGGCACACTTCATCTCCAGCCTTACATCCTTGACCCACTACAATTTGCCTACAGCTGAAAGTCTGGCAGATGCCATCTCCTTGGCCTTAGTCACCTCTGAAGCATCTGGACAGTAAAGACATTGATTACATTTCCGCCTTCAGTACTGTTATTCCAAATAAATTCATCACCAAACTGTGAGTCAGTGCCTCCCTCTTTAAAAGATCAGTCAGCAAGGGTAGGCAGCAGCACCTCTGGTATAATTATTCTAAACACTGATGCTCCACAAGGTTGTACCCTCAGCTCAGTACTCTACTCCCAGTATACTGATGTCTGTGTGGTTAGATTCTCCTGTACTCCTATAAGTTTGCAGATGATAGCATCGCAGTGGGCCATATATCAAATGATAATGAGCCAGAGTACAGGAAGGAGATGGAGAGTTTAGTGACATGGTGTCACGACAACAAACTTTCCCTCATGTCAACAAAATAAAGGAGCTGGTTATTGGCTTCAGAAAGAGTAGGGTGGGTGGTGCAGAAGCTCCTGTCTCAACATCAATGGTGTTGAGTTTGAGGGGTTGAGAGCTCAGGATCCTAGATGTGAATATAACCAATGGACTTCCCTGGTCCAGCCAAGTTGATGTCACAGCCAGGAAAGCTCATCAATGCCTCTACTGCCTCTAGAGGCTAAAGAAATTTGGCATGCCCCTGTCGACCCTCATCAATATTTATTGATGCACCATAGAAAGCAGTCTATCTGGATGATTAATGGCTTGGTATAGCCACTGCTCTTGCATGTGACTGCAAGAAGCTATAGAGAGCTGTTTGACATAGCTCAGCATATCAAGGAAAACAGCCTCCCTTCCATGGATTCTGTCTATACTTCTCACTGCCTCAGTCAGCAAAATCAAAGGCCCCACCTACCACATTCTCACTTCTCCCTTCTCCCTCTCTCATTGAGCAGAAGATACAAAAGCCTGAAAGCATGTGCTACCAGGTTCAAGGACAGCTTCTATCCTGCTGTTATCAGATTCTTGAACAGACCATTTTTATGATATGATGGACTCTCGACTTCTCAGTCCACCTCATTATGATCTTGCTCTTTATTGTTAGCCTGCACTGTGCTTTCTCTGTAGCTGTCACACTTTATCTTGCATTCTTGTTATTTTATCTTGTTCTACCTCAGTGCATTGTCGAATAATTTGATCTGCATGAACAGTATGCAAAACAAACTGTTCATTGTATCTTGGTATATGTAACAATAATAAACCAACACCGATAAAGGGAGTCTTTGTTGAACTAACTCCAGTCTGGTAGCTTTATGATACAGAGACCAGAATTGCACATACAGGTTTTCCCCGCTATCCAAAGGTAAAACGTTCCTATGAAACGGTTCATAAGCCAGAATGTTGTACAGTGAATAAACAATTACCATTTATTAATATGAGAAAATTTTTTAGCATTCCCAGACCCAAAAAATAGCCTACAAAATCCTGCCAAGTAACACATAAAACCTAAAATAACTGTAACATATAGTAAAACTGTAACATGCAGGAGATCTTGTGGACATGAGAAGGACACCCGCATGGTTTGTTGCCTCCCGGGTGCCAGGGTCCAGGATGTCTCTGACCGGGTGCACGACATCCTGGTATGAGAGGGAAAGCAACTAGAAGTCGTGATACACGTTGGTACTAATGACATAGGCAGGAAGAGGGATGAGGTCCTGAAGTGTGAGTTTCGGGAACTAGGCAGAAGGCTGAAGAACAGGACCTCAAAGGTGGCGTTCTCAGGATTGCTGCTAGTGCTACGTGACAGTGATGGTAAGCATTGGAGGAGATGGCGGTTGAATGCGTGGCTGAGGAGTTGGTGCAGAGAGCAGGGTTTTAGATTTTTAGATCATTGGGATCTCTTCTGAGGAAGGTGGGACCTGTACAGATTGGATGGGTTGCACTTGAACTCGGGGGGGAGCAATATCCTTGCAGGTAGGTTTGCTAGCATGGTTCGGGAGGGTTTAAACTAATTTGCGAGGGGGATGGGACCCGGAGTGATAGAGCAGTGAATGAAGTGCATGGAGTAAAGTCAGGTCTAACATATAGAGAGGTTTTGAGGAAAGAGAAGCAGAATAAACGGTGTAAAGGTAGTAAGGTAGAAGGGCTGAAGTGTGTGTACCTCAGTGCAAGAAGCATCAGGAACAAAGGTGATGAACTGAGAGCTTAGATACATACATGGACTTATAATGTAGTGGCCATTACAGAGACTTGGCTGGCACCAGGGCAGGAATGGATTCTCAATATTCCTGGATTTCAATGCTTTAAAAGGGATAGAGAGAGGAGAAAAGGGGGAGGAGGGGTGGCATTACTGGTCAGGGATACTATTACAGCGACAGAAAGGGTGGGTAATGTAGCAGGATCCTCTTTTGAGTCAGTATGAGTGGAAGTCAGGAACAGGAAGGGAGCAGCTACTCTATTGGGGGCATTCTGTAGGCCCCCTGGTAGCAGTAGAGATACAGAGGAGCAGATTGGGAGGCAGATTTTGGAAAGGTGCAAAAATAACAGGGTTGTTATCATGGGTGACTTTAACTTCCCTAATATTGATTGGCACCTGATTAGTTCCACGGGATTAGATGGGGCAGAGTTTGTTAAGTGTGTCCAGGATGGATTCCTGTCACAGTATGTGGACAGGCCAACTAGGGGGAATGCCATACTAGATCTAGTAATAGGTAATGAACCGGGTCAGGTCACAGATCTCTCAGTGGGTGAGCATCTGGGGGACAGTGACCACCGCTCCCTGGCCTTTAGCATTATCATGGAAAAGGATAGAATCAGAGAGGACAGGAAAATTTTTAATTGGGGAAGGGCAAATTATGAGGCTATAAGGCTAGAACTTGCGGGTGTGAATTGGGATGATGTTTTTGCAGGGAAATGTACTATGGGCATGTGGTCGATGTTTAGAGATCTCTAGCAGGAGGTTAAGGATAAATTTGTCCCAGTGAGGAAGATAAAGAATGGTAGGGTGAAGGAACCATGGGTGACAAGTGAGGTGGAAAATCTAGTCAGGTGGAAGAAGGCAGCATAGATGAGATTTAGGAAGCAAGGATCAGATGGGTCTACTGAGGAATATAAGGAAGCAAGAAAGGAGCTTAAGAAGGGGCTGAGAAGAGCAAGAAGGGGGCATGAGAAGACCTTGACGAGTAGGGTAAAGGAAAACCCCAAGGCATTCTTCAATTATGTGAAGAACAGAAGGATGACAGGAGTGATGGTAGGACTAATTAGAGATAAAGGTGGGAAGATGTGCCTGGAGGCTGTGGAAGTGAGTGAGGTCTTCAATGAATACTTCTCTTTGGTATTCACCAATGAGAGGGAACTTGATGATGGTGAGAACAGTATGAGTGAAGTTGATGTTCTGGAGCTTGTTGATATTAAGGGAGAAGACGTTTTGGCGTTGTTAAAATACATTAGGACAGATAAGTCCCCGGGGCCTGACAGAATATTCCCGAGGCTGCTCCACGAGGTGAGGGAAGAGATTGCTGAGCATCTGGCTAGGATCTTAATGTCCTCGTTGTCCACGGGAATGGTACTGGAGGATTGGAGGGAGTGAATGTTGTCCCCTTGTTCAAAAAAGGTAGTAGGGATAGTCCGGGTAATTATAGACCAGTGAGCCTTAAGTCTGTGGTGGGAAAGCTGTTGGACAAGATTCTTAGAGATAGGATCTATGAGCATTTAGAGAATCATGGTCTGATCAGGGACAGTCAATATGGCTTTGTGAAGGGCAGATCGTGTCTAACAAGCCTGATAGAGTTCTTTGACGAGGTGACCAGGCATATAGATGAGGGTAGTGCAGTGGATGTGATCTATATGGATTTTAGTAATGCATTTGACAAGATTTCACATGGTAGGCTTATTCCGAAAGTCAGAAGGCATGGGATCCAGGGAAGTTTGGCCAGGTGGATTCAGAATTGGCTTACCTGTAGAAGGCAGAGGGTTGTGGTGGAGGGAGTACATTCGGATTGGAGGGTTGTGATTAGTGGTGTCCCATCTGTTCTGGGACCTCTACTTTTATTAACGACCTGGATGTGGGGGTAGAAGGATGGGTTGGTAAGTTTGCAGACGACACAAAGGTTGGTGGTGTTGTAGATAGTGTAGAGGATTGTCGAAGATTGCAGAGAGACATTGATAGGTTGCAGAAGTGGTGGAGGCAGATACACTAGTGAAATTTAAGAGACTACCAGACAGGTATATGGAGGAATCTAAGGTGGGGGGGTTATATAGGAGACAGGGTCTGAGGGTCGGCACAAAATTGTGGGCCGAAGGGCCTGTACTGTGCTGTACTGTTCTATGTATCCAGTCATGTACTCAGAAAAAAGCACTTGAGTATTCCCAACTGCTTGGATGTGAACGGAACACAACAGGAAGTGTTTTCTTATCAACGCCTTTCGGTACCCTCGGATTTTCTGAATGGTACACTAGTAGAGGCTTAAGGACAGCATCACCAGTGGCGTTGATAATAGGCATTAGGGTAAACCTGTCCTTCGATGCCTTGTGTCCCTTAGCCTGCTTTTCTTCTATCGAAATAAATGTTGTGCTCGGCAATTTTTTCCAATAAATTGCAGTTTCGTCACAGTTAAACACTTGCTTATACAAATAACCACCTTCTGTAATTATTTTCTTCAGTTCTGCTGGGAACTTTTCGGCAGCTTCTATATCAGCTGAAGCACTCTGTCCGGTAAACGTTAAACTATGAAGCTGCCCTCGCCTCAGAAACCGATCAAACCACCCATGACTACCTTTAGGTTTCACTTTCGCAACATTTTCATCACCATCGTCCAGTGCTTTCTTTTTCAGCTTATTAAAAAGACTGACTGATTTCTCTGTAAGTCTAAGATAACTTAACAGAACACCACACTTTGTACACCTATCAATCCACTCAAGCAATAGACTTTCCATTTTATCCATTACTTTATGCCGACTAAGAGAGACCACTTTGCTACGAGCAGAACCAATAGTAACACCGGCAGCTTTCAAGATTCTCTCTCTCTGCGTATAAATAGTGCGAATGGTGGACGCAGGCAAGTTCAACGCACGGACAATGTCCTTACTTCGTTTACCATGATTGAAATGCTTAATTATGTCTAGTTTTACGCTACGTGTAACACCCTTATGAACTCCTTTAGGCTTTTCCGATACCTTGGAACTCATCTTGCTAACGGATGCACAAAATAAGTCGAGATAAAGCACGTGTTCAAGCAATGGTGGCTAGAATGCAGTTCCTGGGGAGGAGCTTGGCTGCTCGGGCGTGTGCTGCCTTTTTTCGTAACAGTGAAAACACCTGTTAGTGAAAACAGGTAATTAATTTAGGTCTTTCATAACAGCGAGGTGCTGTAAAGCGAACGTTCGGAAAACGGGGGACACCTATATAGTACTTTAAAAGAAATCTAATCAACATCCTGCACAGTGTTAAAGTTTTATTTTCCATTTCAGTGCCCTTGCAATAAAGGACGAAACACCAATTTTAGTCCAACGTGCAATTTTCCACCCATTTATTTGTTGTACCTGCATTTTTACTTACTGACACATGAATCAGTAAATCAGACTTCCCCCTATTCATCAACACTTACTATTTTCTAACCATATTAAAAATATAACTTATTCTCTCTATTGATTTATATCCTTGCATTCCCTGCATTACACCATCTACCGCCATCTTGCCATGTGCTCAACTGTCCTTATATCTTTGCAGACTCTTTTGTATTCTGTTGACATTCATCGCCGGTACTGCATCAACACAAATTTTTACACTTCATGCCATCTGGGTCATTGACATAAATTATGAGTAATTAAAGGCCTAGGAATGAGACCCAGCTGGTAACAATCTGCCAAACTGAAAATCTTCCACTTATTCCTTGATTGAGTTTTAATCAATTATCCATCCATGCTAATTTGCGTCGTTCCTTTCTATGAAATAGAAGAATCTTTTCAGCCCCTCGGGTTCATTTCTGCTCTAAATAGTTCAGTTCTATCTTTCCTCGTTTCTCCTCTTACCTCACTATATCAACTTATTCCTGGTCACGTGCCCAAAACTCCCCCTAGATTCTTTAGCTAGTTATCTATATCAGGGTAAGTTCTGGGTTAACATACCAGCAGATCTTTGGGATGTGGAAAGAAGCACACGTGGTCACAGGAGAAGCATGCTAACTGGACACAGGCAGCATCTGATGTTTATTTCCCACCATCTTATGAGTATGTATTTACATTACAATCTCTCTCAGGCACTTTATCAAATGGTGTTTTAAAATCCAGATGCACTGCATCAACTATCAACATTTATCTACCCTGCTAGTTTGATGAGCAAAAACTATCGAAGTTGTCAAAGACCATCTTGCCTTCATAAAAAGTAGGTTGGCTGCTTCATGCTATGATTTTCTAGGAACTTTGTTGCCACTGCTTTAGTTTTGGATTCCTATACAGTTGTTAGGTAATGGTCTATATTTTTTAAACCTCCCTCACTTTTTAAATAGTATTTTTAGTTTCTAATCTGTTGGAGATGTCCCAGAATTGAGGACATTTTACAAGCAAATTATTAATGTAGCTTACTTCTCTACATCCACCTCACCAGGATACTGCCTATTAGATCCTGGAGATTGTCTGCTTTACATGATGTTTATTCAGTACTTTTTCCCCAGTGATATTAATGACTTTAATTTCCTCACTATTATTAGATCGAACCATTGTTTCCCTGTTCTTATTGTATCTCCTTCAATGAACACAGATGCAAATAATTTGCTCACTCATCCAGCTATTGATTGCTTGTTATAATTTCTTCTATTGTTGTCTCCATGGGACCCATATTTACTTTTGTTGTACTTGTTGCGTGAATGAAGTCACCGGAGAAAAGTACTGGTAGATACAAAGCAGCTTCTTTATTTGACAAAACAAGGTACAGCAGGCATCATATGAAGATGCCTTCAGTGGAAAGGTCTGCCTGTGGCCAGCACTACACACATTTTATGTGCTAAAGAGCAAAGAAAATTCAGGACGGTTCAAACAAATCCATATTTACAATCTTCCCAGCATCACGCCTGTGGCCAAGTGGTTAAGGCATTGGACTAGCGACCTGAAGGTCGTGAGTTCGAGCTCCAGCTGCGGGAACGTGTTGTGTCCTTGAGCAAGGCACTTAATCTCACATTGCCCTGTGACGACACTGGTGCCAAACTGTATGGGTCCTAATGCCTTTCCCTTGGACAACATTGGTGTCGTGGAGAGGGGAGCCTTGCAGCATGGGCAACTGCTGGTCTTCCATACAACCTTGCCCAGGCCTGCGCCCTGGGGAGTGAAGACTTTCTAGGCACAGATCCATGGTCTCGCAAGACTAACGGATGCCTTTATTTATTAGTATCACACCCAAAACAAGTGTTAATCGCTGTCGCATCCATGCATTGGAATGTTGATTGGACACGTACATATACAGTCAGCTAAGTGTGGTGTTTCCTGGTCTGCATGGTCTGTGAACCTATTGTTCAGACCTGCATTAAAAAATCAAATCCACAATACATATTCAGATGTGAAGACTGGTGGCCAAAGTCATTTGCTAAATACAAATGTGCTAATCCCAAAAATTGCTCTAACAGTACTCATTTTCATGTACAGTTGAAGTCAGAAGTTTACATTCACCTTGGCCAAATAAACTTAAACTCAGTTTTTCACAATTCCTGACATATAATCCTCGAAAATAAGTTGTTCGGCACAGACTAGAAGGGCCGAGATGGCCTGTTTCCGTGTCGTAATTGTTATATTGTTATATGGTTAAAACATTCCCTGTCTTAGGTCAGTTAGGATCACTATTTTAGGAATGTGAAATGTGAGAATAATAGTAGAGAGAATGATTTATTTCAGCTTTTATTTCTTTCATCACTTTCCCAGGGGGTCAGAAGTTTACATACACCTTGTTAGTATTTGGTAGCGTTGCCTTTAAATTGTTTAACTTGGGTCAAACGTTTTGGGTAGCCTTCCACAAGCTTCTCACAGTAAGTTGCTGAAATTTTGTTCCATTCCTCCAGACAGAACTAGTGTAACTGAATCAGGTTTGTAAGCCTCCTTGTTCGCACACGCTTTTTCAGTTCTGCCCATAAATTTTCTATTGGATTGAGGTCGGGGCTTTGTGATGGCCACTCCAATACCTTGACTTTGTTGTCTTTAAGCAATTTTGCCACAACTTTGGAGGTATGCTTGGGGGGTCATTGTCCATTTGGAAGACCCGTTTGTGACCGAGCTTTAACTTCCTGGCTGATGTCTTGAGATGTTGCTTCAATATTTCCACATAATTTTCCTTCCTCATGATGCCATCTATTTTGTGAAGTGCACCAGTCCCTCCTGCAGCAAAGCACCCGCACAACATGATGCTGCCACCCGCATGCTTCACGGTTGGGATGGTGTTCTTCGGCTTGCAAGCCTCACCATTTTTCCTCCAAACATAACGATGGTCATTATGGCCAAACAGTTCAATTTTTGTTTCATCAGACCAGAGGACATTGCTCCAAAAAGTAAGATCTTTGTCCCCATGTGTACTTGCAGACTGTAGTCTGGCTTTTTTATGGTGGTTTTGGAGCAGTGGCTTCGTCCTTGCTGAGCAGCCTTTTAGGTTATGTCGATATAGGACTCGTTTTACTGTAGCTATAGATACTTGTCAGTGAAGAACAGTGCAGCTTTGTCAAAGGCAAGGGAACATCAAACGCCACTTATATTCTCAGGAATATTATTGAAAGGTCAATAGAAGTACAACAAGACCTATACTTCTGCTTCACTGACTACACAGTGAAACACCAAGTCATCATGAAGATGCTTAAAGATACTAATATCGACGGAAAAGATCTAAGAATAAGCAGGAATCTCTACTGGCAACAAAGTGCAGCCATACAGATAGACAATGAGATTGGTGAATATCAGCCAATAAAGCAAGGAGTCAGACAGGGCTGTGTTCTATCACCAGACCTGTTCTCCCTGTACAGTGAAAACATCATGAGAACCATACAAGACCTACATGGAATAAGTATAGGAGGATACAATATCAACAACCTCTGCTCTGCGGATGATACAGTACTGATGTGAAGTAAACTTACAGAAACTAGTATCTGCCATCAACACAGAGAGCAAAAGACTTGGCCTAACCTTAAACAAAAAGAAAACTGAAGCAATGGTAATATCAAAGAAACCTGATATCCCAAACTGTATGATCGTATTGGAAATGAAATCCTGAAACAAGTTCACAACTTCAAGTACCTTGGATCATTGGTTACATCTGATGGCAAATGCGAAACAGACATAAAAGCAAGAATAGCAATGGCAAGAACAGCATTTACAGAAATGAAAAACACCCTAACAAACAAGAAAATAGCAATTGACATCTGCCTTAAATCTCTCAGCTGCTACATTCTTCCTATATTGATGTATGGCTGCGAGTCATGGACCATCAGATATGCAATGGAAAAAAGAGTCAATGCAGCAGAGATGTGGTTCCTCAGAAGAATACAATGCATATCAGATACGGACAGGATAACCAACGAAGAAGTTCTACAGAGAACAAAAACAAAATGTACATTACTTAAAAAACATCAGAAAACAACAATCAAAATTCTTTGGACACATCATGTGAAGAGAGACATTAGAACATTTAGTTACAACTGGAAAGTTGGAAGGGAAAAGAAGCAGAGGCAGACAGAGAACGAAAATGATAGATGGAATAACATCATGGTGAGAAACAGGGGAGGCAACAACCACAATTTGGAAGGTCAAGGACCGTGATGGATGGACAGACATGATCGCCAATGCCGAACGTCAAGGCACCTGAATGAATGAATGAAGATACTTGTCTACCTGTTTCTTCCAGTGTCTTCACAAGGTCCTTTGCTGTTGTTCTGGGATTGATTTGCACTTTTTGCGCCGAAGTACACTCGTCTCTAGGAGACAGAATGTGTCTCCTTCCTGAGCAGTGTGACAGCTGCGTGGTCCCATGGTGTTTATATTTGCATACTATCGTTTGTACAGATGAATGTGGTACCTTCAGGCATTTGGAATTGCTCCCAAGGATGAACCAGACTTGACATCATTTTCTGACCTCAATCCGATAGAAAATTTTTGGGCAGAACTGAAAAAGCATGTGCGAGCAAGGAGGCTTACAAACCTGACTCAGTTACACCAGTTCTGTTTGGAGGAATGGAACAAAATTCCAGCAACTTACTGTGAGAAGCTTGTGGAAGGCTGCCCAAAACGTTTGGCCCAAGTTAAACAATTTAAAGACAATGCTACCAAATAATAACAAAGTGTATGTAAACTTCTGACCCACTGGGAAAGGGATGAAAGAAATAAAAGCTGAAATAAATCATTCTTTCTACTATTATTCTGACATTTCACATTCTTAAAATAATGTAGTGATCCTAACTGACCTAAGACAGGGAATGTTTTCTAGGATTAAATGTCAGGAATTGTGAAAAACTGAGTTTAAATGTATTTGGCTAAGGTGTATGTAAACTTCTGACTTCAACTGTATATGTGTGTATATGTATTTTTATATAGTTCACATATCATTTATCTTCTCAATTTTTCTTGGTCATTTCTTGATGCTCACCAAATATCTCCAAGCCTCAAGCTTGGTATTTTTGGCAATATTAGGTTTCATTTAAAAAAAAGGATTGAAATTTGTCTTTAGCCTTATTTTTTCATGATTTTTTTAACATCTGTGGAATATACATTGACTGATAACTTTGAAAAATGTCTTTACTTTGTTTATTTACTGGCAAACCTTTTAATCTATTTTCATATTATACTTTAACATGTCTGGTTGTCTTTAATTGGGTATATTAAGGCATTGGGTATACCTAAAGCAGAGATTGATAGATGCTGGATTAGTCATGGCATGAAAGGCAGGACATTGTGGCTAAGAGGGAAAATGGATCAGCCATGCTGAAATGGTTCAGGAGACTTGATGGGCCAAATGAATTAGTTGTGCTCCTATATCTTATGGTTTTAATCTATTTCTCTCTCGAACTGAGAAGCAAAAAGTCTTATCATTTTTCTAAAATGTTTTCTATGTGATTACTAATTAAAGTTATCTCGTAAAATCAAACAAGGTCAAGATTGCTTAGTTGGTTCCTTGACATATTGTTTCACTAATACACTTTATGAATTTATCCTACAAACTACTTTTGGCATTTTGATGTGGCTATTTTACACAAAGATTAAAGTGCCACCAGAGTTACTTTGATTTACATTTTTCGTTCTTGATCAAATCTTCCTAGTTGTGTTGTTGCCTTTAGGTATCTTGTGATCTATGCTTCTCTGCTTTTATATTTCAGTCTTGAGATATGGTTGTCATTGAAGGCTAGACTAAAAAGAGAGTGTAACACTACCTTTATAAAGCACTACAATTGCATACTACAGTCGGCCCTCCTTGTCCGCGAGGGATTGGTTCTGGGACCCCTTGCGGATACTAAAAAACGTGGATGCTCAAATCCCTTATTCAACCTGTCCTGATGCGGTGGACCTTAGGACCCAGCAGAACCCCGGACCTTATTTAACCTGTTTCAGTGCGGTGGACATTAGGACCCGGTGGAGGAGCTCTGAATCCACAATGTTTCTGTTCTCAAAAATATAATCACGATCGCGATTGAAAATAAAGTGGAAATAATAAAGCAATCAGAAAGAGGTGAAATGCCATCCGTCATTGGAAAAGTGTTAGGCTACAGTTGGTCAACGATCGGAACAATTTTAAAGGATAAAGTGAGAAAGGGCCCTGCCCTGATGAAAGCTACAATTATTACTAAGCAACGCAGTAGTTTAATTATTGGGTTTTGGGGTTTTGTGTTTTTGATCCTGCACATCAACCCAGCACGGATGGAGAGCGCGCTTGGGAGCGGTCTGTCACTGGATCGAACTCAGGAACTTCCGTTCCCAACCCGGCGCTGAGACATACGTTTCTTAAGTGTTTTATATGCATAGAAAGATAAAATATATACTAGGACAAACATTTACTAACTGACGCTAAATAATATTGGATGTACCTGTTCTGACTTACTTAGTAAGAGAACTTCTGTTTTATTTCGATCCCGATCCACGATAACCTACGTACATCCTCCCGTATACTTGAAATTATCTCTAGATTACTTATAATACCTAATACAATGTAAATGCCATGTAAAATAGTTGTTTATACTGCATTGTTTAGGGAATAATGACAAGAAAAAAAGTCTGTATATGTTCGAACAACAAGTGCTGGAAGAGCACTTCCGGGTTTTCTCGATTCGCGGTTGGTTGAATTCACACATGCTGAACTCGCGGATAAGGAGGGCCAACTGTATTCTTTGGTGCAGTTAATTCATTAAAGGTAAGACGCAGTAGCTTAATTGGTCACCATCAAGAGTTAACAGCGATGTGAGCCAAGTGCTAACAAGGCAGGGTGAAAAATATCCCTGTATCTACTGCCATTATAGCGTCAAGATACTCCAAATCATTTTCCAGTCAATCTACTGTCTTTTTGACTACGTTTCACAAGCAGAATTGTGATTATGATCAGAAAATCTGTTTCTCACTGATATCAACTAAGGCATAAATGCAAGTAAGAGCTCAGGGTTAATTCTTATGTTCCTCAAAATTAGCTGTGGGATTTTTATGTCAACCTGAGAGAGCATGTGGGACTATAGATCAAGGCCTTATCTTAAAAAACAGCAACACTGATAGTGCAGCATTCCCTCAGTATAGCATTGATGGTAATCTTAATTTATTGTGCTTGTGTTTCTAGAGTAAGATTTCTTGCCTATGAACTAAGATTGCCAGTGGCTGAGGCATAACTAATCATTTTAATCTGAAAGTCTAATCTGGCAGCATTTTTATTAGGTTTAGGTACTAGTGTTCAATGCTGTATTCAAATTTTCTAACTACCATGAAGGAATTTGAATTTGGAATCCTGCCTTGTTATTTGCTTTCTTGCCACAGGAACTATTCTACTTTCAACTCCCATTATTATATAACTTATGTTTATAACTTTTGTCCTCAGAGCCTATTAACTTGCATTTCACATTCCTTTCTCTTATCCTTGCACCATCAACACACTTAGCATCTTCACTTGGTCTTCTCCAAAGAAGAACAAACTATTCATACCAATAGCACTAACCCAGTTAAAATCATAATTGTACAAAATATGGTGTTGTATTGCCTTATGGTAGGCATTGACCTCCCATTGACCAAAGATTAAAAGAGAAAAAATGGCTCCAGTAATAACACCATAAATGATGTTTGAAGAAAGGAAATTATAAGCCAGTTAGCCTGACTTCAGTGGTTGGGAAGATGTTGAGGTCCATTATTAAGAATGAGGTTTCAGGGTATTTGGGGGCACATGATAAAGTAGGCCAATGGCAGTATAGTTTTCTTTAGGGGAAATCTTGCCTGACAAATATGTTGGAATTTTTTGAGGAAATAACAGGTAGAATTGACAAAGGGGAGTCAGTCAGGTTGTTTACTTGGATTTTCAGAAAGCCTTTGACAATGTTTCACACATGAGGCTGCTTAACAAGATAGGAGCCTATTGTATTACTGGGAAGACTAGCATGGATAGAAGATTGGTTGACTGGCAGGAGACAGAGTGAAAATAAAGGGGGCCTTTTCTGATTGTCTGCTGGAGATTTAGAGGTGTTCTGCAGTGGCCGATGCTAGGACAGCTTCTTTTACGTTCCCTGTCATTGATTTGGCTGATGGGGTAAATGGTTTTGAGACTACGTTTCTGGACAATATGAAGATAGGTGTACGGGCAGGTAGTGTTGGGGAAGCAGAGTCCACAGAGGTTCTGACAGAATAGGAGAATGGATGAAGAAGTAGCAGATGGAATATAATGAAGGGAAGTGTATGGTCATGCACGTTGGTAGAAGGAAAAAAGGCATAGACTATTTCCTAAGTGGGGAGAAAATTCAAAAATGAGAGGGGCAAAGAGACATGGGAGTCCTCATGCAACGTTCCCTAAAGGTTAACTTACATGTTGAGTTGGCAGTAAGGAAGGCAAATACAATGTCAACATTCATTTTGAGAGGATAGAATATAAGAGCAAGGATGTAATGCTGAGGCTTTAAGGCATTGGTCAGAGTATTGTGAACAGTTTTGGGCTCCTTATGTAAGAAAAAATGTGCTGGCATTGGAGAGGGTCCAGAGAAGGTTCATGAGAATGATTCTGGGAATGAAAGGGTTAACGTAGGAGTTAAAGAGTTTTTGATGCCTCTGGACCTGTATTCACTGGAGTTTAGAAGAATGAGGGTGGATCTCATTGAAACCTACTGAATATCGAAAGGCCTAGATAGGGTGGATGTGGAGAGGATGTTTCCTATAGTGGGTGACTCTAGAACCAGAGGGCACAGCCTCAGAATTGAGGGACGTTTATTCAGAACATAGATGAGGAAGAATTTCTTTTGGCAGAGGGTAGTGAATTTGTGGAATCCATTACCACAAACAGTTGGGGTGCCCGAAGTATTGAGCATATTTAAAGTAGAGGTCTAAGAAAGAAATCAGAAAGACTAAAAGATGACATGAAGTTGCTCTGGCAAATGAGGTGAAGGAGAATCCAAACGGATTCTACAGATATGTTCAAAGCAAGAGGATTGCTAGGCACAAAATTGGTCCTCTGAAAGACTGAAATGGTAATCCATGTGTGGAGCCAAAATAGAGAAGGGAGATCCCCTATATTAGTTCCAAAATGAATGGTGTTAAAAACTGTCTTTAAACAAAACTTGTCTAAAAATGGATAGCTGCAGAATATATCCTGTGAGTGGTCAGTCATGAAGTGTTTTAACTATGGGATTTGCATGAGATCTCCAACATGGACTAGGTCATTAAAGGTCCTGTCATTCAGGAGAGAGCACCTAGCCATCAAGGCTCCTTTATGATCATTACTAGTTTCTGATGACAGGCATTTTATAATTCAGTATTCAGCAATCAGCTGATGTGCTTCAAGGAATTCATACATTGTCTGAAAAGGTACAGATGTCCCCTGCTTTTCGAACGTTCGCTTTATGGAACCTCACTGTTACAAAAGACCTACATTAGTACCCTATTTTCGCTTTCAGAAGGTGTTTTCACTGTTACAAAAAAAATTCAGCGCGTGATAAAAGGCAGCGCGCCCCGAGCAGTCGCTCTCCCCCGGATTCTCGCCGGCATTGCTTAAACACGAGCCTGTGAGCAGCCGTTTGCAAGATGAGTTCTATTGTATCGGAAAAGCCTGAAGGAGTTCGTAAGGGTGTTACACTTAGCGTAAAACTAGACATAATTAAGCGTTTTGATCGTGGTGAACGAAGTAAGGACAACGTGAGTTTGGCTTGTGGAAGTTGACGAAGATGATGTTGAAGAGGTTTTGGCATCCCATCACCAAGAACTGACAGATGAAGAGCTAATGCAATTGGAAGAAAAAAGGATAACAATCGAAACCGAATGTGTAATGATAAAGTACGACTTTAATTTTGAAAGGGTACGTCGGTTTAGGGGTACGCCGGATGGCTTGAGTCGTTATTAAAGAACTGTGTGATAGAAAAATAGGTGAGGCTCAGCAGTCAAGCAAGCCTTCCACAGCAGCCACAGCAGACGACGAACCTCGACCTTTGACATCGAGGCGGGCAGTCACAGGAGAAGATGAGCTGCCTGCTCTAATGGAAACAGGCGACGAGATGACACCCCAGTGTCCCACCACCCCAACCCCCAGGCCACGGACAGATACCTGTTCGCGGAGAATGCAAAGGTAGCTGGGAGGCATCTTTAAGAAAAAAGCCGAAATAAACATGCTAATTAATTAGGTGCCGCCGACACATAATTGTCGGCCCAGATCAGAGACGACACAATCAGAAATCGGCACTGATCTGGGCCGACAATTACGGGCGGCACCTAATTAACTAGCATGTTTGCTTCGGCATTTTTCTTAAAGATGTGCTGTGTACCTCCCGGCTACCGCTGGACCCCTGCGTTCTTCACGGCAATGTATTGCTCAGCAGCCTAGAGGGTGGGGGGCCACTGCACCACCCAAACTCCAATGACTCAGTCTAACACACCATCATCAGTGTGCTCGGCGCTGTCTCGATTCCCGTAAGTGATACTACATTGTACATATTATTTCTACTTTATATCGACTGTGTATTTTTACGTGTTATTTGGTATAATTTGGCAGCTTCATAGCTTAAAGGTTACTGGAGAGCGCTTGCGTGAGATTTTGCCAACAGCGCTTGCGTGAGATTTTCTGCTGACAGTGCTTGCGTGAGATTTTCGCTCCGGAGAACAGTTCAGTAATGACTGTGGAAAAGTATTTCTACTTTATATAGGCTGTGTATTTATCATATCATTCCTGCTTTTACTATATGTTACTGTTATTTTAGGTTTTATGTGTTATTTGGCATGATTTGGTAGGTTATTTTTGGGTCTGCGAACACTCAAAAAAATTTCCCATGTAAATAAATGGTAATTGCTTCTTTGCTTTACGACATTTCGGCTTACGAACCGTTTCATAGGAATGCTCTATCTTCGGATGGCGGGGAAAACCTGTATAGAAGATAGAAACCCTCGATGTATTTTGAAAAGCAGAAAACACGACAAGACTCTAGATGATACAAGATAAAAGCAGAAGCAACTGAAAATACTCAATTTCAAGCAACACCTTTAGGGTGAGAAACAATCAATGTTTACAAGTTGCGGACATTTTAGAAGAACTGGAAAGGTTGATTAACTATCCAAATTGAATAAATCAGAGCCTAGTGCAATCAATTGAAAATGAGAATGGGCAGGAGGTTTTGCATGTTCTACCTCTCCATGTAATCACATTTCTTGTTATTATTGCATAGTTCCATTTCACTGCTTTCTCTAGCCATCCAGGTGGTCATTTCTGTTTTCCACCTGTAGAAAGCTGCAAAACCACTCCAATGCTTGAGCTGACCTTGTGCAAGTATACCTATATATTTCTCCATTGGACTTCAATTCTGAACTGCCTTTAACATAAGACCATAAAACCTAGGCCACTCAGCCCATTGAATCTGTCCACCAGTTCGTCATGGCTGATTTATTATTCCTCTCACCCTCCCCGTAACATTTAAAGCCCTGACTAACAAGGACCTATCAACCTCTGCTTTAAATATACTGAATAGCTTGACCTCCCCAGCCATCCATAGCAATGAATTCCATAAATACACTACCCTCTGACTAAAGAAATTCCTTCTCATTCTGTTCTAAATAAATGTCCCTCTATTCTGAGGCTTTGCTCTCTGGGTCCTAGATTTGCCCACTATTAGAAACATCCTCTCCATATCCACTCTGTCTAGACCTTTCAATACTCGATAGATTTCAATAAGATCTCCTCTCATTCTTCTGAGCTCCAGCGAGCCTTGGCCTAGAGCCATCAAATGATTGTCATATGTTAACCCTTTCATTTCCAGAATTATTTTCACGAACCTCCTTTGGACCCTCTCCAATGCCAGCACGTTGTTAGATAAGTAGCCCAAATCTGTTCACAATACTTCAAGTGCATTCTGGTCAATGCCTTGTAAAATATCAACATCACATCCTTGGTCTTTTATTCCGGTCCTCACAAAAAGAATACTAACATTGCATTTGCTTACGTTACTACTGACTGAACCTGCAAGTTAACCTTTAGGGAATCCTGCACAAGGACTCCCAAGTCCCTTCAACCTTTAAATTTTGAATTTTCTCCCTGTTTAGAAAAAAGTCTATGCCTTTATTCCTTCTATCAGAGTGAATGACCATACATTTCCCTACACTATATTCTATCTGCCCCTTCTTTACCCATTTTTCTCATCATCATTCAGGTGCCTTGCCGTTCGGCGTGGGTGATCATGCCTCTCCATCCATCAGGGTCCCTGACCCTCCAAATTGTAGTTGTTGCCTCCCCTGTTTCTCACCATGATGTTATTCATCTATCATTTTCGTTCTCTGTCTGCCTCTGCTTCTTTTCCCTTCCAACTTTCCAGTTGTAACTAAATGTTCTAATGTCTCTCCTCGCGTGATGTGTCCAAAGAATTTTGATTGCTGTTTTCTGATTTTTTTTAAGTAATGTACATTTTGTTTTCGTTCTCTGTAGAACTTCTTCGTTGGTTATCCTGTCCGTATATGATATGCATAGCATTCTTCTGAGGAACCACATCTCTGCTGCATTGACTCTTTTTTCCATTGCATATCTGATGGTCCATGACTCGCAGCCATACATCAATATAGGAAGAATGTAGCAGCTGAGAGATTTAAGGCAGATGTCAATTGCTATTTTCTTGTTTGTTAGGATGTTTTTCATTTCTGTAAATGCTGTTCTTGCCATTGCTATTCTTGCTTTTATGTCTGTTTCGCATTTGCCATCAGATGCAACCAATGATCCAAGGTACTTGAAGTTGTGAACTTGTTTCAGGATTTCATTTCCCAATACGATCGTACAGTTTGGGATATCAGGTTTCTTTGATATTACCATTACTTCAGTTTTCTTTTTGTTTAAAGTTAGGCCAAGTCTTTCGCTCTCTGTGTTGATGGTAGATACTAGTTTCTGTAAATTTACTTCACTGTTTGCTGTCAGTACTGTATCATCCGCATAGCGGAGGTTGTTGCTATTGAATCCTCCTATACTTATTCCATGTAGGTCTTGTATGGTTCTCATGATGTTTTCAGTGTACAGGGAGAACAGGTCTGGTGATAGAATACAACCCTGTCTGACTCCTGGCTTTATTGGCTGATATTCACCGATCTCATTGTCTATCCGTATGGCTGCACTTTTTTGCCAGTAGAGATTCCTGATTATTCTTAGATCTTTTCTGTCGATATTAATATCTTTAAGCATTTTCATGATGACTTGGTGTTTCACTGTATCAAAGGCTTTTGTGTAGTCAATGAAACAGAAGTATAGGTTGTACTTCTGTTGACCTTTCGATAATATTCCTGAGAATATATGTGGCGTTTGATGTTTCCTTGCCTTCGACAAAGCCATTGCCATTTTTCTAATCTGTCCAAATCCTCTGCATACTCCCTGGTTGCTCTCCACTCCCTGCCCTCAATTCCCTCATCCCAATCAATGACATATAACATGTAAAGAAGTGGTTCCAGTACCTGCGAAGCACCACTTGTCACTGGCAGCCAAACAGAATAGGCCTCCTTTATTCCGACTCTTTGCCTCCTGCCAATCAGTGATTCTTCCTGCAAAGCCATGAGATCTTATATTGTTAAGCAACCTCATGTGTGGTACCTTGTCAAAGGTTTTCTGAAAATCCACGTATCACCAGCCACTGACTCTCCTTTGTCTATGCTGGCTGTTGTTTCCTCAAAATATTCCAACAGATTTGTCAGGTAAGATTTCCCCGTAGTGAAACTATGCTGACTTTGGCCTACTTTATCATATGCCTGCAAGTACCTGAGACCTCATTCTTAATTATGGACTTCAACATCTTCCCAACCACTGAAGTCAGGCTAACTGGCCTATAATTTCCTTTCTTTTGCCTCACACTCTTTTCAAAGAGCGGATTGACATTTGCAATTTTCCAGTCCTCTGGACCTGTTCCAGGATCTAGTGATTCTTGAAAGATCATTACTAGTGCTTCTACAATTTCATCAGCTACCTCTTTGAGAAACCTGGGTGTGGTCTATCTGGTCCAAGTGACTTAACTACCTTCAGACCTTTCAGCTTCCCTAGCACCTTCACCTTAGTAATAGTGACTACACTAGCTTCTGCCCCCTGATGCTCTCGAATTCTGGCATACTGCCATAGTGAAGACTCGCAAAATACTTCTTATGTTTACCATTTCTTTGTCCCCCATTACTACTTCTCCAGTCTCATTTTCCAGCAGTCCAATATCCTCGGTTACCTCTCTTTTACTCTTTATATATTTATCTGGAAAAAAAAACTTTTGGTATCCTCTCTTGATATTTTTGGCAAGCTCACCTTCATATTTCATCCTTTCTCTTTTAATGATCTTTTTTCTTAGTTGCTTTCTGTTTTTTTAAAGCTTCCTAATCTAACTTCCAACTAATTTTTGCTATATTATACACCCTCTTTTTTGCATTATGCTATCATTGACTTCTTTATCACCCACAGTTGCCTAATCCTCCCTTTAGAATATTAATTCATCTTTGGGATGTCTCTATCCTGCTCCTTCCAAATTACCTCCGGAAACTCCAGTCATTGCTGTTCTGCCATCATCCCTACTATTGTCTCCTTCCAATCAACTTTAGCCAGCCCCTGACTCATGTCTCTGTAGTTCCCTTTGCTTTACTGTAATACTGATACATCTAACTTTAGCTTCTTCCTCTGAAATGCAGGGTGAATTAGATCATATTATGATCACTGCCCTTTAAGGGTTCCTTTATCTTAAGCTCCATCATCAAATCTGATTCATTACAAAACACCCATTCCAGAATTGCCTTTTCCCGAGTGGGCTCAACCATGAGCTGCTTTAAAAAGCCATCTCGTAAGCATTCTATAAATTCCCTCTTGGTATCCAGCACCAAACTGATTTTCCCAAGCTACCTGCATATTGAAATCCCCCATGACTATCAGAACATTGCCTTATTACATGCCTTTTCTACTTCCCTTTGAAATTTATATCCCACATCCTGGCTACTGTCTGTGGGCCTATACTGTATATAACTCCTATCTGGGCCTTTTTTACATGTGTAGTTTCTTAACTCTATCCACAAGGATTCTACTGATTCCTATCTCTGTCACCTCTCTCTTAGGATGCAATATAATTATTTACCGGAAGAATTGCCCCACCCCCTGTACCTACTTGCCTATCTTTTCAGCACAAGATGAATCCTTGGATATCAAGCTCCCAACTATAATCTTCTTTCAGCCTCATCTCAATGATGCCCACAATGTCATACCCGCCAATCTCTAACTGCACTACAAGGTAACCTACTTTATTCAATCTATTGTGTGCATTAACACCTTTAAGTTCTATATCCATCAGTCTCTATGATTTTGCTCCCATGTCACACTTTGCCTCATCCTACTGACTGTAATTTTGCCCTATCATCTGTCCATCCTCACAGTCTCACTGCACAAGTCATCGACTTGTATACCACCGTCCCCAACAGATCTAGCGAACCTGTCCGCAAGAATATTGGTCCCTTTTGGGTTTAGGTGTAACCCGTCCCTTTGATCATCTTTGATTATTCCATCATCTGACTTGACGTATTTTAGCCCTTGGGACTTGATGTTGAAATCAAAAATTTCAGATGATTTGCACTTCCAATTTATATCAGAATGGGTTGGTTCTGACAAGAAAATAATTGACCCGTAACATTTCCTATTTTTCTCTCTCCACATACCTGACCAGTGTTTCCAATATTCTCTGTTTATTTATTTGACTTTCTGTATCTGTGGTGTTCTATCTTTCAGAGTTTCAGGGATCTTTTGTTTCTCTCTGTCCTGCTTTGCTTTCATCCATCTTGTATTTGTTTCCTCCTGGCAGAATCAGAATCAGAATCAGGTTTATTATCACCAGCATGTGTCGTGAAATTTGTTAACTTAGCAGCAGCAGTTCAATGCAATACATAATATAGAAGATAAAGAAAAAAAATAATAATAAGTAAATCGATTTACAGTACATGTATATTGAATAGTTTAAAATGGTGTAAAAACAGAAATAATTGTATACTTAAAAGGTGAGGTAGTGTTTATGGGTTCAGTGTCTATTTAGGAAGCAGATTGCAGAGGGAAAGAAGCTGTTCCTGAGTCGCTGAGTTTGTGCCTTCAGGCTTCTGTATCTCCTACCTGATGGTAACAGTGAGAAAAGGGCATGCTCTGGGTGCTGGAGGTCCTTAATGGACGCTGCCTTTGTGAGACACTGCTTCTTGAAGCTGTCCTGGGTGTTTTGTAGGCTGATACCAAAGATGGAGCTGACCAAATTTACAACCTTCTGCAGCTTCTTTTGGTCCTGTGCGGTTGTTCTCCCCCCCCCCCCCCCCAACATACCAGACAGTGATGCAGCCTGTCAGAATGCTCCCCATGGTACATCTATAGAGATTTTTGAGTGTATTTGTTGACATGCCAAATTTCTTCAAACTCCTAATGAAGTATAGTTGCTGTCTTGCCTATAACTGCATCGATATGTTGGGACTAGGTTAGGTCCTCAGAGATCTTGACACCAAAGTTCTTGAAACAAGATCAGCTATTGCCAACAAGCTTTCATCATTCCTACTCATCCAATGCTCACCCTCTCACAGTCTTTCCCTTTATTCTCACTAACCTTCCCCCTTCTCCACAATTTAACATATTTTATTTTTAACTTTACTCAATCGTAATGTAAGATCATTGACCTGAAATGTTAACTGCTTCCCTCTTTATGTTTTGGATACAAAATGCCTTGGAAAGCAATTATTGCAGGGCTGTTGACCGGTAACGAAAAAGAGGTGTTAGCGTTTTTTTTAATTACTAGCTGCATTTCTCCAGTATGGAAATGATAAGCTTGATTTTACATAGCTTGAGATAAAATCAATTGTTGTCATGGTAGTGTGGAGCATCTACTATTCATAATTAAAGTAATTGTTTAATGAGCATTTCTCCATACCAGTTTGGCATTTAAGTTATCTATTCTTGACAATTAATTTATAATTATTGCACTTTGTTAATATTACAATGAAATGTTGTGACATAACTTGCCATAGCAGGGCAGGATGTAAAATGCAGTAGATTCTGATTGACTGGGACACATCGCGACCAGTACATTTTGGCCCAATCAAACGGCTGCCCCAATTAGCCAAAGTTTCATGGAAATAGTTAAAATGGTAGAAAAAAGACAAAATAATTTGTCTTTCTTGTCTCATCCAGGACTGGATGAGATATACCCCAGGCTACTGTGGGAGGCGAGGGAGGAGGTTGCTGAGCCTCTGGCGATGAACTTTGCATCATCAATGGGGACGGAAGAGGTTCTGGAGGATTGGAGGGTTGCGGATGTTGTTCCCTTATTCAAGAAAGGGAGTAGAGATAGCCCAGGAAATTGTAGACCAGTGAGTCTTACTTCAGTGGTTAGTAGGTTGATGGACAAGATCTTGAGAGGCAGGATTTATGAACATTTGGAGAGGCATAATATGATTAGGAATAGTCAGCATGGCTTTGTGTAAGGCAGGTTGTGCCTTACAAGCCTGATTGAATATTTTGGAGATGTCACTAAACATATTGATGAAGGTAGAGCAGTAGATGTAGTGTATATGGATTTCAGCAAGGCATTTGGCAAGGTACCCCATGCAAGGCTTATTGAGAAAGTAAGGAGACATGCGATCCAAGGGGATCTTGCTTTGTGGATCTAGAATTGGCTTCCCACAGAAGGCAAAGAGTGGTTGTAGACAAGTCATATTCTGCATGGAGGTGGGTGACCGGTGGTGTGCCTCAGGGATCTGTTCTGGGTCCCCTACTCTTCGTGATTTTTATAAATGACCTGAATGAGGAAGTGAAGGAAAGGGTTAGTAAATTTGTTGATGACACAAAGGTTGTGGGTGTTGTGGATGGTGTGGAGGGCTGTCAGAGGTAACAGCAGGACATTGATAGGATGCAAAACTGGGCTGAGAAGTGGCAGATTTAGTTCAATCCAGATAAGTGTGAGATAGTTCATTTTGGTATGTCAAATATGATGGCAGAATATAGCATTAATGGCAAGACTCTTGGCCGTGTGGAGGAACAGAGGGATCTTGGGGTCTGTGTCCATAGGACACTCAAAGCTGCTGCGCAGGTTGATTGTGTGGTTAATAAGGCATACGGTGCATTGGCCTTCATCAGTCGAGGGTTTGATTTCAAGAGCGAGAGGTAATGTTGCAGCTATATAGGACCCTGGTCAGAGCCCACTTGGAGTACTGTGCTCAGTTCTGGTCACCTCACTACTGAAAGGATGTGGAAACTATAGAAAGGATGCAGAGATTTACAAGGATGTTGCCTGGATTGGGGAGCATGCCTAATGAGAATAGGTTGAGTGAACTCAGCCTTATCTCCTTGGAGCAACGGAGGATGAGAGGTGACCTGATAGAGGTGTATTTTTTTTTTTTTTTTTTCCAAAAATACTTTATTCAGAAATATTACACAATAAAAATAACTACATACAGAAAAAGAAAACCATTCGTTGTCTGTGAGTCCTTATTCAATACAGTTATTAACAATAAAAATTTTGCGTTGACTCTGTTCATTTACAAATGAAAGATGTTTACAGTAAATCATGCGTTTACTCTCAACCCTTGGTCAAGAGTTAAGACTTATTAACAATCAAAATTTTCAACAATAAAGGCAAGCAATGGCTCTAATACTTTCCCAAATTAACAATTCCACCCACTCCTTGGGCACCATGTTGATTATCTGTCCACACCGCTGATGAGGGTAGGTCTCCTCCCCACCCAACCTCTCCCCCTCCTACGGGTGATGAACGTTAAACTGTGGTCCTTCCCCACCGGGCCTTCGCGGTGGCTGCACCAAGCTTGAGTGCATCCCTCAGAACGTACTCCTGCAGACGAGAGTGTGCCAGTCGGCAGCATTCAGTTACGGACATCTCCGTCAGCTGGCAGACCATCAAGTTTTGGGCCGACCAAAGAGCGTCTTTCACCGAATTGATGATCTGCCAGCAGCACCGGATGTTGGTCTCCGTGTGCGTCCCCGGGAACAGCCCGTAGATCACGGAGTCCTCGGTAACGCAGCTGCTGGGCATGAATCTTAGTACTGTCCCTTCCATTCTCTTCCACACCTTCTTTGCGAACCCACAGTGTGCAAAGAGGTGAGCCACCGACTCCACCCCATCACAGTCCTCCCGTGGGCATTGGGGTGTGGAGGAACTGTTCCGGGCGTACAGGAGGGATCTGACTGGGAGGGCCCCTCTCACCGCCAGCCAGGCGAGGTCTTTGTGCCTGTTTGTGAGATCTGGCGATGAGGCATTTTGCCAGATGAACTGGACGGTCTGCTCAGGGAACCACGCCACTGTGTCCATCACGTCCTTCTCCTGCAGTGCCTGCAGGACACTACGTGCCGACCACTGCCTGATGGCCCTGTGGTCAAATGCGTTGGTCTTGAAGAATTTTTCTACGAAGGACAGGTAAGGGGGCAACGACCAGCTGACGGGGGCGTTGCGCGGGAGTGGGGCCAGACCCATCCTTCGTAGCCAGGGCGACAGGTAGAACCTGGGCACATAGTAGTACTTTGTGCCCACGTATCTGGGATCCACGCACAACCTGATGCAGCCACACACGAAGCTGGCCATCAGGGTGAGGGCGACATTGGGGACGTTCTTGCCCCCATTGTCCAGGGACTTGTGCATGGCGGTACGTCTCACCCGCTCCATCTTGGATCCCCAGACGAATCTGAAGACAGCCCGGGTGATTTCCGAGCTGTAGGAGCGGGGGACGGGCCAGACCTGCGCCAAGTACAGCAGCCCTGAGAGCACCTCACACCTGATGACCAGGTTCTTGCCCGTTATCGACAGGGAGCGCGCTCCCCACAATCCCAGTTTCTGTTTCACCTTGGCAGTCCGCTCCCGCCAGTTCTTGTTGCACGCCTCGGCCCCTCCGAACCAGATCCCCAACACCTTCATGTGGTCAGACCTGATGGTAAAGGGGATGCTGGATCGGTCTGGCCAGTTGCCGAAGAGCATGGCTTCGCTCTTCGTGCGGTTGAGCCTGGCCCCCGTCGCTAGCTCGAACTGTTCGCAGATGCTGATCAGCCTGCGAACTGACCTCGGATCAGAGCAGAAGACGGTGACGTCGTCCATGTACAGGGAGGTTTTCACTTGGGTCCCTCCACTGCCTGGCAGCGTCACCCCTCTTATGCCCCCATCCCTCCTGATGGCCTCGGCAAAGGGCTCTATACAGCAGACAAACAAGACAGGGGAGAGGGGACAGCCCTGCCTGACTCCAGACCTGATGGGGAAGCTGTCTGTTTCCCACCCGTTGACCTGGACTGCACTACGGATGTCTGCGTAGAGCAGTCTGATCCAATTCCGGATTCCCTCCCCAAATCCCATTTTGGAGAGCACGTCCGCCATGTACGTGTGCGATATCCTGTCGAAGGCTTTCTCCTGGTCCAAGCTGACCAGGCAGGCGTCCACCCCCCTGTCCTGCACGTAGGCGATGGTGTCCCTCAGCAGCGCGAGGCTGTCTGAGATCTTCCTGCCCGGTACAGCACAGGTTTGGTCCGGGTGGATCACCTGTCCCAGAGCAGACCTGACCCTGTTGGCGATAGCCTTGGACAGGATCTTGTAATCCACATTCAGGAGAGAGATGGGTCTCCAATTCCTAAATGATGAGAGGCATTGATCATGTGGATAGTCAGAGGCTTTTTCCCAGCACTGAAATGGCTAACATGAGAGGGCACAGTCTTAAGGTGCTTGGAAGTAGGTATAGAGGAGATGACAGGGGAATGTTTTTTTTTACGCAGAGGGTGGTGAGTGCTTGGAATGGGCTGCTGGTGACTGTGGTGGAGGTGGATGCGATAGGGTCTTTTAAGAGACTGCTGGATAAGTACATGGAGCTTAGAAAAATAGAGGGCTATGGGTAACCCTAGGTAATTTCTAAAGTAAGTACTTGTTTGGCACAGCATCCTGAGCCGAAGGGCCTGTATTGTGCTGTAGGTTTTCTATATTTCTATGTTTAATTTTAACTGAGTAAGAAATCATGTATTTAAATGAAATACAGAATAAATGAGAACATTATCAATACTACTGCAGTACTGGAAAAATTGTATTAGCTCCTAATAATTATCAACAGAGGCATTCATTCCATGCACATTGCTGTGTTGTTTTGATTTGTAAATGAGCAAAATCAGCGCAGGGCACCTAGTGAAGATAATGGAGTGCCTTCATACAATGCTTTTGACTATTGCATCTTACAAATCTTCAATTTCATTGTATCATTCAAGATGTTTGTCAATACCTTAATTCTTCATAGTTCCTAACTTGTTGCAGTAGTGAAATCATTTCATTTTCCCTCTGGCCATTTCCAGCATTCTGAGCCTGAATACTTGGAAGCACAGTGAGCAAGACATTTCTGAATTGACATACTGCTTATTTCTTGCCAACTATCAGTGACAAATATCACTGCCTTTTGAAAAGACACACTTGCGCAACTGATGCAGTGTAAAACCTGTTCGTTATGAGCACAGTGTAACTTGCCTCACCCTGGCAAGTGAACAGGATTTAATAAAACTTGCAGGTACTGTAAAAACTTTGAGAGTCAAAAGGTGAGTCACTCCTTGCAGATTGCTCAGCCTCTTGAGTTTGTGGCTCTTCACTGTATTTAATGTGGTTGGACAGTTGCTTATCTGTGACAGCCCCCAGGGAGTTAGGCTCTCTTGTTGGAGATGTTTATTGTCTGCCACTTATGATTGTTATTTTCCATTTATCAATTCAAGCCTGAATTTTAGAACAGCGAACATAGAACATTACAGCACAATAAAGGCTCTTCATCCTATAATTTTGTGCCGACCCTTTAACCTACTCAAAGATCAATCGAATGCTTCCCTCCCATATAGTTCTCCATTATTCTTTTCATCCATGTGTCTATCAAAGTCTCTTAAAAGTCCCTAATGTATTATGCTTCTACCACTATGTAAAAAATATACCTGTCATACTCCCTATACTTTCCTCCAATCACCTTAAAATTGTGCCCTCTCATATTATCCCTGAGAAAAATTCATCAACTGTCCATTCCATCTATATCCCTTTACATCTTATACACCACTATCAAGTAACCTCTCATCCTCCATCACTCCAAAGAGAAAAGCCCTGGCTCATTCAACCTTTCCTCATAAGACATGCTCTCTAATCCAGGCAGCATTGTGGCAAATCTCCTCTGCACCCTCCCTAAAGCTTCCACATCCCTCCTATAATAAAGCGACCAGAACTGAACTGAATAGAAGTGTAGTCTAACCAGAGTTTAATAGAGCTGCAATGTTGCGTCTTGGCTTTTGAACTTTCTCCGGGTGCTCCAGTTTCCTCCCACAGTCCAAAGATGTATCAGTTGGTAGGGTACTTGGTCATCATGATTAGGCTGGGGTTAAATTGGGGGACTGCTGAGCAGCATGTCTCGAAGGCCCAGAAGGGCCTATTGTGCTGTATCCCAATAAATAAATAAAATAAGTTAATCTCCTGACTAATGAAGGACAGCACACTATACTCTTTCTTATCCACCCCATCAACTTGCATGGTAACTTTGAGGGATTTATGGACTTGAACCCCCAAGATCCTTCTTTTCCTCCACACAGCTAAGAATTCTGCCATTAGCTCTGTACATGCGACCAAGTTTGACCTTCCAAAGTGTATCACTTCACACTTTTCTGGATTGAACTCCATCTGCCACTTCTCAGCTCAAATCTGCTTCCTATCAATATCCTGCCTAATATACAACAATCTTCCATGCTATCCACAACTTCACCAACCTTCATGTCATCTGCAAACTTACTAACCCACCCTTCCATTTCCTCACCCAAGTCATTTATAAAAATAACAAAAAAACAGACCCATGCAGAACACCACTGATCATGACCTGCAGGCAGTATACATCTTCTACCACCTTCTGCATTCTGTAGCCAAAAGAATTCTGTATCCATACAGCAAAGCTTCTGTGGATCCCATTCCTCCGAACTTTCTGAAAGAACTTACCATGTGGAACCTTGTCAGACACCTTACTGATATATATCAATCCACTGCTCTACCTTCCTCAATGTGCTTTGTCACATCCTCAAAGAATTAGTTCAGGCTCATACGCATAACCTTCTCACAAAGCATACTGACTGTCCCTACAATGACCGTGCTCATAAATCCTGTCCCTAAGAATTTGCTCCAATAATTTTCTAAACACTGATGTAAGACTTACTGGTCTGTAATTCCCAGGATTATCCCTATTACCTTTCTTGAACAAAGGAATAACATTTGTTACCCTCCAATATTTGGTACTATTCGTGTGGCCAGTGAGGACTCAACGATCATCACTATCTATCCTGGTGTTTGTCAAAAGTTCCAACACATCCTCTTTCTTAACATCAACATGTTCCAGTGGATCAGCCTTTTATTCATCAAGGTCTTCTTGCTGCTGAACAGGGATGCGAAGTATTTATTAAGGACCTCCTCTACTTCCTGACTACAGGGACACGTTTCCTGTTTTATCCCTGATCAGTTCTACTTCACTCCAGTCATCCTTGTATACTTCATGTACATGTAGAACTCCTTGGGGTTTTCCTTAATTCAACTCACCAAGGCTTCTTATGTCGCCTTCTAGCTCTCCCAAGTCCCTTCTTAAGTTCCTTCCTGGCTACCTTACAATTCTCAAGATTCCTGCATGATCGTTGCTTCCTAAACGTAAAGAATTATGCTTGTTTCTTCCTCTTGTCGAGTTGGTGCACATCTCCTATCAAAATTCATTGCTTCACCCTACTACCCTTTCCCTGACTCGATGAGACAAACCTGTCCAGAACCCCATGCATGATCTCCCTAAACAACCTCCACATTTCCATTGTGCATTTACCTGAGTACGGTTCTTCCCAATTTATGGTCCCAAGTTCCCGTCTAATATCATTGTAATTCACCTTCCTCCAATTAAATATTTTTTGAGAGCATCTGCTCCTATCCCTGTAAAAAGCTATGGTAAAGGTCAAGGAGTTACAATCACTCTCTCCAAACCTTTCCTAATCAATATTAGGGAAGTTGAAATCACCTATGACAACAACCCTGTTATTTTTGTGCCTTTCCAAAATTTCCCTCGCAATTTACTCCTCAGTATCACTGTTGCTATTGGCATCAATGGAATGCTCCCAATAGAGCGCTTGCTCCCCTCCAGTTCTGACTTTCACCCACGCTGACTCAGTACATGATCCCTCAATGACGTCCTCTCTAAGTAACAAAGGTTTTCCAAATACTTATAAATTCAATCCCTAAGAATCCTCTCCAGTAATTTCCCTACCACTGACTGGTCTATAGCTTCCAGAAATATGACCTAAAATGTGATCAGATCTTCATGTAAGTCGTAAAACTAGATAAAGAGAACCCAATTAAATAAGTAATACAAAAAGCATCATACTTGTTCATTTATTTATTGAGAAAAATTATCCAATATTGCATGTATTTGTTGGAAAAGGTATATAAACCTCAGGGGTAATGTCTTCTACAGAAGCTATTTGGAGTCAAGTGTTCCAATCAACAAGATCAGAGTGGAGGTGTGGGTTGTAGAAGTGCACTGTCCTGTTAAAAAAAAAAAGACACAAAGTCAGAATCTACTCTTCTCAAGAAAGATCTGTTTATGTGCACCATGCCTCGATCGAAACAACTTTCAGAGAACTTTAGAGAAGAACTATGAAGATAGATGAAGCTGGGAAAGGCTACAAAAGCATTTCTAAAGACCTGTGTTTTCATCTGCTCACACTAAGAGAAATTGCCTACAAATGGAGAAAGTTCAGTACTGTGGCTGCTCTCCCTAGGAGTGGGCATCCTGCAAATATCACACCAAGAGCACAACATGCAAGGCTGAAGGAGGGTGACAGCAAAAGACCTGCAGAGATCTCTAAAACTTGCTAAAGTCTCTGTTCATGTGTCCACTATAAGAAAAACCCTGAACAAGAATGGTGTTCATGGAAAGACATCACATAGGAAACCACTCCTCTCCAAAAACCATTGCACCACCTCTCAAGTTTGCAGAAGACCTGATCAGATGTTCTCTAACACTTCTGGTACAACATTCTGTGGACAGATGAGACAGAAGATGAACTTTTTGGCAGAAATACACATTGCTGTGTTTGGAGGGAAAAGGGCACTGCACACCCAACACCAAAACCTCATCCCAACTGTGAAGCATAGTGGAAGGAGCATCATGGTTTGGGGCTGCTTTGCTGCCTCAGGGCCTGGACGGCTTGCAATCACTGAGCGAACAATGAATTCCAAATTGTATCAAGACATTTTACAGGAGAATGTTAGGACAGCAGTCCTTCACCTGAGGCTTAATAGAAACTGAATAATGTAACAAGACAATGATCAGGAAGACAAAAGTAACTCAACAACAAAGGTTTAAAAAGAAGAAAATTCATGTTTTGGAATGGTTGTGTCAAAATCCTGACCTTAATCTTACAGAAATATTGTGGAAGTAGTTGAAGCAAGCAGTTCATGCAAGGAAGCCCATCAGTATCCCAGATTTGAAGGACTTTTCCAAGGAGGAATGGCCTAACATTCCTCCAAGTCGATGAGCTGGACTGATCCACATTTACCAGAAACATGTGGTTGAAGTTATTGCTGTAAAAGAGGGTCACACCAGTTACTGAAAGCAAAGTTCACATACTTTTTCCAACAAATACATGTAATATTGGATAATTTTTCACAATAAATGAATGAACAAGTATAATGTTTTTGTGTTATTTTATTGGGTTACCTTTATCTAGTTTTATGACTTGCATGAAGATCTGATACTTTAGATCACATTTATGCAGAAATAGAGAAAATTCTACATGGTTCACAAACTTTCTCGCACCACCATTGCTGTCCTGTACTCTGTGCAGTTGATCTTTAAGCGCCCTCCATATGTCAGATGTGGGCTTGCCCAAAAACATCTGTTACTATTTACATCTCCCTAATTGTTGCTTAATACTCTTGTAATTTACGTTAGCTCCAATTTAATACTCTACTACAGGTTTATGCTTATCCTTGCCTGTAGCTATCTAAAGGAGTTGTGATAACTTCCCAAATTGTACTTCCACTGAAAGCCTGTCACCTTGTAAGGTTCATTATCCAACATCAGGTCCAGTATAGCCCTTTCTCTTCTGGACTATCTACATATTGATTTATGAATCTTTCCTATATTCATCTGACAAATTGTGCCCCATATAAAACTCTTGAATTAAGAAGGTCCCAGTCTGCATAGGTTGAAGTCACCCACTACAACAAACCTATTGTTTTTATACCGTCCCTTACCCTGCCTTCCTGTCTGTTCTTTATTGTCCTGTTGGTGGGTGTCAGTAATTTTATTCCATCAGACTGTAATTGTACCTTCCTTATTTTTGATCTGTACCCATATACACTCAGTGGATGTACCCTCCATTACTCACCTTCCAGGTTAATCCCTGATTAATAGTGCATCGTCCTCTCTCCCACCGCACACCTTGCCTCCTCTATCTTTTCTAAAGATGTTAAAACTCTGGAACATTAAACATACATTCCTGTCCCCCTCTCAACCAGGTCTCTGTTATGATTGCAACATCACAGTTTCACTTACTGGTCTATGCTTCAAATTCATCATTCTTACCCTTAATATTCTTAGCATTAAAGTAGACACACTTCAACCCAACCCCACCATCCCATTGTGTCTATAACCTTGCTCCTGCCTGTTCTTACTGGTTATGACATCTACGTTCCTCTGAATCAATCTGCTTTCTGGCCTAGTGCTTTGTTTCCCATCCTCATGCCAATCTATTTTGAATCCCAAATAGCACTACCAAACTAATACTAAGATAGTCATAGTCATACTTTATTGATCTCGGGGGAAATTAGTTTTCGTTACAGTTGCACCATAAATAATTAAGTAGTAATAAACCATAAATAATTAGATAGTAATACGTAAGTTATGCCAGGAAATAAGTCCAGGACCAGCCTATTGGCTCAGGGTGTCTGACCCTCCAAGGGAGGAGTTGTAAAGTTTGATGGCCACAGGCAGGAATGACTTCCTATGATGCTCAGTGCTACATCTCGGTGGAATGAGTCTCTGGCTGAATGTACTCCTGTGCCCACCCAGTACATTATGTAGTGGATGGGAGACATTGTCCAAGATGGCACGCAACTTGGACAGCATCCTCTTTTCAGCGCACCACCGTCAGAGAGTCCAGTTCCATTCCCACAACATCACTGGCCTTACGAATGAGTGTGTTGATTCTGTTGGTGCCTGCTACCCTCAGCCTGCTGCCCCAGCACATACCAACAAACATGATCGCGCTGGCCACCACAGACTTGTAGAACATCCTCAGCATGCACTGTGACACATCATCAGTGATGTAACCTGGGGTCATTGGGTGTTTCGGGTCTTGCAACATCAGACACTCTCACGCAGGCGATCCAGCCAGGGTTAATCAGGCCCTGGGTTGTGTTCCAGCAGCATCAGTCCATGGGTCACACCTCTTGATCCATAGCCATCTGGAGGCTTGCTCAGCAGCCTCTGTGGCAGTCCTGGTGTCTCTTTTATTTGCAAACCCCCGTAATACCTAGGAGGGAGTAGGTTCTGCATAGCAAGCAGCCAGCAAAACCTCTACAACCCACCTCTATAGGCTTGCATCGTGCCCTCCACCCCTGTCTCTGACACTGCTTTACCACCACCTGGTATTTGGCTTTCTTACGTTAAAATGCCTCCTCAATCCGGTCTTCCTTAGGAATTGTCAGTTCTACCGTGACCACCTACTTTGAGGTTTCTGACAGAATGAACACGTCATGCCTCAGGGATGATATGACGAAGTCTGAATACTGGCTATCATCCCTTTACTGATGCAGAATCTTGGCCTGAAATGTTTACTACCTCCTTGCTTTCACAAATGCTGCTTAATCTGCTGAGTTCTTCCAGCAGTTTACTTTTTGCCCAAAATTTCAGCAGCTGCGGTCTCTTGTCTCTAACCATAATAACTAATTGGAGAGGATTATTGAACTGCTAAGGTATGCACAAGAAACAAAATTGATGATGAAATGTAAATAATTCAAGCTTTTGTAATAATTAAATATTCATTTTCTTTTAAAGTCTAAAGGGTTTTTGTCAGGAAGTGAATAATTCATCAGTTCTTTCTGTAAGAAGTGCTACTTTCATAAGCTCTAATACAAGCATCAGGGCTTCAAAATGTCTTGAGGGTGTCCACTTCATTATACAAACGTGACTGTCCTAACATTCAAAAACCTCTCAAAATGTATTTAATTTGCAGTGATCAGATTTTGCGCATTAATAAAACAGTAATATTACTAGCAATAGGTGATAACTGTAATTAAATGCAATAGGCCAGATTGAAATAACATTTGAAGTTAAAGAGATATACCACACTGAAAACATACATTGAAAATTAATCTAAAGACTTGACATTAAAATAATCTGCTGATGATAATGGTTGACTCCGGTAGAAGACAGGGAGGGAGGAGGTGGTGTCTGAAGTAACAGGTGGTGGCAGGGAGGGAGAACCAGGTGATATTGTGCCATATCTGATTAGACCAAATGTATTTTCTTGTTTAGTTACTGGTTGTGCTATCTGCAAATTGGGCTTATGCATTTTCACTTTGAAAAGTCTGTAAAAAACACATGTTCAATGTGAAACTTGCTTCACAGCAGAGCTTGAACGAGTAATTTAATTTCAGTATTAATTTAACACCACTTAAATATGCTCATGATAATCCTTCCAGCACAAGGTCACTAATATAAGAGTCCTTAGTAAGGGTGGCAGCATGAACAAACATCAATCTTATGATGACAGTTGTTAGGTTTAATTTCAATCCAGTAACATATGGAGGAAATTCGTGTTGTTCTTGGAAAAGAAATATCAACCTATTTAAAAATAAAATGGTTTACAATTCTGCCAAAGAGGGGAAGAAGATGAACTTAGTCATATGAAAGTTACAGGCAAGGTTTCTGGAAATCACTGCCTGGCATCCAATCTAGATAACTGCTGGTTTTAAAATAGCAAAATTGGAGAGCAAAATTGAAATTGTAAATTGTTCATTGTGGCATTATCAGATGAGAAGTCATCCAGAAAACTACTGTTCTGCTTGTTTATAGGACTGTGGAACCTGAAGGGGAGAATGGTAACTGTTTAGATGGTTTTCTAAAGTTGTTTTAAAAACTGACTTTTTAATCCTCCATAATCACATTTTTACATTTATCACAGTTTTGAGGTGGCATCTCACCTGTGATTACCCTAGCATAGCAGACAACACCTATAGCTCCTTTTGTGCTGGGGTATTTAAAGAGTTGTTAACTGCCACCAGTGACTTAGTGCCAATCAGCCTGAAGAAAAGCAGCTAGCCTATTTCTTCCTTGCATTATTATTTTACATATAGTTCCAGGGGATAGCACTTGGAAAGCTGTAACCCTCCCATGCATGGAAAGATACTTTTGCCCTTGAGAGAGAAAAGAAAAGCAGTGTAAATCTGCTTTTATTCTTTTGACTATTTGCTTGCAGATGACTGCACAGCCTTAACTACTTAAAGAATGGTAAGAATGCAATCTGTGCTGTCTTGGGGATAACTGGAGGAAATAAAACAGATGTGGTTGAAGAGATACTAGACAAGGACAAATAGGAAGGAGGGAAGAGAGTAGTGGTTGGGTTTAATGAAGTTTGGCTTAGACTGAGCGACCTGCATCTGTGCTATAAATTCTGTGCACAAACTTTGTGGATTGGTAAGTCTACATCACATTTGCTGTCAGAAGAAGCAGAAATAGTAACTACTTCCTGATAAAGCTAATGAGGAGAAGAAAGGAAGACTTTTTTTTTAGTGTTTTGGGAAGAGTGCAAGATTGTGTATACAGTTGACACACGTGATGGACCAAATGATCTCTTGGTGCTGTAACATGTATGATTCTAGAAAATAGCTGTATTAGTGATTTCAAATTTTATAGTGTACAGTGGATTTGGTTCCCCTCCTTTGCAAGTTTATAGACCATAATAGAAATAAAATTGTATCATGACTATTTTGCACTTCTTTTCTTATAATCCTGAACAAATTTCTTAAAAGTAAATACTATTTAATTTATGCAAATCTTATAACTAGTTTTCTTTCTCCAAAACTGAAAGTTCACTTAAATATACTTGGAAATAAGCATGAATGCAAATTTATATTATCAACATTATTTGTCACGCATGGATTACATCTTCATAACAAGCAAGAATTTTTTCTTTCGAAGTTCTATTTGGAATGGATATTTTATGAGTCTTGATCAGTTCTGTGTTTAAAGGGGAGTTAAGGTGTTGGAAAAGGTATGTCCCTAAGGGAGTTTAATTAAATCTTTCACCATGGAAGCAGGCTCTTGGTTTATTGCAGATGTGCTTGTTTTTTTTTCTTGCTTGTAGTTCTGATTCCTTGCCCCCTTTTAACAAGCAATTCTCTAAAGAACTGTGAACTCTTAATTCAGCAAGTCTTGTGGTAGAACATGGTGCATTCTTTATAAGTGCAAACCTTTATTTAAGTTCAGCTCTATAGTGGATAGTTGTTAGTTGTCAAAGATTATGTCGAATATTACAGGCCTCGATAGAGTGGATGTCGAGAGGATTTTTCCTATAATGGGGGAGTCTAAGACCATAGGACATAGCCTCAGAATAGAGGGATGTCCATTTAGACCAGAGATGAAGAGGAATTTCTTTAGCCAGAGAATGGTTAATCTGCGGAGTTCATTGCGACAGGTGACCATGGAGGCTAAATCATTGGGTATATTTAAGGCAGAGGTTGATAGATTCTTGATTACTCAGAATGTGAAGGGATACATGGAGAAGGCAGGAAATTGGGCTGAGAGGGAAAATTGATCAACCATGATGAAATGGCGGAGCAGGCTCTATGGGCCAGATGGCCTAATTCTGCTCCTATAGCTTTTGGTCTTGTATGAATAGCTATGTTGAGCATTTTAATTGACTGTATTTATTTTTTTTTAAACAGACAGAAAGGTTCAGATGCATCATGGAGAAATGACCAAGAGCCCCCACCTGAGGTGAGTTGGTTCCAGTTGATAGTTTTTCTCCATAGTTGCAGAGCAATGTATTTTCAGTTCATTGAATACCGTAATACTCAAACTGAAGGAATGAAAATGCCACCATGTACTTTGCTTTGTTTGCCCAGATCCCATCTTTTGTAAGCTTTGAACAGCTGTCATGAGGGAGTCCAACTAAGTAAACATTCAGTGAGTTTATTATACATTCTTATACTGTTGCTAGGTCCCTGCCCTGAAAAAACATGAACATTCCCTGTAGGTACTTTAGTATGAGTCAAACAGCAGAGGCGAGAGATTGCACTACTCTTCTTATCACCAGGTTTGATTGTAACTAATCTCTCAAATATTTGCAGGCTTTTATTGCGAGGGATATGTTCCATACAAATAGTCTTGGTACAATTACAGAGTGCACTTATGATGACCCTCTTTGATTATGGCATGCAGTTTGGTTTTCCCTGTTATATGGAGGATGTGTTTCATTGGAGGCAGCCAGAGGGGTATATTTATGGTATTAAAGGGCTGATATGTGATGAAAAGTTGAAGAAATTGGGGTCATGCTCGTTTCAGTATAGAAGGATGAGAGGTAAATGTACAGAAATCTGAGGGGGATTAACATGGTGAATGCTGAGAGGACGTTTCCTGTACTGGGAGTACCTGGAACTAGAGAGGTATAGATTTCAAATAAGGAGTTGCCCATTTAAATAGAGATTAGACGAAATTTCTTCTCTGGTTATGAATTAGACCTCAAGATACAGGAGCAGAAGTATTCCTTTCAGCCCATCAAAACTTTTCTGCTATTCAATCATGGGCTAATTCAATTCTTCCAGTCATCCCTGCTGCCCTGCCTTCTCTCCATACCCTTTGATGCCCTGGCTAATCAAGAATCTATCTATCTCTTCCTTAAATACACCCAGTGACTTGGCCTCCACAGCCGCTCGTGGCAACAAATTCCACAGATTTACCACCCTCTGACTAAAGTAATTTCTCCGCATCTCAGTTTTAAAAGGACGTCCTTCAATCCTGAAGTCGTGCCCTCTTGTCCTAGACTCCCCTACCATGGGAAATAACTTTGCCATATCTAATCTGTTCAGGCCTTTTAACATTCAGAATGTTTCTATGAGATCCCCTGTCATTCTCCTGAACTCCAGGGAATACAGCCCAAGAGCTGTCAGACGTTCCTCATATCGTAACCCTTTCATTCTTGTGAATCTTCTCTGAACCCTCTCCAATGTCGTTATATCCTTTCTAAAATAAGGAGCCCAAAGCTGCACACAGTACTCCGTGTGGTCTCATGAGTGCCTCTTACAGCCTCAGAATCACATCCCTGCTGTTATATTCTATACCTCTAGAAGTGAATGCCAACATTGCATTTGCCGCCTTCACCACCGACTCAACCTGGAGGTTAACCTTTAGGGTATCCTGCACAAGGACTTCCAAGTCCCTTTGCATCTCTGCATTTTGAATTCTCTTCCCATCTAAATAATAGTCTGCCTGTTTATTTCTTCCACCAAAGTGCATGACCATGCACTTTCCAACATTGTATTTCATTTGTCACTTCTTTGCCCATTCCCCTAAACTATCTAAGTCTCTCTGCAGGCTTTCTGTTTCCTCAACACTGCCCGCTCCTCCACCTATCTTTGTATCATCGGCAGATTTAGCCACAAATCCATTAATCCCATAGTTCAAATCATTGACATACATTGTAAAAAGCAGCAGTCCCAACACCGACCCCTGTGGAACTCTGCTGATAACCGGCAGCCAGCCAGAATAGGATCCTTTTATTCCCACTCTCTGTTTTCTGCTGATCAACCAATGCTCCACCCATGCTAGTAACTCCCCTGTAATTCCATGGACCCTTATCTTGCTAAGCAGCCTCATGTGCAGCACCTTGTCAAAGGCCTTCTGAAAATCCAAGTACACCATGTCTACTGCATCTCCTTTGTCTACCCTGCTTGTAATTTCCTCAAAAAATTGCAGTAGGTTAGTCAGGCAGGATTTTCCTTTCAGGAAACCATGCTGGCTTTGGCCTGTCTTGTCATGTGCCTCCAGGTACTTCGTAATCTCATCCCTAACAATCGATTCCAACAACTTCCCAACCACTGATGTCAGGCTAACAGGTCTATAGTTTCCTTTCTGCTGTCTCCTACCCTCTTAAATAGCGGAGTAACATTTGCAGTTTTCCAGTCATCCAGTACAATGCCAGAGTCTTATCGATTCTTGAAAGATCATTGTTAATGCCTCTGCATTCTCCCCAGCTACTTCCTTCAGAACCTGAGGGTGCATCAAATCAATTGTTTGATTTCTGTACCTCAGAGAGTTGAAGAGTCAGACTCTGGATCGACTCTCGGTGCAGGTTGACAGACGTTTAGACCATAAGGTGTTTGAGGAGGTTTGTGGATTGAATGGGAAATTATTGTTGAGGGCAGTATTAAATCAGCCATGATCTTACTAAATTACTCGAGGCCAGTCATCCTTCCATATTTCCATATTATTCTTACAATGTAGGAGACTGTTTTGAACCATCAAGTTTGTGCTGTCACAGGGCAATTGCAGTCCCATTCCCAACACACTCAGCTTTTTCCCTGTAATCTGTTATCTTCTTATACCCATCAGTTCTGCACAGATTCGACCCCTCATCTTCATGCTGGCGATAATTTACATTGGCCATTTAAACTACCAATCTGTATGTCCTTGGTATAACAATTAAACCAGATGGTCACAGTGGGAATACGTAAGCTCTACATGGGGTTCACCACTGGTCAGAATCGAACTCGGGCTGCGGTAGAAGTGAGGCAGCAGCTTCACTGACTGTGCTTACCTTTATGAGTCAAGGGAGAGGGGAAAACTTTAAACAGGATATGAAGGAAAAAGGATATGTGGATATATGATAATGGATATATGGATTAAGCTTCCAAGGAAAGTGGTAGCTTTAGGTACAATTTTAGCTAGTCCATGTCTCTGAACCACACAGGAATCCTGGTTTTACCAATTGTTTTTTATAGCAATAAATATTCAATATAGCAATAGTTTCAGCATGAGGCCCCAATAAACATTAAGGAATTCTTCCTCACTTGATATTACTCTTCATAATAAGTACGCGATTTCTCTCATTCAAAATTATTTTCCCTTTTTCCTTCATCTAATCTCATACGGAAATTTAAAAAACACAGTACATGCATGATAGGGCTTCAAAATTAAATTCTGCTTGAACCATTACAAGAAACATTTGCAGAAACTAGCATGCTGTGCATTTTATTATAAGTTTAATGCTTTCATCTTTTACTTTCAGAATAGAATAAGGAGTACTCGTTTAGGCTTAATGGAATGGTTTGAATTTGCAACTTCCATTTGCAGTATTAAAAAAATTAGATTCCTGTGTCTCACTTCAATAAAAGGAATAACAATGTGGCTTAAACGTCAATGACCTTCGTTCAATGATCAATGTTTTTATTTACACAGTTTTTTGAAATTAATTTTGGGCACTAGTGGAATCAATTGATTTAAAATTATGAAACACTACATTGAAATGCATTAACTAAGTATCATCTGACAATTTTTAACAAGGTAAGATGAACTTATCAGTTAGTTTTCCAATATATAAATGCTTTACCTTATTAGAGGATGTAATGCTAAAGCTTTTTGTACTCCAATCAAAAATTGCTATGTGCATCGAATTGAAGCTTTTGTTTAGAATCCCATAGAGTGCAGATTCTTTATAGATTGGATTCCAAGGATAGGATATCTATTTTATCATTAATTCTGTGATCCTTGATTTATAATTTCTGAAATTTTCCTTGACCATATCGTAGTGGCTGCAAATTCTAACTGCCAAACTGAAACCTTTGAAACAACACGCATGGAGGAACTCAGCAGGCCAGGCAGCATCTATTTATCTTTTCTGTGTAAGGCATTTATTTCCCCAGGGCTAATGGAAGAACACATTTAAAACAAAAATATCGGCTGCTAATGCAGCACATTGATGCAGCCATTAGTGCTTCTGCCTCACAGTTCCAGGGATCTGTGTTCGACCCTGGTATTGACAGGATTGTGGACTTTACACATTCTCTCTGTGACTGTGCAAGTTTCCTCTGGGTGCTCCAGTTTCCTTCCATATCTCAAATACATAATGGTAAATTAATTGGATATGGTAAATTACTGCTTCTGTGATTACTTTTAATGTGACAGGATTGAAATATTACTGACTTGTTAGTTTGACTTAATTTAGAGGCAGGATATAAGAAGATGCAGTCTTGATCAATATGCACAGGATGCATTGTGATCTCTGGAAAAGTATACCATAGACATAGTTCCATTCTTTTGCTGAAGTCCAGTTAGCATGGTATACAGTGCCTTTGTTCACATAAATAAGAATTACAACTAGGGATTTTGATCAATTTAATTGAGAATTTTTATTTGTGAATAACATGTTCCATTTTTCCGCAGTGGAGCCCAAATTTAGGGATAATTTTAAAGCATGAAAAACTAATTTAAAAACTGGAATATCAGCACTTCAAAAGTATTCATTCCCCTTTGCTTAGGACTTAGTTAGGCCATATTTGCAGCTATTACAGCCAGCAGTCTTTTTGGATAAGTCTCTATTAGCTTTGCACCGTGTGATGGAGCAAAATGAGCCTCTGGCAATGATCTTTGCATCATCAATGGGGACGGGAGAGATTCCGGAGGATTGGAGGGTTACGGATGTTGTTCCCTTATTCAAGAAAGGGAGTAAAGATAGCCCAGGAAATTATAGACCAGTGAGGCATACTTCAGTGGTTGGTAAGTTGATGGAGAAGATCCTGAGAGGCAGGATTTATGAACATTTGGAGAGGCATAATATGATTAGGAATAGTCAGCACAGCTTTGTCAAAGGCAGCTAGTGCCTTATGACCCTGATTGAATTTTGTGAGGGTGTGATTAAACACATTGATGAAGGTAGAGCAGTAGATGTAGTGTATATGGATTTCAGCAAGGCATTTGACAAGGTACCCGTGCAAGGCTTATTGAGAAAGTAAGGAGGCATGGAATCTAAGGGAACCTTGCTTTGTGGATATAGAACTGGCTTGCCCACAGAAGGCAAAAAGTGGTTGTAGACGGGTCATATTCTTCATGGAGGTCGGTGACCAGTGGTATCCCTCAGGAATCTGTTCTGGGACCCCTACTCTTTGTGATTTTTATAAATGACCTGGATGAGGAAGTGGAGGGATGGGTTAGTAAATTTGCTGATGACACAGAGTTTGAGGGGTGTTGTGGATAGTGTGGAGGGCTGCTGGAGGTTACAACGGGACATTGATAGGATGCAAAACTGGGCTGAGAAGTGGCAAATGGAGTTCAACCCAGATAAGTGTGAGGTGGTTCATTTTGGTAGGTCAAATATGATGGCAGAATATAGTGTTAATGGTAAGACTCTTGGCAGTGTGGAGGATCAGAGGGATCTTGGGGTCCAAATCCATAGAGCACTCAAAGCATGATGAGAGGGATTGGTTGTGTGGATAGTAAGAGGCTTTTTCCCAGCACTGAAATGGCTAGCACGAGATGGCACAGTTTTAGGGTGCTTGGAAATAGGTACAGAGGAGATGTCGGGGTTAAGTTTTTATGCAGACAGTGGTGAGTGCATGGAATGGGTTGCCGGTGATGGTGATAGAGGTGGATATGATAGGGTCTTTTAAGAGACTCCTGGATAGGTACATGGATCTTAGAAAAATAGAGGGCTATGGGTAACCCTAGGTAACTTCTAAGGTAAGGACATGTTTGGCACAGCTTTGTGGGTCGAATGGCCTATATTGTTCTGTAGGTTTTCTATGTTTCTATTCCTCCTTGTAAGATTGTTCAAGCTGTGCCAGGTTAGCTGGGGAGTGGCGGTGGACTGCAGTCTCGAGGTCTTCTCAAAGATATTCCATTGGATTAAGGTTAGGATTCTGACTGGGCCACTCAATTGCATTCGTCTTCTTCATTGTTGCTCTGGGTCCTTGTCCTGCTGAAAGATGAATTTACTCCCCAGATTAAGCTTTCTGACAGAGGCTAGTAGGTTTTTATCCAGAATCTCTCTGTATTTAGCAGCATTTATCTTCCCATCAACGCTGACCAGGTTTCCAGTCCTTGCTGCTGAAAAGCATCCCCATAGCATGATGCTACCTCCACCATACTTTACAGTAGGGGGGTGTGTACTGGCTGAATTGCAGTATTAGATTTACCCCACATGTACCACTAGTGTGGAAGCCAAAACATTCCCCTTTAGTCTCATCCGACCGCAAGACCTTCTTCCACATTTTTACAGTATTTTCTAAGTGCTGCTTTGCAAAGTCTTTATGGGCAAGGATATCCTTTTTTTTGGCCAGGGTTTCCTCCTTGCCACTCTTCCATAAATACCCTTTTTGTGCAAGGCCTTTAGGGTTTGTGGAGCCATGAACTTCATTTCCAGTTACAGCCAATGACTTTTGCAGTTCACTCAGAGTGACCATTGGCATCACAGTAGCCTGTCATAAAAGTGCCATTCTTTTCTGGTGACTAAGTTTAGAGGGGTGGCCTGACCCAGGGAAGATAGCTGTGACTTCATATTTTTTTCCCACTTTTTCATGATGACTACACTGAGCTCCGAGATATGTTCAGTGAAAAGGTCTTGTATCCTTTCCCAGTTTTGTGCTTCTCTGTTATCATTTTTCTGACTTGACAAAAGAACATTCAAGATTTTATTTTGGTTTGTCTGTTGAAAATATACTATATTGTTGGACCTTACAGAGAAAGGGATGTTGATTCTTATGAATTCATTGAAAACAGGTGATCCTCCAATTTTCTACATCAACAAATTGGAAGAGCTAGTAAGGTAATAGATATATTGTGCCTGAGGAAATTTACCATAATAATTACAAAGGGGGTGGATACTTTTTCAGTCTCTCAATTTTGGTTTTTAATTTTTAGTAAATTCTTGACAGGTTAACACATTTTTCTTTTGATTTGACATGATGTTTTGTAGATTAGCTCAAAAATCCTGATTCAATATATTTTAAATTCAGAAACTGAGACAGTAAAATATGAAAATAGTGGCGGGGCTGAATACTTTTCAAGGCACTGTATGTCGACATTTAACAAACTTCTGGGAATTTCATCAAGCTCCCACACAAATGATAGGATTGTTACTTGTAGGATTTTAGGTTGATAATGCATTATCCTGAAATGTAATTATTACTACATGTGCAATTCTGCATGGGTATCTGTTATTGTTCACTAAATACCGACACTAAGGTTGTATGGCAACTTTTAGAATAGTTTTAGAGATTACCTGTAAGATCCCAGTAAATAAGAAAATTAATGGTAAGAAGGATTTGGATCTTTTTTATCAGCTTTTACTTAGATAAATGTAATGCAAATACTTCACCTTGGGCACTTCCAGTGCACAGAGAACTGACTTCTCAAGGCTCCTTGGTGGGTGATAGAACTGCCTGGTAATGTGTACGAGTCTATATGGTTGGTGTCCAGGGTCTCAAGGCTTTTGTTTTCAAATAAAACAAAGTGATAGTTGCATTACCTGAGGCTTTGAGATAAACAAGGAACTTGGGGTCAATTTCAAAGTAATGACAGAATGGGATACAATCAAAGTGCAGCTTTTAATTGGATAGATTAGAGAGGATGCTGAGGCATAAGACCCACTTTTAGTTTTCTGAAACAAGTTGTCAGAGTATGGAATGAATATGCGTTTCTATAAGCATTCAAGGGGGCCTGAATTAATTCCAGAGTCATTAATGGAGTTGCATATTATGGAAGTCAGAGAGGTGCATATAATTATTGATATAATTATTGTACTCTCCAGTTACTACAGTTTTCTAGAAACATAGTTACCTTCTGGAAATGACTGTTGGATTTTCTCAGTGTTCTCTTCAATTGGTCTGATATTGGTATCTATATTTTTGGATTTGCCAAGAAATTACATAGGAGTGAAGGCAGGGGGTTCAACAGAAGTTATGCCATTTTACTCAGTCAAGCTTGATGAGGTAGGTATTTTAAACCTCTTTTTTAATTACATGGATCATTCAAATTGAATCCTATTACAAAATTATACCTTTTTTTCCAGGTACTAGTGGAAAAAAAATGCTCTTTTTGATCTAAATTTCTTTACGTGTCAGCAGAGTATTAACTGGCATGGAAAATTAAGGTAGTCAGTTCCTATTATAACTGTTTTAAGTTTTAATGATCCCTTACCAGAATCTAGATATTGAAAGCTTTTAATTCCTCTGCCAGTCAAATACTGTACATGGAAAAGGAGCAACCTTTTGTCTTCGTGAAACAGATATGGTAGTTCCCTTGTTTAAAAAAGCCCTCTGGTGTTCCTACTGAATAAAGACCACTTTAATGTTAAATGTGCTGACAGTTATAAGGTTTGTTCAGTGACTCTGCATTATGCCAAATCCGATATCAGATTTGTGTGCTAATTATTCATTTAGTATTACAATTGTGAATTTGACCTGTGTGATTTCAGAGCTAATTTTCTGTTTCTGGGTGTTAGTAATCCAGTGTAATTTCATAATAGGAATTAATCCAAACAGGTAGAAATCTCAGTGTTAAAACCACTACTTCTATATCAGTGGCGAAGAATGAGTTGAAACGTCAAAGTTCCTTCTCAATCTCCCAGTTGATCTCCAGTTTGCTGGTTTTTAATTTTGCCTGGTGAACAGAGCTCACAGCATGGAAACAGGCCCTTTTCTCACTGAGTCCATGTCAACAGTCAACCACCTAATTACACTAATCCCTCATTGATGCCTTTTTTACAAATGCAAGAGAAAGTTTGTGAACCCTTTGTGGTTACCTGGTTTTCTGCATTAGTTACTTATAAAGTGTAGTCTGATCTTCATCTAAGTCACAATAATAGACAAACACAATCTGCCTAAACTAGTAACACACAAACAATTGTACTTCTTGTTGTCAGTACTGAGTACACTGTGAACAACGTGCAATGCTGAGGAGGTGATAAAGAACCCGATTAACAGCAAAAGACCTGCAGAAATGCCTAAAACTTGCTGAAGTCTCTGTTCATGTGTCCACTGCTAAGAAGAAACACTGAACAAGAATGGTGCTCATGAAAGGACACATTGCTGCATGTCTCAAGTTTGCAGAAGACCACCTGGATGCTCCACAATGCTTCTGGGACAGTGTTCTGTAGACAGATGAGACAAAAGTTGAGCTTTTGGAGGAAAAAGGGCACTACACACCAATACCAAAATCTCATTCCATCTATGAAGCATCGTGGAAGGAGCATCATGGTTTGGGACTGCTTTGCTGCCGCAGGGCCTGGGCAGCTTGCAGTCATTGAGGGAGCAATGAATTCAAAATTGTATCAAGACATTTTACAGGAAATTGTCAGAGTAGCGATCCTTCACCTGAAACTTAATAAAAGTTGGATGATGCAACAAGACAATGATCCAAAACACAAGTGAATCAACGACAGAATGGTTTAAAAAATATTAAAATTTGTGTTTTGGAATAGCCAACTCAGACCTTAACCCAATTGACATGAGCTGAAGAGGGCTTTTATTCAAGGTACCCGAAAATATTGATGAACTGAAACTGTTTTGTATGGAAGAATGGTCTAAAATTCCTCCTCGCCATTGTGCAAATCTGATCAGTAGCTACAAGAAATGTTTGGTAGAGGTTATTGTTTCTAAAGGAGCTTCTACCAATTATTAAATACAAGGGTCCACATACTTTTCTCTAGCCTGGACTATGAATGATTAAATAATATGTTCAATAAAGACATGAAAAGTACTATTGTTTGTGTGTTATTAGTTTAGGCAGATTGTGCTTGTCTACTATTGTGACTTGGATGAAGATCAGACCACATTTTATGAGTAATTAATGCAGAAAACCAGGTAATTGCAAAGGGTTCACAAACTTTTTCTTGTAACCGTAATTCTCTACACATTCTCATCATTTCCCTTCACAATCAATAGCAACGTACAGGGGTCATTTACCTCCAAAGCCTCGAATTTTTGGGATATGAGAGGAAACCACATTGTCAAATGACAGTTTTAAATTTGGCCGTGTCTTTGTTAGGGATTTCAATGCTGTTTCTATTCTGAAAGGAAGGTTATGGACTTTCTTTCTTGGACATTGCACCAGCGGAATTACATTTGTAAAATTAAACATGGAACAAGTATCCACTCAATGCTTAAGCAAGCATCAACAAATCATTGTCCCATGTCAAAGCCAATCAAAACTGAAAACACAAGGCCACAAGACATAAGAGCAGAATTAGGCCATCAGCCCATCAAGTCTGCTCCACCGTTCTATCATGGGCTGATTTTTATCACACTGAACGTCATTCTCCTGCCTTCTCTTCCATAACTTTTGACAACCTTTCTAATCAAGGAACTGTCAACCTCCGCTTTAAATATACCGAATATACAGATTCACCACCCTCTGGCTAAATAAATTCCGCCTAATCTTTAAGAATCATTTGCATAGTATAAGATTGCAGGCTCAAAATGCTCCATAGAGGAGCAATGCCAGCTGTTCCCCTAGAGCAGGAGTTCCCAACCTGAGGCTTGCAGACCCCTTGCTTAATGGTATTGGTCCATGGCATAAAAAATGTTGGGAACTTCTACACTAGAGATTACTAGTTGTTTACTTGCAGTGTGTGAAATGGAAACAATATGAAGACCAAAGATGCTCAGATCAGACCACCTATGTGGGAAGTAAAACAGAGATGCTGTTTCAGTTCAAAGAGCCTCTGTCAGGAGGAGAGAAGAGAAGTATCTTTCACTGCAGAGAGGGTGGGGATGTGTCTAAGAGATAAAACCGAAGTGACATTGGGGGTAATCTGTAAGGTCACCTGGTACATGAGTGAACAGGAGCAGTTTGCGAGTGAAAACATGGTCAAAAGAATGTAATTGTGAAATGCAGAGTAGAAAGACATGTCCGGGCGGGTCAGGCTGGGGACATCTCCACTTCCAGAGAGGTGAGGAGGGGTTGAGTTAAAAATGGAGGAGAAAAACCAAGATGAGCTAATATGAATTGAGTTACTTTGTCACTTAAATATCATGAGGTGATTTGAATTAGCTACTGCCATAAAACCTTCAAAGCTGGAGGTAATGCCTTATCAAAATTGATTTTAAAATAATAAAGATTTTCTTTTATTAACCTATTGAAATTTTAGTCAGAGAAATAAATATTTATCAGGGACATAGGTCTTATGTTGACGGAAAATCTTGCATTTGTATAGTATCTTATCAAGTCTAAGACATCTTAAAATGCCTCACAAAATGTGAACTGGATTCAAATGCATTGCAGGATGTTAGGCAGTTATAGTCAGTTGTGTGTGTGCTAGCACCCTATACAAATTATCTTTCCACAGTGTTGATTAACAGTCTAAATCAACAAGCTCCAAAACCTGGTGTACCTCTCTCTCTGCAACTGGATCCTTGACTCCCTCACAGGAAGATCACAATCTGTGTGGATCAGAAATAGCATCTCTTCGCTGACAATCAACACTGGCGCATCTCAAGGATGTGTGCTTTGCTCAGCCCAACATCTATACTCTCTACACCCACGACTGTGTGGCTAGACACAGCTCAAGCGACATCTCTAAGTATGCTGACAATGCAACTACTGTCAGAATTTCACATGGTGATGAGGAGGTGTACATGAGCCAGACAGATCAGCTAGTGAGTGATGTCACAACAACCACCTTGCATTCCATGTCAGTAAGACCAAAGAATTGATTGTGGACTTCAGAAAGGAGAAGTCGAGAAACACACACCAGTTCTCATCTAGCGATCAGAAGTAGAAAGGGTGAGCAGTTTCCAGTTCCTAAATGTCAAAATCACTGAAGATCTATCCTGGGCCCAACATTTTGATGCAATTGCAAAGAAAGATTTACAGCACCTATATTTCATTAGGGGTTTGAGGAGAATTTGTATGTCACCAAAGACACTTGCAAATTTCTACAGATGTACCATGGAGTATGTTGGTTATTATAGCTGGAGAGGTTGTAGTGGGAATAAGTTCACACTACCTCTCAATGGTATGTGTCTCAAGTAGCCTCTGACAACCAAGTCCAGCTCCTGACCTTTATGTATGGCTTAGATACTAAATTTGGCCAAACTGTTTCTGCTGACGATAGAAGGAGCAAAGGCAGATTTCGGGCGCCTTAAAACCAGTCGCTTTGGGCTCTTTAGCCATGGTCGGCAACTCAACTATGAGAAGGACATCTCTGATCTCAAAACTCTGTTGCCTTGTGGCTATATCCACTCATGGGGAATGCTTCGGGAGTAAACCGTGAGGAAAAGTCTGGAGCTGAAGACCCTAAGGCAGTCCAATATTGAGTTCAACGCTGACTTGTAACTCCTGTGAAACTGCTGGTGCCAAACTGTATCGGTCTCTGGTGTTCTTTTGGATTCATTAGCAGCATGGAGAGGGTGAGCCTGCTATACGGACAACTGCTTGCTCTCCGTATTGTACTGCCCTGGCTTGCTTACTGGCTTACACATCACCTAGACAGCTGGGACACAAGACTTGTGGTCGACCAAATCTAACGGAGGGCCTCTATCACCATAGATAGCATACTAATTCATTGCATCATTCTCTAGTATGGAGGAGCCATTGCACTGGATCAAGAAAAGGTGCAGAAAGTTGTAAACTCAGCAACTCCATCATGGAGACTAGCTTTCCCAGCTTTGACAACACCTTCAAAAGTAAATGCTTCAAAAAGGTGCATCCAGCATTAAACATAGAAACATAGAAAATAAGTGCAGGAGTAGGCCATTCGGCCCTTCGAGCCTGCACCGCCATTCATTATGATCATGGCTGATCATCCAACTCAGCCTTCCCTCCATACCCCCTGACCCCCGTAGCCACAAGGGCCATATCTAACTCCCTCTTAAATATAGCCAATGAACTGGCCTCAACTGTTTCCTGTGGCAGAGAATTCCACAGATTCACCACTCTCTGTGTGAAGAAGTTTTTCCTAATCTCGGTCCTAAAAGGCTTCCCCTCTATCCTCAAACTGTGGCCCCTCGTTCTGGACTTCCCCAACATCGGGAATAATCTTCCTGCATCTAGCCTGTCCAATCCCTTTAGGATCTTATACGTTTCAATCAGATCCCCCCTCAATCTTCTAAATTCCAACGAGTACAAGCCCAGTTCATCCAGTCTTTCTTCATATGAAAGTCCTGCCATCCCAGGAATCAATCTGGTGAACCTTCTTTGTACTCCCTCTATGGCAAGGATGTCTTTCCTCAGATTAGGGGACCAAAACTGCACACAGTACTCCAGGTGTGGTCTCACCAAGGCCTTGTACAACTGCAGTAGTACCTCCCTGCTCCTGTACTCGAATCCTCTCGCTATAAATGCCAGCATACCATTCGCCTTTTTCACCGCCTGCTGTACCTGCATGCCCACTTTCAATGACTGGCGTATAATGACACCCAGGTCTCGTTGCACCTCCCCTTTTCCTAATCGACCACCATTCAGATAATAATCTGTTTTCCTATTTTTGCCACCAAAGTGGATAACTTCACATTTATCCACATTAAATTGCATCTGCCATGAATTTGCCCACTCACCCAACCTATCCAAGTCACCCTGCATCCTCTTAGCATCCTCCTCACAGCTAACACTGCCACCCAGCTTCGTGTCATCCGCAAACTTGGAGATGCTGCATTTAATTCCCTCATCCAAGTCATTAATATATATTGTAAACAACTGGGGTCCCAGCACTGAGCCTTGCGGTACCCCACTAGTCACCGCCTGCCATTCTGAAAAGGTCCCGTTTATTCCCACTCTTTGCTTCCTGTCTGCTAACCAATTCTCCACCCACACCAATACCTTACCCCCAATACCGTGTGCTTTAAGTTTGCACACTAATCTCCTGTGTGGGACCTTGCCAAAGCCTTTTGAAAATCCAAATATACCACATCCACTGGTTCTCCCCTATCCACTCTACTAGTTACATCCTCAAAAAATTCTATGAGATTCGTCAGACATGATTTTCCTTTCACAAATCCATGCTGACTTTGTCCGATCATTTCACCGCTTTCCAAATGTGCTGTTATCACATCCTTGATAACTGACTCCAGCAGTTTCCCCACCACCGACGTTAGGCTAACCGGTCTATAATTCCCTGGTTTCTCTCTCCCTCCTTTTTTAAAAAGTGGAGTTACATTAGCCACCCTCCAATCCTCAGGAACTAGTCCAGAATCTAACGAGTTTTGAAAAATTATCACTAATGCATCCACTATTTCTTGGGCTACTTCCTTAAGTACTCTAGGATGCAGACCATCTAGCCCTGGGGATTTATCTGCCTTCAATCCCTTCAATTTACCTAACACCACTTCCCTACTAACATGTATTTCGCTCAGTTCCTCCATCTCACTGGACCCTCTGTCCCCTACTATTTCTGGAAGATTATTTATGTCCTCCTTAGTGAAGACAGAACCAAAGTAATTATTCAATTGGTCTGCCATGTCCTTGTTCCCCATAATCAATTCACCCGTTTCTGTCTGCAGGGGACCTACATTTGTCTTTACCAGTCTTTTCCTTTTTACATATCTATAAAAGCTTTTACAGTCCGTTTTTATGTTCCCTGCCAGTTTTCTCTCATAATCTTTTTTCCCCTTCCTAATTAAGCCCTTTGTCCTCCTCTGCTGAACTCTGAATTTCTCCCAGTCCTCAGGTGAGCCACTTTCTCTGGCTAATCTGTATGCTTCTTCCTTGGAATTGATACTATCCCTAATTTCTCTTGTCAGCCACGGGTGCACTACCTTCCTTGATTTATTCTTTTGCCAAACTGGGATGAACAATTGTTGTAGTTCATCCATGCAACCTTTAAATGCTTGCCATTGCATATCCACTGTCAATCCTTTAAGGACCTACATCACCCAGGACATGCCCTCTTTTCATTGCTACCATCAAGGAGGCGGTACAGGAGCCTGAAGGGAGACACTCAATGTTTCAGCAACAGCTTCTTCCCCTCAGCCGTCAGATTTATGAATGGACACTGTACCCATGAAAATTTGCGCCACTTTTTTCCTGTTTTTTTTGTACTTATTATGTAAATTTTGGTTGTCAATTGATTTTGACAGTGACAATTGTGTTTGCGCAACTCACCTGATGTGTGTTTGAAGATGACTGTAGAGGCCATTTCTTGAATGACACAGCCATTCACAGTGGGAACAAGGGAATTGTCCTGATTCTGTAGGCATAGCTGTTGTTGCTGCTTTCCTCTTCTGTCGGGCACAATGCCTGTCTTCGAAGTTGCGGTGAGTAAGTTTAACCAAGGCGTCCCAAATAGTTCTGTCTCATGCCCTATGTTCCAGATACCCTGAAGCAAGCCTACTATAAGCAGTACTGACTTTCGTCCAGTCCTTAAACCTCTTTTGAGGTCTACCATAGTTTCTGCTCCCCGTGATAACTGGTCATAGAGCAGCTCCTTAGGGAGTCTGGAGACCTCCATGTGCATAACATGTCCGGTCCAACGAAGTTGTGCTTTCAGGATCTTGGCTTCAATACTTTTAGTCTTTGCCCTATTGAGGACTTCCAGGTTTGTGATACGTTCATGCCAGCAAATTCCCATAATGGATCTCAGGCTGCGCATGTGGAAGTGCTCCAGTAGTTTTGAGTTGCATTTTATATACAGTCCACAATTCACCACCATACAAGGGGCCAGTGAAGACAACAGCTTTGTACAAAATGATCTCAGTGGACATCCAGATATTATGCTGACTTAACACACATGATCGCAGGCAGCTGAGGCTCTGGCAAGCCTTGCAAATCCTGGCATTGATTTCTTTATTCAAGGAACTATCACTGGAGATGACACTGCCAAGGTATTAAAATGACGTTACTACCCTCAGTGTTGTGCTTTCAATCGTGATGGGAGATGGCACAGTAGCAGGCTGAAATAAGGCCTCTGTTTTGTCCAGACCGATGGTGAGACCAAACAAACACCAGTTCATAGCCAGTTGCAGATCAGACTCCTTGCTGGCCATTAGAGCACAGTTATCCACACAGAGTACTTTGAGGATGACTCTTTTAACCGTCTTAGATCTGGATTTTCAGCGACACAGATCAAACAATGATCTTTCAAGTCTGTACTGTAATACACCCTGTGTTCAAGGTCTCTGACTGTGTGATTGAGTACACATGTGGGGGGAAAAAAAGATTGAACAGCATGGGGGCCAGCACACACTCTTGCTTCATTCCATTTGGGGCTCTGAGGTTTCCCCATTTAAGAGGAAGTGGCCAGCCTTATTGTGGAAGAAGCGAGTAAGACTGATGAGCCTGTGTGGGCATCCCAACTCCGACAAGATTGCCCAGAGCACTTCTCTGTTAACTGTGTGAAAGACCTTGGTTAAATCTATGAAGACGATGTATTGTTCTAGGTTCTGCTCGATACAGTTTTCTGAACCTGATGGATGTGAACAGTATGTCAGTGGTGCTTTTTCAGGGGTGGAGCCTGCACTGTGACTCAGGCAGGTTCTTCTCTGATATGATTAGAGGGCTGAGAATGATGCTGGCTAGGATCTTCCCGGCAGTCGACAGCAGCGAGATGCCATGGTAGTTACCGCAGTTCCCTTTGCTGCCTTTGTTCTTGAGAGGAGATACAATCAAAGTGTGTCTGCATTCACTGAACATGTCTTCATCTTCCCAGGTGCTCATCAGAATGTCATGGAAGGTCCTTAGTGCAACTAGACCCATTAAGTTGCAGATCTCGGTAGGGATTCCATCCTTCCTAGGGGCCTTTCCAGAATTTAAGCAAGCAAGGGTTTATTTGACCTCAACTGTTTGAAGTTAAATGTAAGAGGGAGGTCGAGGCTGATGGCTGTGTGTTTCTTGGGGATCTGACTGAATGAAGCCTGGTCTACAGTAGAAGGCCTGTTGAAAGTGTTGCTGAAATGCTTTCTCCACCTGCTGTTAATGCTTTTTTGTCTCTGAGCAGGACTGTGCCATCTGCTGACAGAAGGCATGTGGTGCATGGCTTGTGTGATCCATAGGTTGCTTTTATGGCATTGAAGAACATCTTAACGTATTTGGTGTCAGTTTAGCACTGGATCGCCTCCTCTCTTCTCTCCCACCATTCAGTCTGCATTCTGCGTAGTGCCATTTGTGCATGCCTTTGAAGTGATCATGTTTCGGAATGGAAGGAATGTTCTGCCATGCAAGAAATGCCTTCTGCTTCTCTTCCAGTATCCTGGTGATATTTTCATCAAACTAATCCTGATGAGCTCTCTTTTTTGGTCCAAGGGCTAACGTTTTTGATTTCATCGCTAGAGTATTGTATTCGACCATAAGATATAGGAGCAGAAGTAGGCCATTCGGCCAATGGAGTCTGCTCTGCCATTGAATCATGTGCTGATCCCATTCTTCCAGTCATTCCCACTCCCCTGCCTTCACCCTGTACCCTTTGATGCCCTGGCTAATCAAGAACCTATCTATTTCTGCCTTAAATACACCCTTTGACTTGGCCTCCACAGCCGCTTGGTGCAACAGATTCCACAGATTTACCACCCTCTGATTAAAGTAATTTCTCCGCACCTCAGTTCTAAATGGACGTCCTTCAATCCTGAAGTTGTGCTCTCTTGACCTAGAATTCCCTACCATGGGAAATAACTTTGCCATATCTAATCTGTTCAGGCCTTTTAACATTCGGAATGTTTCTATGAGATCCCCCCTCATTCTCCTGAACTCCAGGGAATACAGCCCAAGAGCTGCCAGACGTTCCTTATACAGTAACTCTTTCATTCCTGGAATCATATTGAATCTTCTCTGAACCCTCTCCAATGTTAGTATATCCTTTCTTAAATAAGGATCCAAAACCGTACACAATATTCCAAATGTGGTCTTACGAGTGCCTTATAGAGCCTCAACATCATATCGCTGCTCTTATATTCTATACATCTAGAAATGGATGCCAATATTGCATTCGCCTTCTTCACAACTGACTCAACCTGGAGGTTAACCTTTAGGGTATCTTGCACAAGGACTCCCAAGTCCTTTTGCATCTCTGCATTTTGAATTCTCTCCCCATTTAAATAATAGTCTGCCTGTTTATTTCTTCCACCAAAGGGCATGACCGTACACTTCCCAACATTGTATTTCATTTGCCACTTCTTTGCCCATTCCTCTAAGCTATCTAAGTCTCTCTGAAGGCTCTCTGTTTCCTCAACACTGCCCGCTCCTCCACCTATCTTTGTATCATCGGTATGATATTGTTCCTATTCAGAGGCCTACGGGACGCCGGTGCGTCATCAAGATTACTTGTAAATTGCTCTCGATGTTTGGGGTGCTGCAGTTTGTCAGTATCTACATGTTTCTTAAATATAATTTGTCGTAATTTACATTTCATATATATATGTATGTACACACACATATTGTAATTAATAGTTTTTTATTATTCTGTATTGCAATGTACTACAACTTTAACAACATATGCCAGTGATACTAAATCTGATTCTAATTCCGCCTGAATGTTGAGCAATGCAGCAGCAAAATAATTTGACTTAAGCAATTTGACAAGTTCTGTAATAACCATTTAATAATTGTCATTTCATTTAGCTATCTGCCTCACCTGAATAATAATAATAATAATAATAATAATAACACAATACTCGCTCATTTCTGTGTCAGCTTAGACTACCATAATGTTTTTCCGTAATGATAGTGTTGTAATGTTGCTCATTATAGACTGGATAGAACATGGTGTCTGAAAGCAATTGTATAAGGTGTCTTACAGTCTTGACTGGAATTAACCGTGAAAGCGCTGAATGACTTGTGGAAAGCATTTCAGCAACAAAGTTATAACTGGTTTGTTGTATATGCATCAAATTTGTCTTGAGATGTTTATCTGCTTGAAACGTTTTATGTTTAATGGTACTAATAGATGCAACCTGCATGTAATGGTGTCTGAATCTTCATTGATTAATATGGTTACAGAGAAGTACAGTCCAAACTATTTCTTTAACTTCTTTAAAGAGCATAAATTACCTCAGTCTTAAGAATATTGAGATATTATTTGTGGATGCTCCACTTTGGAACAGCATCATGTTTTGCCATTTCCACTGTTGCTGTGTGATGAAACAGTTTGCTGCAACCCTCCCTTGTTTACAAAGTGTTGTATGATGGCATGTTGACTATTACTGTAGAAATGACCTTTTCCCTGAAGAGGAAAATGCTTTAACTTCACAGCATAAAATTAGGAGGAGCCTTTAACAAAGTGCATTTAAGGAACACCTTCCATTTCAAGCATTTTTAACACTATCCAGTAAACTCACTGCCAGCTACATGTTTACAAAATGAGCAAAAATGGTCTCGTCTTTGAACCCAGAAAAGAGATTTTTATTTATTTAGAGATACAGCAAGTTAACAGGCCCTACCGCCCCAATGAGCCTATGCTGCTCGTTACACCATGTGATCAATTAATTTACTAACTTGTACGTGTTTAGAGTGTGGGAGGAAACGAGCACCCAGAGGAAACCCACCTGGTCACGGGGACAACATGCAAGCTCCTGTAGACCGCAGCAGAAATTGAACATGGGTCACCAAGCACATAATTGGATGTCTAAAACTCTAGTAGAAACAATGAGGATGACAGTGCTATTTTGCAGATTCTATGCTCCCCATATACAGCTTAATTTGAAAATAATGTAAAATGTTTGTATAAATATTTGGAATTCCCTAATTTTTAGTAGTTAAATATCCAAGTTATGTTTACTTATTTGAGCCAAGTGCATTTTTTGTTTTTGTCATAATTTCATAAATGCATATTTTCACCAACAGTAACTCTCCATTTAACTGGAATAGAAATCTTGATTAAATTTTCCTCTGGTAAGCTATTAAGGTCGTTTAGGGTGCACCACTGACCAGTTTAATTAAGAACGATTGCCAGTGCAGTCAAGAAGTTAAATCTGGAATCTTTTAACTGTTCTATTTGTAGACTTGTGTTCATCTATGCTTTATCTCTTTATTCTGACTTATGCTAGATAAACATTTTGAGTTATATAATTTTTTTTGGCATCCATTAGCCTTGCGAGACCGTGGATCTGCGCCTGGAAAGTCTTCACTCTCCAGGGCGCAGGCCTGGGCAGGGTTGTATGGAAGACCGGCAGTTGCCCATGCTGCAAGTCTCCCCTCTCCACGACACCAATGTTGTCCAAGGGAAGGACAAGGGCATCGCAGAGCACTGTGTGGTTAAGTGCCTTGCTCAAGGACACAACACGCTGCCTTGGCTGGGGCTCGAACTCACGATCTTCAGGTCGCTAGTCGAATGCCTTAACCACGTGCCCACACACGTTATATGTGTTGATAGAAAATAGATTTAATTGTGGCACCACTATAACTGAGTATAATTTCAAATATATCATGTTGAATTTTGCTTATGTAATTATCCTTTCATATAACTAAGGTTCTTATGGTTAGCACAACACTTTACAGTGCCAGCGACCTGGGTTCAATTCCGGCCACTGCCTGTAAGGGATTTGTATGTTCTTCCCATGACTGTGCAGGTTGCCTCTGGTTTCTTCCCACAGTCCAAAGACACACCAGTTGGTAGGTTAATTGGTCATTGTAAATTGTCCTGTGATCAGGCTTGGATCAAATCGGGGGTTGCTGGGTGGCGGGGCAGGAAGGCCTGTTCCTCGCAGTTTCTCAATAAAATAATAAAGTAAGTTATTGAAGGGCAGTAATAGCTTGAAATGGAGGTAAAAGGGGATTATAGGTATTACGGATATTTCACTTAAGGCCATGTCTAGTTGATTACTGACTTTCTCAGAATGATAGGAAGCCATGCAATGTAAGAATTCATCATTAACTGTCTTTAATAGGTTCTGGATTTCAGTGATGATGAGAAAGAAAAAGAAGCCAAGCAAAAGAAGAAGAAGAAACAACAACAGAATCGTGGAGATAAAGTCACTCAACCTGGTGAGAGATTATCAAAGTGTCTTTGTTTAATCATGAGAGGCCTAACTTTGATCGCATGCAATTCAGTGGCTAAAGTAAAGGTTTCACCCGTAAACACTTCTTATCTATATATTGTTTACCGTTTAGTTTTTGTGTGTGAAAAATACCTGATGATGCTGTACCCTGTTACAGCATAATAAGATATTTTGTCACAGTAATAATCATTACATCTTGTAGCTATGCAATTTACAGAAGTGTTTTGTGGTCCATGCACCTGCATTTTCTTTCATTTCCAATTGAGAATTGGAAAATACACCCGCAGTTTGAAGCAAAAATAACATAAGCAATTTGTACTTTGGTTGATGAAGCACTCCTCCAAAACAGTCAGCTCAATTTTAGCATTGCATTTGAAAAAGAATTTAAAAAATGCCTTAAAGTGTTTTTACACAATTCATATTTGCTGTTCAGGAACAGCCTCATCTCATGAGAATATGCAGGAATGTCTATGGATGTTATTTATATAGACTTCTAGAAGTCACATAACAAGTTCCTTGTAAGAAACTTTTAACAACTGACACTATGCAGTAACACAGATCAGACAATTAACTTGGTTAGGGAATTGGATAAAAGCTAAGAGCAAAAGATATCCTCAGTATGAACTGCATGTGATCAGCAATCTTCTCCAGAGTTTGGTTTTCCAGTACACTTGGAAAAAACTTAAATGAAAGAATAGAGAACTATTTATCCAAGTTTAGTAGCAAAGTTGTTGACCAAATTTGTAAAGTAACATTGAGAAATTGAGTCACAGTTATGGAAGATGCAGATCGATTAAAGGTAATAATAATAGGGAGATTTTAATTTCCCAAATATCAATTGGCATGTCCCTAGAGTGAGGGATTTAGATGGGGTGGAGTTTGTTAGGTGCGTTCAAGAAGGTTTCTTGACACAATTTGTATATAAGCCTACAAGAGGAGAGGCTGTAGTTGATCTGGTATTGTGAAATAAACCTGGTCAGTTGTCAGAGCATTTTGGAGATAGTGATCACAATTCTGTCTCCTTTATCATGGCATTGGAGAGGGCTACGAACAGACAAGTTAGGAAAGTGTTTAATTGGAGTAAGGGGAAACATGAAGCT